>NW_019174978.1:513169-830669 GCF_002260705.1 Seriola dumerili | reverse complement strand
CCTCTAACAGTTACCTGTTTGTATTTGGACACATGTGTTGCATATATGCATGTATCCTTACACACACACACACACACTGACACACTCACCCTCTGGTGCTTGAGTGAAGGATACGCAGCAGGTGTGGGTCAAACCAACAGAGCCACATTACACCTCTCTGCGTGGTGTACTCCTCCGCCACTGACCTCAGCTGAAAATAGAACCAGGAAGTAGTTATTTCAGGATCTCATTTCCACCCACACCAGGGGTAGACCACAATTAGCACAACATCTCTGTCTCTCTGACTGCCTCCCACTGACACTCCACTACCCTCCTCCACCCTCCATTCACACTGACTGTAGCTCTGTGGAATGTGGTGAAGAAATGAAATGAGTCTCTCTGTGGATTTTTCTGCTCTCAAACAAGCTTCATTTTGATATGAAGTTTGGATCATCAACTGTGCTACTGATATTTTATCTTTTGATTATTTGCATAGGAAGTAAATAGCCAGTGCGTGTCATTATCCAACCCTGTCTCCTACAACATAGATTCACAATCTGCTTTGTTGAATGCTTTCTGAAGGATACATAATTGTGGCCTGCATTGCGAACACTGACAAAATGTGTTCAGTTTTTACCAATTTTTACTGTACAGAAAGAGGACTTTGACAACACAGACCAGGGTTTGTGTCCTTTGTCCCACCTGTAGTTATGTTTAAGAGGTCAGTATGCTTCAACAAAAGCCATTGGTGGATGGTCAAAGAGCGTCTGGAACCTCCTCCCCCCACACATCTGCAATGTTGGAATCATGGTGCTGTGTTCAGAAATGTTTAGAACTTTCTGAAAAAGAAAATCTGACAAGCACACCAACTTCACGCAATGATTGCCCAGGTACGTGAAGGTGAGGACGTAAGACAGGCTTTGAACTTCTCTCTCAAGCTCTTGTTTTGCATTCTTCACACAACTACTTCCATCACTCAGCATACAAACGACTCCAACACCATGACTGTCTTTGAGGTGAGACAATTTGAAAGCGTTCACCCTTCTCTATGATGACAGGCTGCTCAGCCCGTCATCGAGTGTGGCCATTTGGAACCGCAATTAACACTTTTGCCATCAATTGTAGTCGAAGGACACGTAGTATGAAAAGCCCGGCCTTTAAAACACTGTCAATATTTAACCATGACCATAATTTTTTGCTGAAATGAAAGTGCTTTGAGCTTCCTAAACATAACAATAAAAAGTTAATCATGCTTGATTGCAAGGAAAAGATACTGTTGGGAAAAAACAAATGAAATGTGTTAATGAACAGTTTGTAGATATTTTTTTAATAAAAAAGACACATTTCTATGGAACTTGCTAAAACAAATGGTTGAATTTAGAAGACAGGGAAGTGCCTTCACTTTTTCTCAAGTATCATCATCTCTTATGTTTTTCTTTCTCCAAATCATGAAGCAGATGTTTGTATCTAAAATGAAGTAGCACTATTTAGCTCCTGGGGGGCATTAAGGTGTCAATAGAAGCTGCAGCTAATGATATCACTCTCCGTTATCTTAACTGTTATTGTCTGTGAAGATTCTCAGTCATCAAAGTCATTGTATCTCTAAGAGCTATAGGCTTCTTCAGCTTCTTTATCAGAAATGAAGAAGCCATTCAGATGAGAGGGAATCATCTTCTCAAGCAAGAAACTCAAGCAAGTCCAGTTGCATTTGTATTGCTCTTGAACATAAGTGTTATCTTCCCCCTTTTATTTTGTCTCTCTTTCATTTGCTCCAGGTTTTAGTTGTTAATTCTTTTCCATGTCCTCTCTTTCTAAGTCACCCTTTCTCTCTGCTTTCCTAGTCCTAACACCATCTCTGGCTCTAGACTGTTTCCCTGGATTTACTTCTCTGTCTTTGTCTGTTTTATTTATTTATTTATTTTATTTTTTACCTCTCGTTCTCTCTACTTGTGTTTTATCCAGCATTTTTGTACCTTTCTCCCCCTGCCTGTTTTCTCAACACTAAGCAGGGATTCTGTCTTTTCTGCAGTCTGTATGTATGAGTGTGCGTTGACAGTCTGTGTGTATACACTCAACTGGGTGCTTATTTTTGAGAGCATTCATGCACATATGAATTAGTGCTGGCCCAAAATGAGCACATTAATCTTTTTCTAGTGCTATTTTGAATAGTTCAATATGAATTGCATTTACATTGGTACATACTGCATCCAGGAAATAGCCATATCCTTGTTCTGAAGTCCGACAGTGACAAAAGCTTTCACTTTGTCTCGCCTTTTTGGAGTTTATATGTTACCAACCTAACTGCCAGCCGAGGAAATGAAAGCATCAAAACCTTAAACAGTGTCCAAACTCATTTGAGTGCTGTGTGACAAAGTTTAGTTTTTTAGTGCAGGTGATGACTGACTGAATCACGTTTTACTCTTGGGGCTTACCGTAGATGGATGCGCTCTCTGCTGAGACAGTTCAGTACTACAACCCCGTACAGACTTGTATACTTGACTCAACTCGGCTACTGCTGATACCAGCTCTTGTGCATACTCGCTGCCCTCGATACTTCCTGCTCATGCTGAACTGCAGCCTCTACACTAAAGAATGCCAAAGAGACTATATACGAGCTTCGGGGCTCGCAGGATTCATTCAAGTACTAGTCAATCAGTGCACTCACTGCTTGTTAGCCTGTGGATATCACTGCAGCTAAATATTTTGGGGGTATAATGATGCATATTGTTTAACTTCCACTTGATATCCCAGTATCACCTGCACTCTCATGGCCTGATGATGCACAGCGCCCAACACTAAAAATCACGAAATACTCAAAATATGTCATACATTCAGAAATTCACACCAGCTATACAGTGAGAGAGGAAAAAAACACACACAGACATCCCGGTACTAATATGAATGTGTGATAGCTCTGATTAAACAAGCAGTTAAACCCCCATCCTGCATTTTGCAGAACAGTCCTGGCAAGGCAAGTGTTAGCCCCACAATTTATGATCACTGGGGATTTTTTTTTTTTTTAGATATTAAATGTGTATTAAATCACAACTTCCAAAATGTCTAGGGAAACTAAAAGTAGACAAATATGTTATCACAAAATGTACAAATGCTGTTGTGCATTGTGGTAAATAGTGCCTAAATACGTGAGGCAGCAGCAATAACTAGATTTAAAGTCTCTAACCAAACTAGCAACACAGAGAGATCCAGTTCTCTATTTTATTCTTCATCTCATTGATAGTGAACCAAACTTAACAAATATACTATTAATTTGGAACTATAGTTCAAATTGGTTATTGATTCCCAGCGCTACCAGTATGACTATTTCCTTCTCAAAAACAATAACAGCACCCATGAAGACGTGATTCAAATACTTACAACAATGCTTGTAAGCAAAGCAGGTTTCAATCTTTTTTCAACAAACCAGAACACTACCAAGTTACTTATGGCAGCAGTTTGCAAAGCAGAACTAGGCTACCTGTTGAACTTTCATGATGTCCACAGGCAACCCTCTGTTAGGATCTCCACATACAGTGTGAATTATGCATAAACCTGTGGAATAATTTTAAGGAGTTTACTGTTGCTGCAGACGTCACTGGAGACAGGAAGTGACATATTTTCCAAGGACTGTGTTTCAGATCTTGCATTTTTCTTCAGGAGTTGGGTGAGATGTATGCAGGTTCATGAACAAGTCTCAGTTTGTGTACATAATGGATTACTGTTTTAGGGAATCAATTTAACAGTCAGTATGGTAGCGTAACTAAAAGTCACTGCAGCAAGTCACTGATTGAAAGATGGGATCACAAATGAATGGCTTCCGGCTAATCTGTCTCTGACTGTGTGTGCATATAAACAGTCAAGTGTGTATTTATAATGTATAGCTGTGATAAAGCCAGTGTATAGCTGTTGTAAGATGGGATCATGGAGTAGATGGCTGCTTGCTAATCTGAGCTTTAGCTGCTTTAGTTAGTCTCATCCTCTCACTGTCTCTGTGTAAGGAAACCGTGTATGCCATAACTATACAAATTGCAAACACACTGGCATTGCACAGCCTACACACACACAGACACACAGACACACACTCACACGGACACACACAGACACACACACACACACACACACACTTGTCTCCTACTCTCCATTAATCTTCACAGAACAATTAGACTGCAGAGGGAAATAGTGTAACAGTCAGCCAGAGTTCCTCTATTGAAAAACTTCCAATATTCACTGTAAACTGATGCATCACCATCTTGGAGACAGTGACATCACTAGAGATGTGCCTAATTGTTTTCTTTTTTCCCCCTTTTTTTTGTACTAATCGTAAAACAATTAAAATCCATTTCTC
Organism: Seriola dumerili; assembly: GCF_002260705.1. Classification (NCBI taxonomy): domain Eukaryota; kingdom Metazoa; phylum Chordata; class Actinopteri; order Carangiformes; family Carangidae; genus Seriola; species Seriola dumerili. The sequence goes on along the minus strand of NW_019174978.1, from coordinate 826,348 downwards.
ATTTCCTTGCTTATGGAAAGCTGAAGAAAAAATAGAAAGCGTAAATTCTGTTTTTGTTATTGGATTGAGTCACTTGCCAAACTCATTATTTCTCTGCGAATGTGTGGTACAAAGCTCCTGATAAAACAGTGACGAGCTGTGACAAACGTTTTCATTTTTCTTCACGTTTTGCTGACGCAAGGATTTTTTTGTAATGCATCTGTTGGTTATCAGAGACTATGGTGATATACAGGTATATAGTAATAAAAGTACAATTGCATTCAAACTGTCAGTCTGTTTGTCTATCTACCTCTTTCTTTCTCTGCATCTTTCATTTCGGAACAATGCACTTCTCTCCCAGCGATTAGCTTGCTTTGGTTCCTCGCCACGATGAGAGTTGTTCTTTTGAAGCCCATCAGGTCTGTTTCTCTCACTGGGCTGTAACCTCTTGTCTCCATGGACTCAATTAACCCACAGACTGGTACTACATGGCTGTTGTCTGCACTATCCTTTGAAAATGAGAGCATCTCTTGATAGAGCGGAAAACTAGACAACAGTAAACAGCAGTTTTCTTGTTTTTCTTGTCAGCAAATCTTTTTTACTAATAAACTTGAACTGTCCAGAATTGTTTGTCCACATCAATCCAAACAAACTTTGACAGTTGACAAAACAATCTCAGCTTGCAATTGATTCAGTACCTGTTCTGGAGCTTTCAATACTATCACATGATCTTCATCAACAGATGGATTCTTCTGTTGTTATGGAAATGCAGATGTTAAAATTTCCATTTTTGGATCATTTTAAAGACTTGAGATCCTCTTGACTTTGGAAACAGAAGACACCACTGTATGTGCTGATGAAGATCATGTGATATGACCGAAAGCTCTAAAACGGCTACTAAATGGACCTTGAGGTGAAATAGTTTTGTCAGGTGCTGTTTCAAAGGTCAATTTTATTCACTTTCTTGCAGAATGTTAAATGAGAAGATGGAGACCACTCTCATATCTGTCTGTTAAATATGAAGCTACAGCCAGGGCATGGTTAGCTTAGCTTATCTTAGCTTAAAGACAATCAAGGGGAAACATTTAGCCTGGTTCTGACCAAAGGTCAAAAAATAAAAGAAACAAAGTGTAAAAACGACACAACAAGACTCTCAACAGACACCATTGCGACATGCCAAGAAATAACAGTGCATAACAGTCTTGTTTATACTTACTGATTTTTATGTGAATGAAACAAACGAGATCTGCTGGTAGACAGTTTTTAATACCTTTGAACATAGCCAGGCAAGCTAAGCTAAGCTAATTTTCTTCTGGCTGTAGCCTTATATTTAACAGACAGATCTGAGAGTGGTATTGATCTCCTTTTCTAACTCTTGACAAGAGTTAAACTATTCCTTTAGAGACAATAAATCACCACACAGTCCAGTCTTGGCCAGAAATGCACCACAGCCAGTTGATTGGGGTCAGATGTCTCTAAGAGGTGCTTTAATACACTGTAATGGCTCATGCCTGATAGTTGTTGTTGCATGGTCAGTTTTTAAGGTAATGTATGTGGGCTGTTCAACCAACTATTGTCCTTATTTTCATTATATATTGATCTTCAGAGCTCATTGTATCATACCTATTGATTTATTGCCCCTCCTCATCCTTACTGGAAACAAAACTTCCCATTACCATTGCCTCAAATAGTTGGCCTCAAGACAACACATGCAGACACAACTAGATACTAAAAGCTCTCTTATAGCCTCCAGGCTCCCTGCTCTGGTTGTCACGGGTTGTCTGTTATTTGCTTGGATACTTGGAGTATTCTGAGATTTCAGTGTTAAGACAAGAAGTAGAATTGTAAGTTCTGTATGTGTCTTCACTCCTGTCTGTCTGTCTGTTTGCCACCCACTGGCTCCTCACCATCGTTCTGTGTTTATCTCATTTATATCTCTCTACCTACAGAAGTGTGGAGATCCTTTCCTGTTTCCCCCCACCTTTCTGTCTCTGCCTGTGTCTCTTGCTTTAGGACATAGATAATTAATCTCTGATGAAACTCTGAGCCCTTCTCTATGTTTACATCTCCTGTGTGTGTTTGTGTGCATCTCCTATGTGTGGTTGTGAATGTGTGTGTATATATGAGTGTGTCTCTGCTGGGTGCTTCACCTTACATTTGTATGCACGTTTGTGAAATTCTATGTGTGTGTGCATTTGCGTGTGTGACTTGCTAATTTGATTAACGGGTGTAAACAGTTAAGCTAGCGGTAATGACTACCAAGCAGTCTGCTTATCATCATGAAGATAAACCCGTGCTGTGGGGTGGGTGTGTGTGTGTGTGTGTGTGTGTGTGTCTCTCTCTGCACTGCGGGCCAGTAGGCAATGTGTGTTTCTGTGCTGTCTGAATATGTGTGTGAATATGTGCACATGCTGTGCGTTGGCTTGTTTGTGTGTGTCTATGTGTGTTGGACTAGTGCTAAAGGCTTTGTGCCTGTTTGTGTGTGTGTGTGTGTGTAGATCACTTTCTATGGTTGCATGGACAAAAATTTAGTTCAAAACTATCGTTGTGAGGACATTTTGGCCAGTACTCACAACTTCAGAGGCCTGTGTGGGCGTTAAGACTTGATTTTAGGGTTAGGATTAGAATTAGATTTGGGTCAGGGTAAGGAGTGGGGGTAGGTCCAGGTTAATGTTCTGGTAATCTACACTTCTTGCCTTCCAAAGGTACACATACAGTACGCCTTTATAATTTGGCATCAGTTGGCAGGACAGACATTGTATATTAGTGCCTTCATAAAACATTATAAAAATGACTCATATAAACTGCTTCTGATTCCCCACCTCTATAGTGCGGTTTGGCTAAATTAAGGCAACTAAAACTACCTGGTTAAAACAAAACAAAGTTGACTGTTGATAGTGAACAGTAGTCTCCAGTGCAATAGTTAAACATGCACAACCATCCAAACGGGCCTTGTTTCTAATAGGTTTCGAGTGTATTAATAACATCACACTACATCCCCATTGGCTTCTCAGAGACAAGGGTCATTATTTGTTACTGACATGTAACAAGTAGTTACATATCAGGAAAACATAAACATATGTTAAGTGTTTAAAAAGGAAGGACAACTGCTGTGTTTTCTAACGAGTACAGTCTTATATGGAGAGACTGTAAGGACAGACAAACCTGTAGAGCTTCAGCACCAAGGGAAAGGAGTCAAATGTGTGCTGTTTTCCCTTTAAAAAATTAGTGATCTAACAACAAGACAGACTCATTTAAAGTGGCCCAAAGATGCATGAGGGTAAATATGTTGATCTTCATTACCTGTTGGAAAAGTGATCAAAACCTTAACTTAGGCCTTCAACTTCAATTGAACAATCCAAGAACTTCCTGTTCTTGAATTCAATTCAATTCAATTCAATTCAATTCAATTCAATAATATGCAACTGAATTCTAGCTGTTGCAGAACGGTTTGCATCAATAACCTACTTATACAGTTTAATCTGCAGTGGAGTCGTATTCTGATATGTTCCACAATGTGCTCCTCTGTTCCCCTCACGGCTCTCTGCTCAGCGTTTAGGTTCACACTACTCGCACACACACAAGTGTACACACTCACACTCACACTCACACACACACACACACACACACACACACACACACACACACACACACACGCATACTTGTACATGTTACATGCACGAACACAGGCATGAAAGCTCACAAGCGGAGACGCTAATAAACAGAGAACACACACAAAAACATGCCAGCACTCACACTTTGGCAGAATGCAACTGGGAGGCTGCTCCCTTTCCTTGCCTGGAGAGGGAGAAGCTTATTATGGAGCCTTATTGAAGGCTTCAAAGAGTTTAAATTAGGGTGGAGAGGAGGGATTAGGAGACGAGCGAGAGAAAGAGGAGGGGAGAGGCAGAGGAAGAGGGGGTAAGTGAGAAGAAAGGACGAAGATAGAAAGAGTCAGGAAGAAGGGGAAGAAAAGGAGTGCAAATAGAAAGAGAGGATAAGATGAGAGAAAAGAGATGTGGGGAGGTTGGAGAGGGGAGAGAAAAGGGATGGAGAGGGCATGGGGGAGGAGATAGACAAATGGGAGGAGGTGAGTCAAAGAGTTTGCTGGCTCATGCTGATCTTACACTAGACGATGTTAGAAGTGGTTTCAGAGTTTATTTCCAAGTGGGAGTCACAACACTCGCTAGGAGTAAAACTCAGTCACAGCAGCCTGAATACAGTCTTTTCTCATAACGTCTGTTCAGGCAACATCAAACACATTACGCTGTAGGAAATGGCAGCAGGTGCGACGGCTAAAAGAGTCTATGTTCATGTCATGGTACAAACACAACATGTGTAACCTTGACGGAACAAACAAAAGATGCACACTGCAGTAGCCTTAGAAACAACCAAAGAACTCCAAATTTTCCATCTCAATGTGATGCAGTAAACTAACACTCACAGTATCTATCAATATCACTTGGCATGCTTTGATTTTTTTTCAGTGCCCTCAGGTAAATGATTCAATCTGCACATTACTGGTATTAACAAATGGATGATCACACTTGTGCTGTTGTTGAATATTTCTCAGAAAACAGAAAGATTTGGGTGCTTGATAAAGGATAAGTGAATAGATTTCATAAAACCTAAAAAGACTAAAAAATAAATAACTAAAGTTAACATACATATAATAAAACATTTCAGTGACAAAATAAATAAATAAATAAATATATTAGTTAATTAATTAAATGTGACAAAAACAATACCTGTTTTTTTCAAAATACAAGAGTTTAACCAAGGCAGAAATCTGCATCATGAACCTGAAGGGTTCAGTAAAGCAGAATAACATTTGCTCAATACTAACACAATCCAGTGGACATTATATTGAGCTTGTATCTGAATTTGTAACAATAACACGCTGACATAAATCACTGGGTATGAAAAGGAAGAAATGAAGGAGGGCCGGAGAAGGGAGAGGAAGAAGAGATGAACAGAAAGAAAAACAGTGCAGTTACTGAGATGAAGGAGAGGAACGGGAAAGAAGAGAAGACAGAGAGTTGATTTGACCTAGAGGGATGGAAAGAGGCTATGAAGGTTGCTAAACATGGAGCAAAGAGGAAAGACCAAGACAAGAGCAAGAACACAGAGGAGAGGAGATCAGAGGAAAAGGGAAAGAGAGACAGAGGGGGAGAAAAAAGAGGAAAAGGCATGAAAGGGGTGGGTGAGAAAAGGGGTGAGAGGGGGAATAGTGCGACTCAGAGGGACAGAGAAAGGCTGTCAAGGTCGCTAAACAAGCAGCAGAGACGAGGACCTAAAGGGATTGGCTGCACTGCTGAACAGCAGCGACCTGTTAGTCATGGTCACACACACAAACAAGGAGGAGAAGACAAAATAAAAATGAATAGAGTGGCAGATGACAGCGATGTAAAGGATGACCAAAGAGATGGAAAAGTAAAGGATGAAAAAGCAAAAAGACAAAATAAACAAGCAGGATTTTAAATGTGGCTTGGGTTTTTAAAAGGGGAGCACCCAAGCTCTTCCACTATTTTTAACATTTGTCGGAAATGGTAAAAGATGGCAGGACATAGCCTACTGTAGAAACCTAGTCCACGTCAACAGCAAATGACTAAAATTAAATTTAATGAGCTTATCTTTTTTTTCCTCCTCCAAGCTAAACCAATTTGGGTCAATTCAGTTTGCTTGAAAATCTTGTTGTTTTTCTTAAATGTGCCACCAAAACACTGAACACCACTGGGTACACAGATACATGGACAGGCAGATAATAACTGTCAGTATGATAACCTGTCTGTCTGTTAAAGAGTTAAAAGACGCACAGAGGGGAACATGCAAAGCAGAGATGGATGGTGTATATCTGTGTCCTGTGTGTTGCTGCTCTGTGATTGCCCTGGGGAGAACAACATGGCAGAAAGCAACAGTCACCTGTGTGTGTTTGTGTGTATGTGCCTTAGGGTAAACAAAGCACAGTCACAGAATCATCCACAGAGTTTGGCATAATTTCACAAACAGAACTCAGCTCTCAAACTGACATACCTGCATCTGACACACACACACATGCGCGCGCGCACACACACACACACACACACACCCACACACACACACACACACACACACACACATACAAAGAGCAGCAGCTGTAGACCTTAAAAACAAACATACATCGCTAATGTACCGTACTTCCACAGGGAATAGATGTTCCTGTCACCCGTAACTCCCTGCGATTAGTTTCATTTTATGTTTCATAACATATAACACAAACCAGGTGCTGGCCTTGACATAGTCTCCTGTTTCTGTTCTCTGACAGCTGTGTGAAAGAGTGAAACCTGGATTCAGTTGAGGCTTACAAGTACATTAGCCATGTTTTGTAATTAAATAAAGCAGCCATCAACCAAAACCAAAAACAACCATGGCAAGTAGCTGAAGTGGCTTCATATGCTTCTTTAACAATTTCACATTTATTCATAGTAATGGTGATGGAAGGATAGATGCTGGTTCAGGCCATATTAAGTAACTACTATCATTTTTTTTCAACAATAAACTATCAGTAGTTTATTTCACTTCCAAATACATCATGGTGGCAACATATTACATTCAATAAGTACAATTACTCTTCCATTACAGAGATATTAAGCCTTAAATTGCGGCTTATTTGGAGGAGAGGATGTTTGGTTGGCCACAGTAAACGTGGAAAATGCCACTTTCAGAGTGCTCGTTGTGGCAAACTCAACGATAATTATCATCAACTCTGCAGTTCCCCACTACTATGAATATGGCTCACTCTCACCGCTTGCACCTGAGCAAAAAAGCCGTAAGCTAGTGGTTAGTGGAGACAAAACTGTCATCACGTGGACAGAAACACAATTCAAAATGCAAGCCATCCATGTTTTTCTAAAGTGTATGAGCCCAATGCACTAAATATATATTTTAGAAATGCTGCTGTGTTGGTACGACGTGCATATTGCATTAGCGTTGGTGCATTTTTTATTGAAAATCTAAACTTGGAAACCACTGCAGTATTCTCAGTAATAATATTAGAATTTCCCAGTACTTGCAGGAAACATTGATGATAATCACTACTTCCTGTTTTTTGGCTTCTGAATTTATGGAAATCTAGTGTCCTTGTTTGGTTTTTCCACCCAAATGAGCTCCATCTCATAACAGCACCAGCAGCTCTGAACTGGAAAATGGGCCCATAGCCTTGGAAAATGTGTTTCATTCCAGGGACTGTACATCTAATTGATTTATTTACACTAAAAAAGCAGTTGCCAATTTCTGCTGAATGTTTCATGTTGTGTCCTCTGTAGTCTGCTCTTTGAGGACTTGGCAGCACTATCAACTTTCTTATCATTGTCCCTGTTGGCCAAATAAATCAGACTGTTATGAAACAGGATTGGTGTGCAGCTCAGGGATGACCGGAAATTATAGTCTGACTTTGAGGATGATTGGAGAAGTAAAAAACTATTAATGGAAATGGAGTTATATGGATATATTTAAGTGTGTTTATGACAAATACCCCAATGGTTTCCTTCTCACTCCCCATCCTTCTATCTCTGCCTCTATTTGTCACTTACATGAAAAAAACTCACACACTCAAACACACACACAGATTTCAGTGTGACTATCAGAAGCGTTATCTCTGCATTGCAGACTATTAAACATTGATGTGTTGTTATTGTAACAGCAGCAATCTGGATCATCCAGACTGAATGACCCAAAATAAAAACACTCTGGCTTGCGACAACACGGATTCTCTGATAAACAACTGTTTTGTCTGCAGCGAACAATTAGAGCGAGCTTTGCTGCTGGGACCCATTTCGGCGCAAGATTATCTTTTTTTGGGAAGTTATTGTTGTATTTCAGAACCTTTTTTTTTGGAAACTGGTTTCCATTAGCCCTATGAGATGCTCAAAAAAAAGCTGTACATAAGACCAAAGATTTACCCAACTTCTCTCACCGTCCCTTCAATGTTTTTGATTCACCAGGACAATGTATGTAGAAAACAAAAAATATGGTTGGATGGCTTTCCTTCCCTGTGTCACTATTTGAGCATCAGTCAGTGATGTTCAGTAAATCACAGGATTTATTTGATGAGGAAGTTAATGCTTTTCTGGACCCACTTGTCCCCAGCCCTTGTCTTGTACAGACCTTTAGCCCTTGTAGTTTTTGATCAGTTCCTACATTTCTCAGATTGCATTCTGGCACAAAACATGATTTCATGAGCTGCAAGCCACATGTGAACTTAGAAGACAGTTTAAATTCTTGTATAATAAGGTGGTAACGCTTGTTGTTTCATCACCACATCTGCTTCCACCATGTGTTTAGATTACCCTGACACATAAATAATAAAAAATAACAGTAATGTTTGCAACTCACACAAGTTTTAAAAATGAAAAATAATGTCCGCTGTGGTTTTGAAGTTTGAGAAAATAACCCTAGTGATGTCATCAGGGTTATCTCGGTTTGCTCTACAGACAGCCTGAGATACAAACTGGGGGTAGAGAGTTTTGAAAGACATGGCCATTTACCAGTTGAATTTGCATCATGGGACGGGTAGGATCCAGCATTTTTGGAGGTTGAATATGTTCTTGATCTTCCTGGAAAACAGCACATCTTTGGTGGTGACATCATGCTGCATGAGTAAGTGAAATCTAAATAATCTAATCAATACAGTAAAGTCTTTTTTCCAGCAGCTCTGCTCTGTGGCATATAAAGACTGATAAATACATCACATGAAAGGCCAGGTATGCATGAAAATGCACTAGTTCATACAACATGCCAACGCATCACATCTGAAGGCAAAAATATTTATAGCTGTTCCGAATGGCCACTCTCGAAAGTGTGGCAATCATTCATGCTGTTGCGTTTTGTACCCGTGATGAAGTAGTTGTGTGAAGAATAAATAAAAATAAATTAAAAAAAGCTGCTTTCTGTCTCAATTCCTCCAATTCTGACCTTGGAAAAGTGCTGCATGTGTTGGTTTTTAAGATGCCAGTCAAACAGCTGACGAGCCCTTTATTAAAGCAAATGCACAGGAAGTAATGGCACCATTTCATGAGACCTTTAATCTGTATTTCAACTCTATAGAAGTGTGATACTTTAAGTATCCCTTAAAGTTTTTCCTCCACAGGTGTCCGCGTGGCTCACGGGGACCACTAAGGAAAGACCAAACTCGAATTAATTCAAGTCAAAGAACATGTGTGAATGTCTCTCCATAGTGGAATTAAGGAATTACTGGCTTCCAGGGTGACTAATACACAGACAGAAAGGTTGGTTTAATTCAGATGAGACTTGTGCCCTCTCCCCCTGTCTCTCTGTCTCCCTCGCTTCCTCTCAATGTGTGTGTGTCAGCAGCTCACTCAAGCAGGATAATTCAGTTCTCACTCTGCGGATAAGGACTTCTATCCAGCTTTAGTCTGTCACAACATTTGTTCCACATTTAAATTAGACTGCTGCAGTGGGATGATTGCATATAGATTTGCAGAGGAGGGGAAAGCAGTGAAGGGGGGAGAGGGGGGGGGGGCAAAGGAGGGATAGATGGGGCAAAAGGAAGGAAGAGAGGGGAGAGAAAACACGGGAGGAGAGGAGAGAGGAGGAAGGGGGGACAAAGGAGGAGAGATGGCAGAAAGAAAAGAGGAGGGAAGAGAGAAGACACAAAGGAACAGTACTACTTTTCCTTGCCAGAAACATTCAGTACAATCAACTGTTGTTGTCTCACCATCAGACAGGTCCCCATGACAACTGTCCTGGATTCTGATGCATGCATCTCACAACAACACACATCTATTATAAATAGGCTAAACTACTGCCTAAAACTATGCAAATGTACTGAGCAGTGCCACATACTAATAATATAAATTACCACACTGGCTGGTGGATTGCAAACTTTACCAGGCCCATTTCAGGGTTTTACCAGCCAACTAGACAGACATCTGATCTAAACAATGTAAGTTGTCACACACGTCAACGTGGCTGTTACTGGAACCAAACTTGACAGACAAACCTACAACTCAACATCAGTAATTATGATACTATTTGTGCTACATCTGAAATTAAATTGTACATTTTTATTTGCTGCCTAAATATACCGATGTGGCAGTAGTATTCAGACACTTTAGTTAAGTAAAAGTAGCAATACCACACAAAGAAAAATACTCATTTACAAGTAAGAAGTCCTGTATTAAAAATCTCAATTAAGTGCGATCAGCAAATTGTACTTTAAGTATTAAAAGTGTAAGAACTCATTATGCAGAAAATGGCCTTTTAAATGTAATATTATTAAAGATTTTATTACTGGATTGTTAATACTGATGTGTAAATCGGATTTTGTTAGTTTAGTTTATGAAGATGGAGTTAATTGTAACAAATTTATATTCTGTTGAGAAGTTTAATCTATAAAAAAGTGTCAAAAAAATTGAGTTAAAAGTATAATATTTGCATACATTTTAAATTTCTATAAAATGAAAATACTCAATTAAAGTAAAAGTACAGTAATTGAATATATTTAGTCAGTTATGTTCCAGCACTGTGATCTGGTCTGTAAAGTACGTGCCCTGTGTTCTCTCTTTGAAGAGAGTGACAGAAATGTACATGTTTTGGAAACTTGACAGTGACCTCGGTCCGTCCACATTCCAACGGACATGAAGTGACATTACAGTGACACTGACTAACAGCCACCCAACAGCCTCAAAACAACACAAACAAGAGCCAGAGACACAAACCAACAACCCTCTCAGTCAATTTTTCTTTCTTTTGATGAATGTGCTACAAAAACTACATTAGCAGTTTAGTTTTTGTTGCGAGGCCAGACAGCTCATTAGTCAGTCAGCTGTAGCACTTTGACAACTTTAAAAACATACGTGTAAATGTTAACATCCGTCACAGATGCTAAATGCTGTGGTCGTTCCTCCTGTACCACTGCTAATGAAATTGGCTTCTTACCTACGCTTACCAGCGCAAGTTTTTTTTTTACATTGAGTGTGTAAATGCCCTTACCAGCTCAGCTGTCAATCAAAATGCATACACCAGGATGCCAACTCCGATGGCTTGAGGCTGACGGACCGTTTCTCTACATCTATTTTGCATTGAAAAAACAATTACAGTGAGACTATGTAATTTTTGCTGAGCAGCAGTTACCGTGGTAACAACTGACAATGAAGCATAACAACACAGTTAGAGAAGAGCTATCAAGGCTATCACATGAATTGTTGCCTAATGTTCCTTATAGCTAAAGCTCTCTAGTTTACTAAAATCAGCTGAAAATTAGCCAACAAAAGCTGCTGGTCATACCAGACCAAGTAAAGCTGTACCAGCAAAACCCCTGGATGTACTGAACTGGGAAATGGTGCCCTTTATTATTTATAAATTTATTTTTCATTTTGAAGAGAATAATAATAAGAAATAATAAAGTTTGGCTTTAATAATACATTTTAAAATTACTTTGATAATGATTTCCATCCACAGACCACACTGCTGTTAAAGTCCCTTCCAAGGTTCTACCATCAAATGCATTCACAAACATTAACTTATATAACTAATGAATGCAATTTAAGTGATGACTACTTATTTATCGAGTGGCTGTTAATAAATAACCATTTAACATTACCACATTTTCACTTTTTACAATGAGTGCTACTGGCTAAAACCTTTCAGTAAGCTTTCAGACACAAACACCACTGAAACTAACAGGCCACTGTTGTAATTTGGTTTACACTGGCTGGTAGGTTCAGCAGGTGGATATATTGATGTCAAGTCGTAAAAGCTCTAGATGAATTATCCTTGTATCAGGAGCTGCATAAAGTGGAAGCTTCCTGTTTTCACTGTTGAATGTATTCTCACTAAATACATTATAGAGCCATTCACTGTTCATTCCAGAGCCAGAAGCGAAATGTGTTTGCTGCTCTGGGTGTGAGTAAGAGAAAGCATGTGGATTTTTGTGTTTGTGTGTGTGTGTGTGTGTGTGTGTGTGTGTGTGTGTGTGTGTGTGTGTGTGTGTGTGTGTGTGTGTGTGTGTGAATGAGAGAGATATATGAAAGCAATGCTAGGGAACCGTGTGTTTGTCTTTTCCTATATGTGTGAGACTTGATGCATACATGTTTTACATGTATGTGTGTTTACATGTGTGTGCGTTCTGCATAGCATGTGAGTGTGTGTGCGTGTAGGTGTCTGTCATATCCAGCGAGTGAATCTTTGCCTAAGTGTGATCCCCCATCTCTGTGTCTCTGTCTCTCCCACACTTCCTCTGCTTCTCCCCCTCTCTGCCTCTCTAACCGATGGTGACAGTTGTTCTTTTTAAAGCAGAGTGGATCAGAATGAAGGCGGAGCGGCTGTTAATTATGGATGGCCTGTTTATCCTCCCAGGAGCACCCAGGGAGGGAAAACATCCATTCTAACTTTGCCAGCTAACACCTCATCCGTGCTTATATGACAGGAGTCCACATACTGATTTTGCTAGCTAACACCTCAAAGAAAAAGCCCCTCTAACCTCTCTCAACACACACACAGACCAAACACAAGACTAATTCATCTGGAGTTCATGTACTGAAGCCACTCACTAGCTAACACTCACAATTAAAATCCAACAACTATTGAATGAACAGCAACACTAATTAGGACTAATGAGGTGATATTAGTCACTTCCATGGCCAACTCCATTTTTTTCAAAATCTTGCCAATTGTGCCAGTTTTGGAAGCTTTCATGTAGTAGACTGTCAATTCCAAAGAACCAGAACAGCAACTAACAATTATTTTCATTATGTATTATTTATTAATTTATTTATTATTTCTTCATCAATCACACAAGGTAACACAGTTTTCTAGAGCCCAAGGTGACATCTAAGTATATTCCAATCCCTTAAGAAGGCCATGGGATGAAGTGAAAAGCTCCAAAAAAAGATAGTGACTGAAGCCTGAGTTTAGAATATTTGATCACAGATATGTGATACCAAGGTCAAGATCGAATCTCCAATCTTTTAGATAAACCGAAACTAAACTGAACTCAACATCTTGTATTTTACAGCAAGGACAATTTAAACAGTGACAGTAACCTTTAAAAGGAATACACCTTTGAGCTGCTAAACACTGCAGCTATTTTTCAGTGCACTTGGTAATCTGCTACATTTCACTAGTCTGCAAATTAAACTGCATGCCCCACTTTATATGCCAGGCCTTAGGACTTAGGAACTAGGACTTGTAGATTCAGAAGTAGCTGTAAGATTTCAGTGGCAATCTAACTTTTGTCATATTATCTGCAAATTGTTCCAGCTTCCTGCCGGCAAAGGACATTCAGGTGAGTTTCATTTGTTTTTGGTGGATGCATGAAAAACAGTGAAAAACAACCGACTTTCCTATGATGAAGATGTGACATCCCCAGGGGCACAAACTGCAGAGAGCTAATGTCAGTGCTGTGAATACAGACAAATTAGTAGTTACAGTCAGAGCCTGTGCTGCCTGCGTTTACACAGCTCTCTTGCAGTTCCTGATATACAGTCTGTAAAATTTAATCATGTGACTCAGCTGAGATTTAGCCACCTTGGTCTGAATATCATCCTGTGTAAACAAACTCTTTTTTCAACATGTCGTGCCCAACTGAAAAGTCTTGCTCAGGGTTTCAGGATGAATGTGTTTCTTAGGGAGTGCCTGTCTCATCCTCAAAGCCCCAAACCAATCAGTCAGTCCTCTGATGACTGAGGCTCATTTAGCTCTTTCCTGATTGGCTCTAAAGGCAAGAAAAGAGTTGGGATTGCCCCAGTGGGAGGTTGGGAATTGGAGTTTTGAAGTTCTTTATGTGTTTCTCTTAATTTCCTCTAACTCTTTAATGTTGCCTATATTTAATGTGTGTGTGTGTGTGTGTGTGTGTGTGTGTGTGTGTGTGTGTGTGTGTGTGTGTGTGTGTGTGCTAACCTCTCTAAGTGTATATGCAATTGACTGAGTAAGAGAGTGTAATTAAGTGTGTTTGTATGAAAGCTTGTGTGGTGTGTGTGTGTGTGTGTTTGTTTATAGAAAAGTTGTTAATTACCTAATGCTGCAACACACTGTGGCAATATGTGGTCCACAGAAAACCAGATGTTTATTGTTTTTAATAGTTTAACCACGGAGATCTCTGCAAGTGTTGCCTTCTGTGTCTGCAGTGTTTTCCATCTCAGTGAGAATCACATTACAAAAATGTGTGTCTTTAAATGTAAAGAGCCCATCAGTAAAAGGTCACAGCAGTAAAATACTCCACCAAAATATGCAAGCACATGTTTTTTTTTTCCACAAGCAATCTCTGGATTGTGAGATGACTTACAAATTTCCCCCACCTACGTGAACTGCACATCATAACATTGTTTTAGAGCATCTACTCAACATTACAACATTTTACTCCAGGACATATTCATGTCTCCACCAGCACAAATTGACTCCAGTGAGTTGGAGAGTTTAAGCAAGGAAGAAGAGCAAAAATCAGTTTAGTTTATACCCTATGCGGTTATTTTTGTGAAAAGCAAAGAAACACTAATACGATACTGATATACCTTAAACATGAATTAGGTGTCTTACTGTTGTGTGTATGATACACTGTTTGTTTGAAAATGGCTTTTCAATGATGTAGTGAACATTTAGTGTGCATACAACAGCATTTGGTAGAGTGGAGAGCCGTGTTGTGCATCTGTTGAAATGAGAATAGCAGACATAGCACAGAAAGTCACAACAACAATGATCACAGAAAGGGAGAGAAACAAAAGATCTGCGAAGCAAAAAAGCAGAAGTTTTGACGGTCTGACAATATAGTTTGTCTCAATGTAGAAATAATTTGAACTGTGGACTCTAGCTGCAAAAGTGGGGTGAAACAGTTTCTGTTAGGCAAAAGGAAATGAAATAAAATGTTAAAACTGCCGTCACACAATTCTACTTCTAACTGTGTTCAGTGATTTTGTTTACCAAAGTCACTGGGACAACAAGAAGTGCTTGTCACTGCTGCAGGAGAAAAATAAGTGTTGATGGAGTTTAATTTATTGATTTATTTACTCTTGGTCACAATGTAAGCAGAAGACTGAAAGTGAGGAAAACACAGAAGTTACTCTGCAGGGAGGTGATTTATGGACACAGTCCTGAGACAGATCTTTGTGAGCTTTAAAGGAATATACTCCAACTCCCACAATGCAACTCAGTAACATCTTTCATAACAACCTCTTTGCCTGCATGTCTTTCAAACTCTACCCCAGCTTGTCTGTTAAAGGTAAATAGTCTCTAAGCCAAAGCTGAGATACCCACGTGATGTCAGTATTTTTCTTCACTTTAATCATCACATTCACCACATTACATTTAAAACCTTTGATACCACTTAGTATAACATTTCATGCCAGTTTCACTGTAATACAGGCCAAAGTATGTAAACTGATCAGCTAGAAGCACACTCAGAGAGCGCAGACCTCCGCCAGGGCCAATGTCAAAAAACATATACGAAACTTTAGAGAAAAAATATCAAATTCATAGTAAATGATCCAGATCTGCCCCAAAATTTAATGAGTTCTTCCTTGGCCCATGCCCCATCCATCAATCCATCCAATCCATCCTTCAAGTTCGCTGAAAATTGGTTCTGTACTTTTTGCATAATCCTGCTGACTAATTAACAGACACAGGTGAAAACATGACCTTCTTGGCGGAGGTAATGAAAACCAGTAGGGACAATAAGAACTTACCAAGTATATGAATTCATTGACATCTATATAACATTTTTTTCAGAACCTTCCAGAAGTATACAGTATAGGGAATGGATGAATGGATGAATGGATGGATGAATTAACCTTTTAAAAAATAAGATAGCCAATGGGTAAGGAGTAATCCTTGTGACTGGTAAATTGACTGTGACAATTGATGGAGAAGAACAAATAAAACCAATACTTAGAATACTTAGAAGTCTCTTAGTTTCCAAGCTTCAACCTCTGATTCATGAAGAGAGATTCTCTGTAGCTTGCAGCTTTGCATTAGTCCTTCACAAATTAATCTCAATCACACTCCTCCCCTTTTTACCAGCCTACTATCCTCTTCTGTGTCTCTCTCTCTCTCAAACACACACAGACACACACCTTTGCGACAACCGGAGAGCACGACAGGAAGAGACCAGGAAGTGCCCACAGGCGTCGGCCAATCAGAGTCCAGCACACAGCAGGAAAATCCCGCTAGGTCTGCCCACCACAAATGTACACACGCACTCACATCGGCTCATGTGCGTAAGAGCACACACACATATATCACACAGACTCTCCTATAGGTTGGGTTGCCATAATGCCTAGGGAGGAACACCAGTACAGAAAGGACACTGGGAAGGACTGCAGACACTCATGCATCCACACACACGCACACACACGCACACACGCACACACGCACGCACGCGCGCACACACACACACACACACACACACACACACACACACACACACACACACACACACACACACACACACACACACATACACAGGGGAGCAGGATAAAAATACTGTGCTGACAAGTCAATTAATCAGATGTGAAGGTGCTGAGCAGAACAATCCTTTACAAGGCTGCAGTTCAAAAACACTGTGTGTGTGTGTGTGTGTGTGTGTGTGTGTGTGTGTGTGTGTGTGTGTGTGTGTGTGTGTGTAAGAGAGAGAAGGAGAGAGATTGAAGTTCCTGTGTTTAATAACCTGTGTTCTGTTGATCAGAACATTTTAAAGACCTAAGTTTAAACGGCTGCATTTTATTGTGTCGAATGGGAGCAGCTCTATTTTTGACTCCCTGTTTCTCTATTTTGGTGCCAGTCTTTGCTCCTACATGAAAATGTCATTAAGCTTATTCAGCACAGTAGGTGAGTAATTGAAAAATATAGAGTGAATAATAAAACACTTTAAAACGTTTTGTTCTGGAAATTTAGTTTCATTAGGTGCTCTGCACACCCACAAAGGTGTCTCACTTATCCTCACTGATTAGATCTTTGCTCTGGTTGAAGTTAGGTGAACCTATGTTAAAAAATTATATGTGCCCACCAACATCCATGTACTAATAAAAATGATAAAGCTGTGTTATACTGGAGGCAAGGAGTTAATGGCAGTGCTGCTGTGATATTGATGGTGTAGGTTTTTATAGTTAAGGATCAGATTTCACCCCCATGATACCACCACTACAACACTAACCAAAGAAGATAAATTACAGCTCTTGTGGTGCACATCAGCTACTGAAACTACACGCATAGGTTCTATAGCTACACTGTAAAATGCAAAACTCTCCAGCTTTAAGGTGTAATTTGGTCTTCCCTCACAAGTGCTACTAACAGGAGAGTGAGAGAGAT
Source organism: Seriola dumerili (assembly GCF_002260705.1). Lineage (NCBI taxonomy): Eukaryota > Metazoa > Chordata > Actinopteri > Carangiformes > Carangidae > Seriola > Seriola dumerili. The sequence continues at coordinate 809,071 of NW_019174978.1, read as the reverse complement.
GCCAACCAGTGAAGTTTGTACATGCCCACACAGTCCTGTGGAGACAATTAGGCATAATAAGTAAAAACACCTGGTGTGCAGGGCCTTTAATGACAAACACTCATGAGATGGGAAAACCATGAGAAAACCAACTGCCTGTCTGTTGAATATCTACAGATAATATTCAATTAAAGGTTTCACTGTGAACTCCACTGGCAGGAACAATCAGAATGACATTTCTATGCTCTGCTCACCAAGAGAAGAAGATTTGACAAATGATTTCTATGATGTAAATACTTAAAGAGGTGATTTTCCTGCAGTAAGTCTAGTCTAGCTTTCCCCACCTAACGCCTGTCAACCACAAAATATGCATACGCCTTTATTAATATTTAAATGAACTAAATAAACAGATCAACCAGAAAGTGTGGAACTTTCTATATGAGCTAGGATGAAGCCAGTCTTCATCAAACTACTGCACTCACGTCTGCATCATTATCAGGAGACATAATCACTACAAATATGTGCACCTGGAACAAATGTACATTTTGACAACATACTAGGGACCGTGTCTGTGAAATTCTTACTCCTACTTGGGTTTTTTAACAGTATTGTAGATTAAGGAACATAAAAATATCTTAAAGAAGAAAATGACTAACATTTTTAATGGAAACTGCAGGACTTTTTTTTTTTTTTTAATTCTTAATTAACTCTTGTCGTGTTTTGCTTTAAGCAAAGTACAAGAGTTATTGACTATTCTTCACGTGCAGCACAAAACTGCACCATGCTGCGATTGTCAGAAAATCTGACTCTACAGGTCAATAACTTTATGGAGTAAAACAGTGTTAATGAAACAGACTTCATAACTCATCAATGGTCAGTCTGTACTGTCAGCACCACTCAAGTGTGTTGACTTTGGCTTGAAATCAACAGTGTGACTGACTGGCTGACATCTCCTGAGCGGAGCTGAAAGCAGTCAATCAGCAGTGGGTACTGCAGTAATGACAGGGATGTGTGCACTCCCTCAGGAAGAGCTGTCAGGTCAATGGATCAGTGCCACTCTGACACACATACACATGCATGCACACGCACACGCACACACACGCACGCATGCACACACAAAGTGAAACAATACATCCACTTATAAAATATGCTGCCATTTTGCCTATGCACACACAGTAAAACTTTCAAACACGTAAACAGTTCAGTGTTGACGGTCTCTCGTGCTGCTTCTGTCCTGTTATTCATTATAGATTCTTCCCAGGGGATTGACATGCATAAGTACTTCTCCGCATCCACTGAACTGGATTATAACTGACACTGTATTCAAACAGTAGTTCAAGGTTGATGATATCCTATACAAAGAGTATAGTCTGCACCGCATAGCTACCCATAACTGCAGAGAATGAACTGCATTTTGCTGGTTGATGGATGCTTCCTAATCCTGTTTGTTCCAGGATATTTTATCTGGCCTGTGTCTCAGCCTGAGCAACTACATTTTCTCAGTTTGGGTTCCCACACGACAAGAGCACTAATATGTTTTAAATTGGCCTGAGCCCTCGGGTAAGAAACTACATTCCCTCTGTTTGGGTTCCTGTGTGACAGAAGAGCGATTATATTATAATGGACCTGGCACACAGACTTATTTTCTCATCAGAGGTGAGGAGTGAACGTGTCTCACTGCTGGTTTTGGTTGCAATCCTCATTTGTTGGTAAAGTAAAATTTGGTCTTTACAAAATCCATATGGAGAAATAAAAATCAAGAAAAAGAAATGCATTTAAAACAAATTTTAAAATAGTTATCAGCAATATAATTTACATTTCCAGGCTTTCTGTTGAGATAATTGTAGAGATATTTTCAGTACAGCTATGACAGAGTCCAATAGCAGCAAAACTTGTGTGTCTGCAGTAAACATTAGGATATGATGTCATTCACAGGGCCTTTTTCAACATTTTTCACCAGTATAACAGCAACATTGTTACCAAAGGCGAAGAATTTCTTTAATAACGCCAGTTAAACTCAACACAACCGCTACTTTCTGAGCACAGGATGCTGCCATGATTTCAGATTTGCTCCAAACTTAACTTGGCTAGCTACAGTACTGGATATTTACACCCCTCTTTTCAACCTTGGATTGAAAGCTACAAGTTCACACTAAGAGGAAAAAGTGTAATATCAGATGGTTTTCTTTGGAGATAAGGTTTAACTTTGCAAGATACATCTCTATCATGTTTTAAAGCTCTCACCTCCTTAAACCTCAAGCTCAAACTCTGTGCTTTACTACCGGCTGCTGAGCTCCTCCTTCATCCTCCTTTTCTTTCTTTCCTCCACCTAAGTATACCTGTCAAACCACAAAGTCAAATGACCAAGCTTTGTACTTGCAATGGTGATGACTTAGGAAAGTAAGTTTGCTTCACTGCAAATTATACTGGATAACACCATTATCTATGGGCGTATAATCTATATGTAAATGGTATGTGTCTGTTAAACACCAAAGAGATTGCAGAGAGAGTAGACAGAGTAGTAGACAGGTTGTTTTAATGACCTTTCATATCACGCAGTGACATGGTTGTTTACAAACAAACAGAAAGCGGTCAGACTTGTTTACCAATTAAACAGTTGTGACAGATGTGTTTACAATCCACAAACACTGCCAGCCACTGATGATTTTAATATTCATACCTGGCCTCTTCAGAAAACCTCAGTAACACAAGAGTCAAATGCATTTAGAATACTTAAAATAGGTTGAATGTATTTATAACATGTAATACAACAGTTGAGTGCTGGAAAAAAAATGAGCATGTTTTCTCTGGATGCTGAAATGACTGATTAGATGAATACACCACAACCTAAAAGTTAAGTGTCTGGTGCATTCATGTTTGCACAGCTGAAAATGTAATGAGTCAACTTAAGCAATTACGGTATACTGTATGTTGTAACTTAAGGCCATTTGTCTTCTCACAATACCACACTTCAAGAATTAGGTGGAACATCTCACAAAGCCTTGGATATAATATTAAAGACTGTGAGATCTGTAACTGCAGTATCTTAAGTATTTCATTTTTTGCGCCAAACAATATAAACAAATCACGCCGAGCTGGTTGGTAACATTAGACCACTGAACCTATCAAAAAGCACAAGGGATTAGGGTTATTTCACTGGCACAGCTCTCTCAACTTTGGAATAGCTCTGCAGGACTATTGCCTCTGACTTGTGGATTTGCCTTGATTTATTGCCTTTGTTTTCATCATTCTCAGCAGCGTAGTTCACTACAGGTGTAGCTGCCTATAGAAATGATTCATAATTTATTACATGTTCGCTGCTGTGGACAGGTGGGGAGTACAGAGCGGCTGGAGCGGAAGAGACGGGGTGAGAGAGGAAGACAAAACAGTCAGAGAGACAAAGCAGTTAGAGACAGGTAAGAGGAACATTAAGAGGTAGAGAGGCAAATAGAAATATGGAGAGGGGGAGAGAAGGAGTAAGAAGGTTAGAGAGGCAGACAAGCAGCAGAGAAAGATAGAAAGATAAAGAATAGAAGAAAAAGTGACTATACTGGTGGAGATATATACCTGGATTTACCACTTACACCCTGTGTATGTTCTTCTCAGGATGTGTGGTCATGTACTAAGTTACATTAATGTATGCAGTAAAATGAAAAATGCTGCATAACTTAATGTTCCCTTGCATGCACACTGTGGGTCAAATCAGACAATGCATAGTTGCTAAACAATATAAAATATACTACATTAATTAACATATAATAAAATGAGATAACTACAAGCCCCTCGTGGGAAGCAGCAGATAGAGATCAATGCAGTACTAATAAGAAATATGTCAAAACTGGGTTTAATTTATTACATTCATTTTTCAGGTGATTGGGAAGCAAACACTACTAACCACAAGTTCAGGTTAAGTGTCTCACTCTTCCCTCTTAGAGAACAATAACACATGCAGTGGACAACTTCACATGCATAATAAATCTGTGCATTAGGCCTTTGATATTGCCTTCATGCACTATCTTTGTGCTCTTGAATTTTTCCCACGCTGCTACTGCAGAGTGAATCTCGCCACTGTAGGCTAAGGAAATTCATTGTGATTTAATGATCCTTGTCCTTCACATTCCACCCGCTGCCTTTGTATATTTCTCATTTAACTACAGAAGACATTAGCCATGCAGACAGAATGTCAAATCCTTGTTACATCTCTCTTACCTACTTGTTAGCAATAAAATGCTTATATTATATATTACCTGTATCAATTTTGCCAACATATGTTTTAGTTGAGTACACTAGATTAATGATTTGCCAACAGATCTTAAACTGCTAATAAATTTGTTTTTTTATCAAGGAATTAGAGTTTTTCCTCAACATTAGATATAAACCATTCAGAAATATATGTACAGAATAGCTTGGGCAAAAAGCTTGCACAGTGTGCGGAACAATTAAACTTATTTCTGTGGTGGGGTTACCGTTTCTCTGATAAAAAGAAAATATATTATCTTTTTACCAAATAAGAGAAGGAAAAAGAGAACTTGTCATCTAATAACATCTGAAAGAAAAATCTGAGACATGAGGACAGAGCAATAAGAACAAGAACAAAAGCTTCTCTGCACTGGCAAACTTCATATCAGGTATATCTGCATGAATAAATGAGCCACATGCCACAAGGAGAAAAGAATTAAACAAACTGGGTTAAAAATGTTTTTTTGTTCATCTGTTGATCAGGCTGTAAAAGCAGCGAGCACTGTATGAATACAGACAGTTTGGTTTGTGTATAAAAATCCAACATGCGGATGGAAAAAGCATAATGGCCCTAATGATTTATCTTGGTATGGCATGAGCAGCTTAGAGGCAAGCACTTCTTGAATTATAGATTTTCCTCTGCTGCTATGCAACACACACACACACTCACACACACACACACAGAGAGCAAGACAACACACTGTTGTACTGCATGGCTTCGTATAACCTTAAATGCCCTGCCTGACCCCCTCACAGCGACATGATAAGCAGACAGAAGGACGGTCTTTATGGGCACTAAATGCTGCCTTCTGCAGCTGAACATGGTCCAGATTCATTCATGCTAGCACAACTACAGTCGCCCCTCAGGGAGAGTCTGTCTCTGAGTCAATGCAGCGTTAATCAATAATTTGAATTAACAACTGTAAATCAAACAATTTCACACAGAAAAAGTGCACTAAATATAAAAAGTAAACTATGTCTTCAATTTAAATGCAAAAGCTCATCCCTCTGTCTCAGACTGTGTGTTTGCACGCTGACTAAAGTATGTTTGTCAGTTGGAGTTGTTATTTTTCTCTGCAGCATACGCCTCAATGGGCTGTCTGTCTTTTTGGATGGAGCTGGGCAAGATAAATTGACAGCTTCACACACACACACACACATACACACACACACAAATACCCACCCACAACGCCCCAATTTGCACACACAACTCTCACAGCTCAACCACACCAACACGTACACACGTGCAGAAACACAAGAGGCAGTCATACATTGGCTGATGAACTGAGTGACAGTTTATTTTCAGGACGTAAATGAACAGAGGGAGAGACTTGATGCTCTGAGGCAACGGAGAGCAGAGTAAGCAGAAGAATATGAGCCGCGCTCACTGCTTGAGGGTGAATAGATTCCACATTAGACTCCACACACACAGTGGCCTTTGTCGCTGCTGTGCAACTGTCTTTCCATGTTGGATTTGATGACCATTACTGACAGAGCTGCTGAGAGAGCTGCACGAAGCAAGGGAACAAAGAGAGGATATAGATACGTAGATTCAGTGGTCACCCACACATCTCTTTAATCAATCCTGCATCAGAACTGCAACAGCTTTTGCAAAGGATTTATCTTGAAAGCCACACTGTAACACAGTACTGTACGTAACTGGATCTATTGTAATAGAAAATTCCTTTCTCTCAGACAATTAGATGTCAGACCCTTCATGGATCAAAATGTGAAAAGGGAAAAAAAAAATGCAAATGTTTCACAAATCTCCTCTGAGCGTGGATCAACAGCGCAGCAAAAAAAAGAGCGACTTTGATCATGGCTGTGGTTTCAAAGTGGATAGTTTGAATAGAATCGGCAACTGCTGAGGCAAAAACGTGTTTGATTAGGACGAATAAGGTCTGCAACATTTTCCATTTTGTGAGCATGAATAACATGACATAATGTGAAAAGAGAGAGAACAGCAAAAGCCACGAGAAGAGCTGACGTCGGAGATTTTCCCTTCCAGTAGTCTAACATTACACGGCAAGAGAAGAGGAGAGAGAGGCTGCGAGGAAGAAACGCAGAGGAGACAGGTGAGAGGAAGGAGAGGTGAGAGGAAGGAGGAATCATCCTCTACCTTTCACCTCCTGCACAACTCTTCCTTAGCTTTTTTGAAGGTTTCTATAGCATGTCACATCCTCTCTCTCTATTTAGTCTCTTCTGCTTCCTTTCTCCTCTTTGTCTCCTTCGTCCACTCCTCCTATCCTTATTTAATTGCTTTCTCTCTTGTCCTCAGGCTATGTATCACATACATTCTCCTCTACACTCTTCCCATCTCCGTCCCTCCTGACTTTTTCCCTCTCTTCCACCTCCCTCCTGTGACCAGATGTCCTCCACGCTCTTGTCCTACCCTCCTCTCTCCTCTCCACTTTTGGTTTTGTCGTCTTCCTCCTCCTGCCTCTACTCCCTGTGACAGATTTCCGTCCTTCCTCTTTTCACCCCACCTCTCTCTACTCTCATCCCCACATCTAGTCTTGCCCCCTCCTTCTCTCCTCTTCTCCCCGTATCCTCATCTTCCCTCACTTCCTCCTTCCCTCCCCCCTGTTGTCCTTTACTTCAGCTCCCCTTGGGTCAGGTCAGTGTGGGTTGAGTCCAGTCCCGGGACGCGCAAGCAGCACACTCTGATGCACTCCCCGAATGACAGGCACACACCTTATGCCTGATGGCCACCGCCCCTTCTCTCTCTTATTGTCCCCTCCCTCTGCCTTCCCCTCTTTGTCCTGGTCCCAGGGCTCTTTAAACAATGTCCACATTCACCTGACATCATGTGCACAGAGCCGCCTATAAAGGTGACAGTGTATGTGTTTATGTGTGAAAGAGAAAGTATGAATATACACATGGTCTAAATTAAAAGACTGTGAGAGTGCATTCATTGCTTTGGAAAGGAAATAATACAGTTTAGAAAAGAATGACTATATGCAGAGAGCCAAGAAAAGTATGAGAAAAGTTTGCTTTCACACACACACACACACACACACACACAGAAAGTAAACTTGATTCAAAGTAAAACTGTACAGAAAGTGAGAAGGAAACAAAGACAGAGGCAGAGGGGGAGATAAAGGGATGTATTTTGTTTTGGTAGGTTTTAGAGTTTTGCAGTAGACTTTTATCACTGCAGAACAATTGGTATTCACCAGAGTTAAGCACACAAGCTGTTGGTCTAGGACAAGCACCCAACCCTCTGTCACACCCACCCACCTAACACCCGCAACCTCACCAACCACCTCACACACCTCATCATTTTCCTCCTTTTTCTCTTTCTAATCCTTTGTCTGCCATCATTCACAACTCACCTTTCTGTCCACCCATCCTCCCAACATTTTCCTTTTCTTTCTTACCCCTATCCCTTTTTTTGTCTACAGATCTGTCTTTGCCCCTTTTCTCTCCCTCACTCTCTCACGCGTCTTCTCTCTGGATCCTTTGATGTCAGCTCATACCTGCTGTCACATACCACCTGTTCAGTTCTCAGCCGGACAGGACCGGATTAAACTAAACTACACTAACCTGGATGGGACTGGACTGAACAGGACCAGCTTGAATGAGATGGGAAAAATGAAGAAGGGTGGAAATTAAGTGAATGAAAGTTGGGATGTCACAGAGGTGAATGCAGTTGTTGTCAACTTTGGTGGCCTGGGTTACGCCAAACATCGGCTACTGCAGATGAAGAAGGTTTCCATGAAAAGCATAAAGTTCATTTTCATTCAACTCTTTAGAATATGCCTAACCAACATCCTTGTTGGAGTGACTTAAACTTCTTGTTATTTATGACAACATATGACTGTATCTTTTAGAATTTGTGTGATACTTATATATATGTTTTCTCCACAATCTCCTGACAGGATGTTTGAAGCTTTGGTTTAGGTTTACTGCCTGCAAACATCTCAGCAGTTGTTTGGAGTCCAACATTTGGTAACAGACTGGAGTCTGGGTAAAGCTGAACTGGGCTAAAGCTAAATTAGATGGATGTGATTTTCACTTCTCTTTAAAGACCCAATGAAATAAAAAATAAAAAAACACTTCCCCAAGTTCTTAGCCTTTATCCCTATGTTAACTGCTGTGTTATCACGTGACATGCCAAATGAAAAAAAGAGTAGTTATATAATAAAATTGTTCCTTTCCTTTTTCTTTAAATATTTTTTTGGGCTTTTTCGCCTTTATTCTAGATGCAGTGAAAGAGAGACAAGAAAGTTGGGGAGAGTGTACATGTACTACCTTTCACTTAGAAATAAGCAACAGGGCAGAAGCTTAAAAACAATTCATCAAAAATGGCCAAAAAGGCACACAAAAAGTAAGTTTTGCCATAACCACCTGAAATTATTGAGGGAAAACTGTTGCCTCTGTTGAGACTCTGTTGTTAGAAATTTCCCTTTCTCTTAAGTACAGTCTTATATTCTTAGAGATCCATGTGGGCTTCATTGTTCAGCCATGGTTCTTGCAGCTTTGCTTTTTCAGTTAGCTCTGATCTTTATCATGGTCATTTCAGTTCAATTCAGAGAAACTCATTTCTGTTTTAATCTGTCCTGTCTGACATTGTTCCGCTTTGCTCTTTGTGTTTCTAGTCTTTTCCTCTCTCTCTCTTCTTTGATCCAAAGCAATAGGTGAGTTGAAAGGTTAGCTCATTGACAACTCTAAAATCCTGATCAGAAACATGAGCATTGCTACAAACTAATGGAGATGCAGGTTGAGTGTGTGTGTGTGTGTGTGTGTGTGTGTGTGTGTGTTCTGCTAGGTGACGGAGCATGGACGAGAGAGATACTCGTTTGATCCCTGGAACAAAGAGAGAGGGGAGGGAAAAGGAGAGAGCAGCAGAGAGAGACAGCAGGAGGGCAAGAGACAGAGAGACAGGAAGAGAGAAAGCAATGCGTGAGAGAGACAGATAGCTGAAGGGTGAAAGAGAGAGAGACAGGAAAAAGAAAGAGAGAGAGAGAGAGAGAGAGAGAGAGAGAGAGAGAGAGAGGGGGTTAGGAGGGATCAGGCCTCACGAGAACAGAGCTTTGTTGAAGGGGGTTTGAAGATCACGAGCAGCTTTGTCAAACAGAGTGAGAAGGGAAGGAGAAATGTTGTGTCCAAAAACTGTTCAGTGCACACACACTCCTAATTCTAACAGCTAACTGTTCTCTTTATTCTTACAGCACAGTGGGAAAAAAATCCCATCATTTTAAAGGGTCAGTTCACCCAAACGAAAACAAACAAGTACTTACCTGCTGTATAGTGGTAACGCAGATAATTTAATTTCTGTTTGCCTAGATTATGAGAAATCCGTTTGTGAGATTTCTGGCTAGAAGATGAAGGTGGATGCAGTGTAATAGTTCCAGCAGCGACAGCATTTGAAGAATGTCAATGTAAAAACAGCAATATCACTTGCCAGAAACACTGATAAAATTGTGCTTGACATACATTTTGTCATCTGCTTATTTCCAAATGTGTCATGAACCATGTGTGTTTAGCCAAAAATGTATATCCATACATTTTGTATCCTTGTGTAGGTAATACATGTGGATTCTGTTTACTATGAATAATTCACACACCGGTGAACAATTTTTCACAAGAAACTATATTCTGACGAAGAAATCATTCCACTTTAAACTGTTTTAAATAATTTTAAAATGCTGTGAGCAAAACTATCTGCATAGCAGTAGAGCTGGAGTGAGTGAGTGAGAAAATATGTTTCTCTTTTTCTAACCCTTTGCCTCAATCTTTAACATAACATAAATTAGATTAAGTCCATACAGTATTCATAGTATCCCACTACTATTGTTTTCTGCAGCTGGACAGTTTCATCATCTGTCATGCTTAATGCACAATACGGTGAATTCCTTTACCTTGCCTATGCAATCAGTTCCAGAAACAGCCTACACTACCTTCATGGCATTTTACTGATGTCAGAGAAAAAAACCTGCAAGGGAAATCATTTTACATCCAGTACGGTCATCAAGGCTCCTGATCAGCAGGTAGTGTGGCGAAAAGTGTTTCGACGTGCTGAAACAACTAAATGGAGGCAGACGGAGGAAGGGAAGGAGGTGGGAGACGAAGACAAACCTACACATTTTACAGTACAAATGAATGAGTTATTTTTCATGACACTCTGTGGCTTGCTGTACAAGTTAATTATACATATTTACAGATGGTTGTGTAATGTATTCTTTCATCTTCCGATAAATAAAAAAAACACGTGTGATATTACCAATTCAATTGAAATCTACTATATGTATGTATCCTGTCCAAGGCCATAGCATACATTATAATATGACTGGATCACCTTCATGCACATATGCACATATATTATGTACACAGTAAAACAGCCCCCTCAGACTCTCTCTCCTTCAACCCTCAATTTCTTCACCTCCACCAAAGACATTTCACTGCAGCGCTAAACTGCTGTTTATTAAAGTGGTTTCACATGATGATGAAAAAAAAAAATCACTAACACTCATATATTCCTGTCTGTGCCAGTATGAAAATACTGCTGTTGTTGGCTGTATTGCATTAAAACATTATTCAATAGAAATTCTGTGATTGTACAGGAGTAAGTTGCATGTCATGAAACTAACTCTGCACAACAGTAACAAAGAAAATTGTGGTGGCAATATGTTCAGCTGCCCTTCAACAATGCATTTTGCTGTGCAGCAGCTGTTGAGGCCATTTTCTTATGAAGATCCTACTTGTGACTCTGAATGCTAAAAAAAGTGCACACATACTCAGTCAAGACAAAGACATATCACAAATAAAAATGATGAAAGCACTGCTACAAACTGTCTCTACAAGATGGTGATACATATGAGTGATCACTAACTCTCACCCGCCCATGCCTCACTTCTCCTGACACACGACTGTATACTGTAAAGGGCTTTCATCAAAAGTGCCTCAAAATACCAGGAAAGCACACTGTACATCTTTCGTGTGGATGTGCCCAGTGGGAATTGAAGCAAAGGTATAAAATACGTTTTTATACAAGTTTCACACAGAGCGACTAACAACCCAACCCCCACATCCCCTCCCACATCTACCTTTTTATTCTCTTCCTTTCACAGAGACTTTTATTATGATCTTCCAAACATGCCCAAGAGACATGTGAGTCACTTTGAGAAATAGACTTGTTACTCTACAAGTTATTAATTTCATTTGAATGTTTGGGTATGATGAAGCGTGCTCCTAAAAATAGTGATCCATCCCATTTATGAAACTCTTAAGTAAAATAGATTTTTGTATTGTATGACTTAAGCCTGTCTCTTCTAATGCGAACCACCACCCAACCATCCTCCTGTGAGCCTGAATAGAAATAAGCTGGTGTAAAAAAAATGGATGGACATAGTGTTGATCTCCACACATCTGTGTCAAACGATTGCATAGTGAGATTAAACACTGAATGTGGTAATGTGTTTAAAAAACCCTTTTACCTCTTGTAGGTCCTCAGTTTTTGATCATGTAAAGAACAGAGCTGGAATTTTTTTGATCACTTCACTGATTTGTTCATTTTAGTTCAATGATTTGTAGCCTGTTCAAGTTTCTTTTAAGCTAGAGCACATCAGAAAGTGATTAAAACATAACTGATAATGATGTTTGCCACAGCTTTTTGTCCCTCAAGAGGAAAACAGGAAAACACAGGTAAAGAAAGTAAATAAACATAGACATAGAGTCCATAAGCACAAAAGGCGAAAGAGTAAACTACAATTCAACAGTTAGCCCAACAGTATTGACAATTAACTACTGAGAAAAAAAAATCAATATCTCAAATTACAAACAGCCATCACAAAACAGCTATAGTAAGAAGAGTACTTGCAGATAATGCCCCCAACAAGATCCTTGTTAATATTTATTTGGTCATAGATTTGAAAAAATGGTGGATGTAACAATGTGAATTAAACCACAGCTACCAGAGAAGTGTGCCAGTAGGGGCTGCTACTTGCAACAGAGCAATTACAGTAACTGAAACCCACTGCTGTTTGCAGAATATAAGCATTTCCCACATGATAACTTATCACATGATGATTGTTTCTCTGGACTTCACTGTGTTTCAATAAGTTTTTAAACAACAAGCATCCTCCCATGTGCTTTTTAAACTCCATCAACTCCATCTTTCCATAACTTTAACCAAGTAGTTAATTAAGCCTGAACCTAACCAAACCTTAACATTAGTGCTAGCAGTTCATAAAGCTGTCATATGTATTTCTGTAACTGTTTTGAGGCACTGAGGCACTCACAAACAACAGTGTGCCATGGTACAATGATGAAATCCTCATCACTTGTTGGCATAAAGCTAATAATTTATTACTTTTTTTCAGTGCTGATGATTCAGCACACTCAGTTCATCGTGAGGATTTGGTGTTTAATGTTCACCCGTTCATGTCCTGAACAGCTGTGCTAAAGAAGATTTACAGACTAATGTTGGTGTTCTTGTCCCACTGATCATGTGATTTTAAAAAGTGTCTGAGATGCAGGATGGTGAAGACAGTTTTTTGGTAATTCACTGGTGGCCTCTTCCCCTGTTTTCTCTCCCTCTGTCGTTGAACAAGACAGTGTTGAATCTAAGCTGCTAGGCTTTCTCTCTCCCTCTGTTTATCTGTCAGACAAGAGCAGTAGAGAGTGCTGAATATGAGCTGGTAGCGTGGTGAGTCAGCCAGCAGCTTTACATTTAACACATGCCAACGCTACCAGGACTGAAAAGGAACGCAGTGGGGGTGCTTTCTCTCCCTCTGTCTTGGTCTTAGTCTGTGGCTCTCTTCCTATTCCTCTCTTCCTATCCCTCTGTTTCTCTCTTCTTTTTCCTTTCATCACATCTCTCTTTCCATCCTCTTCTTCCTACCCATTGTCTCCCTCTCGTGTTCTCTATTTTTGCCCTCCCCCTCTCACTCTCACCCCCCCTTCTCCATCTCCCTCCCTCTTTCTCTCTCTCTGTAGTCTCCCAGTGGTCTTGCTGAGGGGCATATGCTGTTGCAGGGAGAAGGGGATGTCAGCTTGGATTTCAACACTGTCACAACGGGGGAACACACACATGCACACAAACACACACGCAGGTACACAGGCACAGGAAGCAAATGGCCACTTATAAAATGTGCTGCGTTTCTGTCTCACACACACATACAGCACATGCACAGGCATACACACAAATGTAAACATGAATCAAATGGCCACTTATAAAATATGTGTGCGTGTGCACGCACACACACGCATGCACGCATGTGCACGTGCACGCACACACACACACACACACTCACACACACATACAAAATGAAAAGAGTCTCACCAGGGTAGAAAACAGTGCTTGTCTGCAAACTGCCTGACAGGCAGAAAATAGCCCTGTCTAAGGAGGTGTGAGAGGAGAGGAGAGGAGAGGAGAGGAGAGGAGAGAAGAGAAGAGAAGAGAAGAGAAGAGAAGAGAAGAGAAGAGAAGAGAAGAGAAGAGAAGATTTAACAGGAGGGGAGAAAGGAAGTGGAGGGGGAGAGAGAGAGGAATGGAGTTGAAAGGATAATAAAGTAGAGAGGAAAAACAGAGGACAAAAGAGAAGACCAAAAATGTACGTAATACAGTGCTTTATGAATGGAAACCAGAATCACACCAGAAAACCAACACCAACTAACAGCTAAATGACAATTTGTTCAAAACAACCTATTCTTTCTTTTTCCTGTTCCCCTTGTCCTTCTCTCCTCACCATCCTTTTCCTGTCAGTCTGTTCCTTTGTTTTCCCCTCTCATCCATCCAGTTGTGCTCCCTCCTCCCCCAAAATTCTCCCTCTCTCAGCTCCTGATATGGTATCAATGACCTTAGCTTAGTACAGCATGGTCACACTGGCCTGACCAGAATCCCATTACTGACACCCTTCATGTGTAACATTACTGCACTGTGTATGTGTGTCTGTGTGTCTGTGTGTGTGTGTGTATGTCTGTATACACACACGCGTGACATTGCCCTTTCCATAGCAACAACAATATTATGTGTGGTGCGTAGCAGACAGACCCAAACTGACACACATAAACACACACAAATATCAGGACACTAACACACACACATACACAAGCAGACACAGATGTAGCTGAATACAAAATACACAGCTGCATGCTTTTAGTGACAAAACTGGTACAACACACACTCAACCGCCAACGCACACACACTTTCCAGAATGATTCCATTTTTATTATTAGAGCTCCCTTCTCTAAAGTTATTAATCCGCTACATTGGGGTTTTTTGAAACATTTCCGTCTGGGAGCCAAGCTCATTAAAACAGCACTCATGTGGGTACTGAGCAGAAAAAAGCCCTCTGAAACTATCCGTGACTTGACGCTTAGTTTAAAGCAGCAGAAAAGTTTACATGAAACGTTTATTTTTCATCTCATATCACACATGACATTTTAAATCTTTTTTTTTTTTTACCTGATTCGTAGGGAGCTGGTCTCACTAGATGAATATGAAGTTATTTTAAATGACTTGGAGACAGGCACATCTGGCTGTAGATGTTTTGACTGATTCATAACGTGTTTGATCCCTGATGCTGATGACTTGTGATGAATATTTGATGAATATTTTTGATGTTTCATGATTCTGTAATTCACTCTTTATTTTTATTGTAAATTGCTAGATGTTTGTCTGTAACCCTGTTAATTGTAGTGCTGCCTGTCTTGGGCAGGAAACTCTTGTAGATTTTTCATCTCAATGAGACTTTTCCTGGTTAAATAAACAAAATAAAATACAATCTCCACCATGGTTTAACGGTTTAAATAACATAATTTGCTGTAGTTAAACACATTTGTTGTAGATGAGGAGCATCTGCTCGATTGCCTTTGAGGATTGCAGGGGCGGGCTCTGCCATGATTATGTAAATCGATAGCAAGTCTGCCAATACAAGCCCTCAACCAGGGGACAGTTCCTCTCAGCCATAAATCAAGGCTGAGAAAAATAGCCTTTATGATGACCTTAATGATTAACTACTATACTGTAACTATATAACCATCACCTGTTACTCTAAAAATGACCTAATTTGTTTCATACAAGAGCTAAGAGTGAGGAAATTAGACTGGATCAGTATTGTTATGTCTGAATAATGGGGCTTCGTAGTATTTACAGTTGAAACTGCAAAGTTGAGAAAATCGTCCAGCAAACTACAATAAATGAAATTATTGAGAACCGATGCAGGAATATACCTTTTTTTCTACATTGGGTTGGCTTTAGGTTGTATATAACACATACAAAGGCTCCCATATGGTGAAAGACACTATGAAGGCCAACACTTATAGACTACAGGATGGATTAGAGTTGATTTAAACAGTAGAATGGCTTTGATTTTATAGGCTGCTGTAGAAATTGTTGCATCAGCCCTATTATGACCATATGGTTTGTGTTATAATGATGGAACTGTCAGTCATGATGTTCTGAGTCAAGTTTAGGACAAAAGTATGTATACAGCATGTGTAAGACTGTAACAGTTTGGGAATATGATGCACAGTAAAGCAATATATTGTGAATTATTTCTCATTGGACCCAGCTTCGGTGAATTGTTGCCCTAATAAAAAGAGGACAATGAAATTGAAAAGCACCCACAAACACATAAGTTTGAATGAAAATTCCAGTAAATTTGGACAAAGACTCATGTGTAAATGTGCAATACTGCAAAAACACCTCATGGGTCACACTCAAAGCTTCTTATCTGACCATATATTATGTTCCAGCATATAGATCCAATATGGTGGCTGTCAAATTCAACAAGGTTGGCTGATTTTTCTGCGAATTATTCTAAATGATTAATGGTCTTATTACTATAGCCACCCCTCCCTCCTCCTCAAACGCACACAAGAGAGATACAAGTATATGATTAGAGGGGTGGAAATGAGAGGAAAGAGAAGCAGATAGAGGGAGACAGAAGATGAAAAAACGGAACAAAAAGATGAGGAGTGCCTGACAAAACTAACATAAAAATGATATTACAGTGAATGTGGGAACTCTTGAATAGTTCTACTGATTGATTTATTTTCTAGCCATCTTACAGTAACTCTGGGATCTTTTACTTTTTTGGCCAAATATATGAGAAACAAGCTTTTCACTACAAATACCCCTAATACTGAAACAAAATAAGAATGAACAGAAAGAAAACTATGTGAGTCAAGGGTTTGAAAAAGACAAATTAAAGTAGGGGAAAAAAAGAGGAACCATCTATATAAAGTGTATTATGTCATTATGTCAAAGTAGCAATGATAACCACTACTGCATAAGCACGGTTTTAGTTCTTGTACTTTCCTTTTGGGAAGTTGGAGGTAAAAAAAACTCAGCACTACAACAATAAACAACAAGACATAAATAAATAAATAAACAACAAAAATGTCCTCCAAGCAGAGCCTGGCATTTAGATGCTCTACATACTACAGTGTTCAATGGGAAACAAAAAAAATGTCTATATATTTGTGTGCACATACTGTATGTATGCATGCATGTGCATTTATGCATGCTTTTGTGTTCACCTGTGTTTGTGTGGGTAACAGAACATGCTCTGTTAGATAGTATATCTGCATGTTAATTTGACACGTAAAATGCTAGTATTGTATTATTTTACTTATATGTTAGAATTAATTAGAAAGTAACGGGGTCTGCACTCACCATACCTGGCTTGTTAGCTTAGCTCGTTAAATAGCTAATTAGCCTGCAAATTCATTAGTCTTGGGTTAGCCTCTGAGCAAGACGCCCAGACCCCCAGCTGTGCTAGCAATGCTAACAGGAGCAAATACTTGCCAGAATTATTAAATCAGTATGCACTGAAGTCTCAGCTCCACATGCCCCAACTCTTTACCCATTTTTGGATTAGCCTGGAGTTGGGTAGAGTCAGGCACTGCCAAGATGGTGCCAGCAAGGCAGCCCAGTCCGAGCTTCAAAACCACTCTTCAGAGACTTATGGGTGACGTCACAGAGAGTACATCCATTTTTATATACAGTATATGGGTTTTGCAGAGAAGAGGTTGATGCTCTGTATTCTGGACTGGAAAAATTAAAATTTCTACCTTCACAGACTTTTAAACATGTTTTGTGTTACAGAGATCAATGTCGTAAAGTTACACCCATTTGTTCTCTATAAAGAGGAGGTTCATTTAGGGTAAAATAATATCTGTTCCTTCTGTTTGCATGATGTGATATGGCATTTTCATGGTTTGCTGAGCACAAACTTCCTTGTAATTGGTTTGCTTTCCTCCTAGCAAATGCAATGACCCCTGTTGTTGGTGATTGCCTACAAAATGTGTGTGGGGGGATGCTACTATGTGCAAAACATTACATTACATTTGTTTTTGAGATATGTATATGATGTTGTGGATTAGTTTCCATAATACCGTAACCACAAACAAGTATAAAATTAATATGCACCCTGAACCATATTAAAACAAAATTACAAGATACTAAATAGTTCATTATATCCTGAAAATATTAATTTTGTAAATCAAAATGTGTTTTCTCATCATCACTCTGAAGTTGGCAGTCGAATGAACACCGCTGGTGAGATAATTATTCATATTATCACATTTTGAATATGAACTTACTGTTTCAAGTTCACAACTTGCTATCAATTTCTTGTTTAATCAATACTCAGCTTCATTTAATTCCTTCTTTGTCACCTGGTATAATTGTGTCATTATAAATAATAAGAAATAGAAAGCTTGTCTTGAAAGTATAGCTTACATTGTTGCCTTCAGTGCCTGTGTAAGAATTTCTGTAAGTCCTATTCTATAAGTGTAGAGCAATGGTAGAAACCATATTTCTGCAGTACTGAACAGATGCTCAGAAGACAAGCAGTAGCAGAGCAGAGAAACAGACCCACCAGGACATGAAAAAGTGACAGACTGGCCCAACTAATGCTAGATTAGAAATCAAAAATAATTAGACTAACAACACAAAGTGCACAAACAAGCAACTCTCTTTTCTATGTATTACTGTAGCAGTGCACATGGTGAGGAACCACAACAAACTCTTGGCCTTTGTCCTCTGAGTTTAATGAAAGCAGTCATGTTTCAGGTGAGTGTTTTCTTCCCTGTGTACCTTTAAACTGCTCAATCATACTACTGCAACAACTCTTGGCACAAGTTCCTTTCTGAATAAGTTATTAAGATTTCAAAACTGAACTGGATTGCACAATTACAAATTTATCTTTCACTTATAATATGCTAATTCATCCCATTCATTTGTTCTATGAATGGCTCATTTGGACGGACAGAGGAAAGCTCATGAGGGCCAAAGTCACTGCCTAATTGACAAGAACAGATTTTCTTTTCTTTAAGCTGATAAGCAAAAACTGCTGCTCACATCACTCAAGCTACTGCAGATACACTCTCCAAGCTGAAACTACTCCACACTAGGGTTCCCGCTGTAGTCGGTGTTACCAGTGTTACATGTAGTTCAGACACACACTGATTAAATAACTTTTACTCTGTATTTTTACCGTTTTTTTTTTTTTTAGAAATAGACTCATTTGATTCATTTT
Source organism: Seriola dumerili (assembly GCF_002260705.1). Taxonomy (NCBI): domain Eukaryota; kingdom Metazoa; phylum Chordata; class Actinopteri; order Carangiformes; family Carangidae; genus Seriola; species Seriola dumerili. Next base: position 790,361 of record NW_019174978.1, on the reverse strand, counting down.
TGCATATCTTCGCAGATATTCAGATGCACCCACATTCATCAGGTAAAAACACTTCATCTGTAAAATACTAGTTATCATTACTTATTTGGGCGCTACAATTATAAACTGATAATGTCTGCTCCATGCAGCAGCAGAGCAGAGTTGCATCACAAAGTAGGGAAGTTTTATCATGTGACGAGAGAAGAGTTGAACGACAAGTCAATGGCGGAGGATTTGGTGTTAAAGAGAAAAACAAAAGTGCCTATGTGGCAATATTTCAGATTGAAACCCAATGCCAAAAGGGAACCTGATAATGAGGTAGTCTGTAAACTTTGTTTGAAGGTGGCAGCATCTCACTTCTAATCTACAGATACTGAGCCAACACATGTTGTCTCTTGTAAAATGTCCAGTAACATTGGTGTTATCACTAGTTTATTAACTGATGGGAAAATTTCCACACCATGGCATCAATACTCAACTGCTGCAAATAAACATTTTGATCTTATTGTGCAAGAAGAGTAGATGCAGATTAATTCTGTGTCCAGTTTTTGTCCAGTTAACAACAGAAAAATCTAACCTTTGACTGCAACAACAGAACATTTGTTTGCCAATAGTTCAGTGAATTTCAAAACTATTAAGAACCATGGAGAGGTTATTAGACGACAACAACATGAGCAGTTACATCAGTCCTTCCAAATGGCTGAAAGTCCTCATTATACTCCTTTTCTGTACCATCCTTCCTTGGTCCACCTTAGTCTATTTAGATTTTTAATCTGAAACATATTCAATTAGACAAAGCTATGAGGCAAATACAGTGAAGAGAAAGTATACTGGAGGAAATTCAATAATACATGAAAAGGGGTAAGGAAGGATGGAGGAGAGACCATGGAACAGAAGAAAATGGGAGGCAGCCAGAGAACGACAAAGGAAAGGTTAGACAGAGAGCGAGATAAAGGGGGAATGGGGTGAGATAGAAACAGAGAAATGAATGGAGGAAGAGATGGTTGTGAGTAGAAAGGTGTGATGCAAGGAGCAGGATGAGTCTCTAATTAGTTTTTTCAGCTCAAACTTCAATCTCTCACTGTGACCTTAATAAACAGATGATATAGACACACATACACATACACAATGCCATGGCTGCATGTGCACACACATTCTCTCACACACACAGTGTGATGAAAGTGTTACCTCAGCATTTTCCAGCTAAATGTACTCATTAGCCTAGTTGCACATGGCTGCCTGGGAAAACAACAAAGTCAGCTCCAGAAAGCAGAGAGCATTCATCTAAGAGGCTGTCAGAGTGGGAGACAGAGAGCAGAGGTCTCAGCACTACCAGAAACTCATGGCTGCATTATTTTCTCTAAGACTAAGTCAGTTAAGCTGCCATTACATACATTTTAATGACATGTTTATTTAGGCAATTTTTGGTTCACAAGCAGCCCCAAATAAGTTGTCATAATAAATGAGAAGCATAATTTTCAATTAACACTGCTAACAGTGCTAACAAGGTTTATTTCCCTAGTTTAAAATCTAGCACCCAAAAAGCAAACCCTATTAAGACGAGTACATGTACCTACTCTGTACTAAATGCTATATAGCACATGCATATCCTGCAGATAAAGTAGTTCCAAGGACAATGTGAATTTGAGCAAAGGCAGTGGGCCTCATACACTACCTCTGGATACATACAGCACCTGGACACATGCATGATTCGTACCTCAATACGCCATCTCACCTGTCATCATTTACCACTCAAGGGAGAATTTAGTATACTGCATCATCTGAGCATAGAGCCGGCCATGTTTACCTTTTCCAGAACCTGTTGCATCGGGATAAAGTTTGGATATGCATAAAGAAGGGCTGGGGACAAGTGCAGTGACGCAGAGTAACATGGTCTATTGAGGTTTACCATCTCAAACAGGACACCACAGGGGACAGTGAACCAAGCCAGGTCTATGTCTTCATGACTGAAATGCCTGATTATATCCAGTGCCATGGCATGAATGCTCCAATCAGATGACAGTGGCTGTCAAATGGATAACACATCCAGGCCCATATCTATCCATCCTTCTATTATTTACATGTGGAATCGCAGGTGGTTGGAACCAGTTCCAGTGCACAGTGGGTGAAAGACAGTGTTTACTCAATCTGTCAGTCAGTCACAGGGCTAACTCTCAAACAGACAGACAATCCCTCACACCCTTAAATCCAAATCACCTGCATGTCTTCAAAGTATGGAAGAAAAAAACAAAACACAAGGAGGATAGCCAAACAGTCACTGCCAGAAAATGCTAAACTTTACACAGAGAGTTCCTAAACAGCAGACTGCAACTCAGAATCTCTTTCTGTGAAGTGACAGTACTCACCACTGATCCACCACACCATTCATCCCATGTTTCAATTGTGAACAACTTGAAAGGCAAAGAAATATGGACCAACAGGGAAAAAACCTTTCTACCGATCATAGTGCAAAAGTCTCTCTGGCGGTAACAAATGATCCATTACAATTTTATACAGTGGAAGAATTCATATTCACATCCTTTATTCAACTAAAAGCACCAATGCAACAATGTATACATACTCAATTGCAAGTGGAAGTCCTGCATTCAAAACGCTCCTTAAGTAAAAGTATAAGTGTCATCATCAAAATGTATTTAAAGTATCAAAAGTAAAAGTCTTGTTCTGCAGTTAAATGTCCCCTGTGACTGATATGTTCATATATATTGTTAATACTGATGTGTCAGATGCAGCTGGTTTTAACTACTTCATATACAGTTATATACGACTTTAGTCCAGTGGTCCCGAAACTCTAGGGGTCAGGCCCCCCCAAAGGTTCACAAGATAAATCTGAGGGATCATGAGAAGTTTCATGGGAAAAGAAAGAACAAAACAAAATTCTGATACACAAATCAGTTGTCATTTTTCAGATTTTGTTATATGAATTAGACTATGAGAATTGTAGAGGGAAATATCTCTTTGGTGGAACTGCTGAAAAGTCTTATCATATGTTTTTTATGTTAAATCTTGAAAAATAATAGCAAATAAAGTTGTTAGATATATGTATGTAGTGGGGTTATTAGTACATTTCCCCCTAAAATGTAGTGGACTACATGTGTAGAGCAGCATGAAATGGAAAAACTATAAGTAAATGACAAGTACTTTAAGACTGCAATCAAGTACAGTACTTGATTGAAGTTAGTTACTTACTTTCCCAAACTGCCCTCAATCATGGTGCAAAATGTAACAGAGGCAGAGGAAATACACTGGCAGATAGCTGAATTTCCTGCTAACACATGAAGAGTCTTTGTCGATCAGCAAACTCGGCAGACTATGGAGCACAGCCCTTTCCGACTGTCTCCTCTAGTTAGTAAAATATTGGACTGTCTCACACACTCACCCAAGTCCAAAGGCGCCCTTTTCTGTGGCAATACGAGATGACCATCTGATTCAAAGGCTGAGCTTCTGGCAGAATCTGCGGGCGAGAGGGGTTCATGAGGGTTTCTGGTTTGCTTTTGTGCATATCACAGCCTCACATAAAGCTTCAGGCTCATGTTTGGAGTCCTGAAACTCGTGGTTTCAAAGGGTCAGAGGATAGTGGTAGACACACTCACAGAGAACACACAGGAGAGAGGGAGGAGAAAGAGAGGCAGTATTTACTGAGGACTTAGAACAAGTGGAAGTTGTCTTTAAGGGGCATAATACTGACAGGTTGAAGTGTTGACAGACAACTGGACTATTATAAGTTTATCTTTTTTCAGGAAGACTAAAGACACCTTAGATGCAAAAATACATTAGAGGCTGGTGGAATACAACCAACTCAAAAATGAGGCAGGATTTTCCGTATGCTCTCTCAGCCTCTCTATGCTCCACCTATGCACTGTGATCAGTCCCTAAAAGTGTGCAGGTCACAAATGATCACTTCTAGGTTCAGCACCAGTGATGCAGTCACCTTCAAATCCCCCTCTTCAGGAGATACACCACATATCTTTCATAAGATCAGGCACACACATGTACATATTACAGTATGATCATTTTGGTACCTGGTATCATTAACCAGCTAAATACACAATCAGGCCAGATCCAATACTTGTGTTTACTGTAACTAAAACATAAAAAAATGAAAACACCTTATTTTACCATTGCATCTATACTAAAAAACTAAAGGTTCAGGCTGCAATGAGCTGTTCCAGAGGCATGCTAATTCGTCAAATGTTACTTTTGTGGTTCTTCTTACATTTTATGGAAATTTGTGGCTTCCCTTATCTGTTGGAGTGTATATTTTCAAAACAGTTTGCTGAATGAAAAATTAAATTCAGTTAATTCTAAATTAGATTCTGTGTTCTTCTTTCAGTTTTTTTTTAAAGAAACTGATACAGGGATGAGTAAAAATGAACACAATAAAGAATCTATGTATATAAACAGAAGACTGAAGTGCCCATCACTGGTAGGCTTAGAATAACACACTGCATATGTACCATATTTTGTTTCCTGCTGAACTAATATAGGTGGAAAGATGTATTGTGTAAACAGTTGGGATATTTTTACATCTTCACCCTACCTACAGGTTTATGTGGTACCTATTGTATCTGCATGGCTAACTACTAATAACTATGTGATTTATTTAGGCTTCTCCTGTGATTTGATTGAGAAGTACTATATATTTAATGGCAGAGAACTGAACTTTCTGTGGCCTGCAGTGAATGGTGGATTCAAAACATTCCCAACCACATTTGCTAGATTTAAACTAGACTAGAAAAATGTTTGGTAGATTGCATACAAAACTGTCTGCTCCAGCTAGAAAAGCACTTTCTGCTTCTGCAGTAATTAACAAGAAACTGGCTGTTGGTAAGTGTTAGAGTATTGTCAAGTCCCAGGTGTATAAAATAATTGAGGCATTCAGAGGTCACAGTCATTATTTAGATTCACTACCAGGCTGCAATGATTCCAAAGGTGTATTTACATATATTACAAATGAGGGGTTTAATCATTAACACTACAGAAATGTGGGATATGTATTTAATGGGCTACTTATTACTGCTTCCATTGCACTTTTGCAAAGAATAAGTCTTGATTGGTTGAATTCTAATTGACAAGCCTATATACTGTAGGATACTTAAATAAATGAAACAGGACTGTCTCAGATCAATTTCCAGTCTCAGTGTGGTGTGATTTAAAGGTGAATACTTTTAAATTATGAATGGAAAATACAGTATATTTATTTAGTTTACGATTGAGAAATAGAGTATATTAATTGAGACCCAGTGGTGGTGTGATAATTGAGGAGTTCAATTTATTCATATTCATTACTCCATAATGTGCTGTATATATAATCTGTGAGAGCTGAGCTGGAGATGCAAACAAGCTCCCAGTGAAATGTTTTAATTGGCCTGTTCTATTTCCATTTCAATAAGATGTCCCCTCCTCTCCTCTTCTCCTCCCCTCCTCTCCTCCTTTGTCCCCTTCACTTCTCTCAAGCTGTCTTGTCTGATATCTGACATGTTGGCTCTCTCCCTCCGCTTCCTGTTAATGGATCATTTAACTCCACAATTTGGAGCTGTAAAGTATGTGAGGAGATAAAGATGAGTGTATGTGAATACGAGAGTTTGTGTGCGACTGGATGCAGCAGGACAAGACTAACACAGGAAGTTGAAAGAGGAGGAGATGGGAAGATGAAAGGAGACACATGAAAGGAGATGGGACGAAGAGAGAAAAGTTGAGATTTCATGAACACTACAAGTAGAGCTCTGGCAACTGAGATGAGATGGTGCTTCTCATCAGAAGCCATTACAGACTGACACCACCAAAACTGTAATCCATAGTTATTCAGAATAGGGTCATCTTATCTGCACTTGAATTCAAATATCAAGAGAGAGAGTTTTAAGACCCTGTTCAAATTTTATTTTAGAAGAGTATGATACTGTGTTATTTGTGATTCCATAACATAAGATACATACTAATAGAATCAAATTTAAAGATGTTCAGATGCAGGCAGCAAATGAATCATGAATATTCTTTGTCATAAAATAGTCAGTTATAGATAATACCTACAGCTGAAACAAATCAGAATATACAGTGTTAATGCTGTCACAAGTAGTCCACGTGTGGGCTCTTGTCTGTCCATCTAGATATCCTTCAAACTTGCTAATGCATAATATAAACCAGAACCAAGACAAAAACATTGTTACTGCCCAAAATTGAACTCAACTTTTAAGCTTTGGGTGTGATAATAATAAACTTTAAAAACCAATACAAATAAAAGAGCAATAAAAAAAAAGAGTCAGTTTTCATGTGAAAAACTATTGGGTAATAAAGCAGCTAGTTTAATTTTCAAATACTATTAAAAACTACTAACCAATATACAGGCATTGCTGTCAGAAAGTTGTATATTAGTCATTTGGCAAGAACAACCAAAACATCAATAACTAAAAAATAAACTAAAGGGGAATGTCTCTGAAAAATATAAATGAAAGAAAATAGAAATCACACTATTATTTAATAAATGATACAAACCAAAAAAGGGGTTAGTAAAAATCTATGAATCTATGATAACATCATGTAAAAGATTGTAAGGAAAAAAAAGCATGGAAGCAGCAATATTTACAAGTCAATGGCTGCATTGCAAACAGCACTCTCTCAATTCAGTCAAGTCAGGAAGCACTTTTGCTTCAACAATCAACTAATTAAAAACCTCTGGCCAGAACGGAAATAATCTCAGTCTGATTGCTGATATTTAGATGCAGATGAAGAGGAAGGAGGGAGGGAAAGAGTATGGATGAGAAGGAGAAACGATCAAAAGTGTACAGGGTGGAAAGGAAGAAAACCCTTTCCTGTCTCTTTATTCCAAAACTCCTCTTCTCTCAGTCTCCTATTTTCCTCACTTTTCTCCTTCTAGTAGTTTGTTCAAATTCTCCTTTTTCTTTTCCCGTTTCCACTTTTTCTCCCCTTTGTCCTTAGCTCCTGTCTTTGATTCATCAGTCTCTATGCTCTCCCTCTTTCTGTTCCCCTGTGTTTCCCATCTTTCCTGGCCCCCTGTTCCCACTTCAACCCTCATATCACCCCCCCGCCCCCCACCACCACCCGATTTCTCTCCTCCCTTTTTCCTCCCTATTTGCCTAGAGTCCCTATTTCTCTTCTTTTTTTTACCCTCAGCCCTCTTTCTCATTCCTCCTCTTCCTTGCATCTCAACTCCTCCTCATTCGTTCCCCCCTCTCTCTGTTCGTCTTTGTGTGCCCTGCCATTCTCCGTGCTGCCCCAGGCTCAGACATATGGCGCTCTCCTCTCTGCTATTGTCATCCATTAACACAGTTGTCAGTGGGAATTACAGACACATAGCGCAACATGCAAGGCTGAGCTCCTGATTCTGATGTTGGAGACAGAACAAGGCAAGAAAAGATGTGAGGTGTCTTAAAAGGGCAAAAACAGAAATACGATTGACAATGCATTTCAAACATTACCTCACACACGAAATGTTTAGCAGAATTTACGGTGAAAGAGTGATATAATAACTTACACCATTTTAATGTAAATTACATCCTTTTTTAGTACATTCAGTAGCTAACTAAATAATCTATACCAAGTTGATGAAAACTTTCAAATTACCCTTTACACCTTGACTGTGATAAAATCTTCTGCTACGTGAGTGATGTGTTCAAATGTTTCTGGTTTCAGCACAGTTTATTTGTAATAAAAACTCTTCTACACTTAGTTGTTGATTGCTACAATGGCTGAACACGGAAATGAAAGGCAGTTACTCACAGAGCATCCAAGGAAGAGGTCTTAATACTGGCCACAAAGTTTAAGTAATACTCTGACAAAAATGTTTGTTTTGACTGTTCAACGCTCAACCCCTAACGGTTAGAAAGTACTGTTGTTTGGTCCTTTGCAGATGATGACAGATGTTGTCATCTTAGATTAACAACATCTACAGTTTATTCCAAGTTTCACAGTTGAAAATTATCAAAACATCCACAGAAACCTCCCAAACACTCCCTGCATAATCTACTTCTCTACTGTCTGTACATGCGCTCATTATTTTCTACTTAGTGCTGTTTACATCAAAACATGGCTAATTACAGCAAACCTTTTTTTGCTATTGCAGTTAGCTTATTTCATCTTTTGATTGTGACCAACCCAAACAAACATAACTGGTTGTATCTGAGGGTTATTGATAATTAAATCATAGATTTTCTGTGGAGGATTTGTTTTATTGAAGTAAGCCCTTGGAAGAGCAGTGCTAACATGTTACTACTAATAGCCAACAATATCCATGATGCTGATACAAATTAGCTATCACTACTCAGGACAGGAAAAGTTCACATTGACTATAGGTACAAAAAAATTACCATCACTAAGAACAATAGTTTGACAGAAATTCATTAAAAGCAAAATCTTTTTTTAAATAACAAAGGTTCAGTCAGTTAGCTAGCTACCCTTTCCTTTGCAATAACTGTCCATTAAATGAATGATATACAGTCCTCAGAGCAAAGTGGGGCAAGTTAACACCACAATACAGAGAAAATAGTAAGCTCACTAGCATTATTATGTTCCTGACTGGCTAGCAGTTAGATCACTAGCCACATTTATTTAGCTACCTACAAGTTACGGGCCCTGCAAGAAGTCCCCATGTCACCAAACCAATAAGCTATTGTAGCCCTATAACCACCTATTGTTTTATTGACATTTCTTTAGCAAATCAAAGGCGCAGTTTTAAGTTCTGTGACTGTTGCTTGTTTAGCACTATCCTGTGACTTTACATTGCAACTGTTGCATATGCCACGGGACAGGAGGCCTACTCACATTTAACTCAGCCAGCTCAGTAGATAGTGAACTTCCCAGGGAGTCACCGCCCCTCAAAAAAAAAAAACAAAAAAACCATGGACAGCTCTATGAATCTTGTTCTCTGTTCACTGACTGAAAATGACATCTCTACACTTCTACACATTCAATATAATCTTTTCACAGTGTCACAGCAGAGTGAGCACAGCTGCAGCCTATAAAATTAATTATGGGTGAGTTTGATTCAGGTGTGCCAGTTAGCGAGCAGTGGCAATGTTACTCATTAATTCAACTAACTTGCTCATTAGATTCTCCAACATACTGTACTGTTGTGAAAGGGGTCCACTGAGCAAGCAAATGTAACTATTGTTATACTTAAAACTATGTTAAACAGTTTGTATATTGATATAATTAAAAGTGTCAAAACATAAATGTACCATAGATGCATTTGGGTCTAATATATTCTGGATTGGGGCTTTAAAGAAAAGCTGTTTACAGTGTGATAAAAAAAACAAGATGTGGGCTTTGTATAAAACATCAGAAAACAAGATGTGGCCATTCTGATGATTAGATGCCTCTATCAGATGCCCATATAAAAGTAAAGTTTGCATCTTTTCTGTCAGCAACAGACTTGATTACTGAAAGTTTGATTAGACTGGATGGAAAATCACACGCACAAACACAGATGCACACATGCACGCACACACTCACACTCACACACTCACATCTCCAAAGTTGTAATTAAAGTGGTTGTGATGACAGAGCTCTGAGTGTGATGTACAGTATTACACAGCAGTCAGTATCATAGTCACAATGATGTGTGTGTGTGTGTGTGTGTGGGTGTGAGATACAGACAGAGAGAGAGAGAGAGAGAGGGAGAGGGAGATAACAGCTCTATAATAATCAGTCCATAGGGAACAGCAGAGCACAGAGCTGTGACAGCTTGTCCGCCAGCTAACTGTCAGTTACACAAACACAAACACAAACACACCTATGCGCACAGACACACACGCACACACCGACGCTAATCAAACCTTACAGTTGTTGCATCTGATCCAATGTCAAAGTCCTATTTAAAGATATTTTTACTTTATTATGTAGTGTGCAGTGGAGATATGGGAACTGTGGTGTTTGTGGGATAATACGGAGCATCTGACTGGGAAACAGGTTTTTAATGACAACATGACAGCTGATCTCTAATTTGCAACATGAGAGTAAGGATTGGCTGCAGTTGCTGCAGTGATGCAGGATCGATGCCACTTAATAAAACAGGCAGATGGAGGAGTGACAGGTAGACAGACTGACAGACAGTCAGGTATGAAGGCAGAGAGAGACAGACAGGCAGGCAGGCAGAGAGACAGACACAGCCTGGGGTGGTGTGTTTGCATCTCGCCTTCATCGTCTGCAGGTTTTGATTCTGTTTGAAGCTCTCCTTTTTTGCGATGGGTTTTGTTAAGTCTTGTCAGATTGTTCTCTTGTTTTTTTTCTGAGTTGTCAGAACAAGATGTCTTTAATCTTCCTTATCTACCGTATCTGCAAAGAAAAGACAAATACAGCTCTTTTCCTTTTTTCGCTCATAATAAGATGAAACCCTCTAGCTGTGTCCATATTCCAATACTTTAAGGCTTACTTTGATATCACAGTTGTTAGAGCAGATGTTAAAGAAATTGACATTTTAGATCTTTAATTGAGTGAGCAGACTGGAGGTATGTGGATATTCAATTATTAATTATTACAATTTTGTCTTTACATTATGCAGCGAACCTCTCATTCTCATACAGCTGGGAGTTAAATTACACTCAGTTTTGGGAAGGTTTTTTTTTTAATCACACATAAACTAAACAAGGTAATATATTCTCCTTTAGACTGTAAAGCTAAAATTTAATGACCAGTTACATTGTTGAAAAAGAGATTTCCCAAAACTAACGAATATTGCAACCACTACAAAAGATTTAGGTAACCTAATTTCTTATGAGTGAAAAATGGGAACAAGTAAATATCAAATAAATATCACATAACATCAGTCTTTGATATAATGTGCTGCAAGTTTCACATGGTATGTAAGCCTATATGTTTAAATGAGTGAAGTTTAAATGGAATGCCAAAGTAAATACATAAATAACAGTTTAATGAGCACCTGTCAAAACTATATATGTATATTAAGGGTGCAACGGTTCAACAAGCCCACGGTTCGGTTCATATTGCAGTTTCGATTCTGTTAGTTTAGTACACTAGGAAGAAAAAAAAACCAAACAAATACTTATCTGTATTTTGTCTTATATTTTACATCCAGATATTTGATAATACATGAAATCAACAAGTATTCTTTCAAAAGCAAAAGTGTTACTCAGCCTGTTTAAAACAAACATAAAATACTGCCATATAGCTGCATTATTCAAAACATGAAGAGCAACATAAATTGAAATTCAATCTGTAGTGGCTTTGCTTGTGTGTTTAGTTACTTCCTATTCCTCTATTGTCAGGTTCTTCTGCAAAAAGATAAGTTTGTGACTGACACTCTCTGCAGCAAGGACAGATGTGCTTGCAGATGTTACAGGGACACAGAGGAGTTTTGATGCAAGTTTTGCAACATGAGGATAGCTTCTCTCATTTGCCTATTACCATGTCAATGGATCAGGATCCACATGAATGCTGTCTGCTGACCTCCTGCTCATCGATTTGGGAAAAGGGCTTGGTCTGCAAAACAGCTGTCTTCTTCTAGGGAGGTGATGAGGATTCCTTCCATGGTTCTGTTGATCTCCCAGCTTACCCTTCTTCACTGCATTGACCCTGAGAGAAAGAATAAATGACACACATAATTTATTACTTTTCAATTAACACCTGGAAGAAAAGACTTGGCGTGAATAATAATAAACAATAACAACTGTAAAAATAACAGCCATCTAGTCATCATAAAAATAAAAATGATAAACAATACCTGCTGTTCATGCTCCAGAATTTTTATGGTGAGATCCCTGTAGAGTTGGAGACAAGAAGCGTCGTCCAGGAACGGCAGCGATTTAAAATGTGGATGAAGGGCTGTAGCTCTCTAGAGATAGTTTTTAAGATCAGGATGTGCTTCCTTCCGGGTCTTGGGTGATGGCTTTGCCTCTTTGATGGTGGCACGGTCCTCATGTCTTGGTACCATGGATTTGAGCAACATTTTCTGCAGTGGGAGGATCATTGGCACAGAGGGGGATGTTTCAGTGCTCATGAGGGCTGTTATTGTTTTCAGTGGTTTGAGTGGCTGAATGAGTTCCTCTGCCAGTTTCAGTTCACTGGCAGTCAATATGGCAACGTCCTTGACAGCCTTCACAGCCTCGTCCATTAAGATGGCAGGCTGCTGCTCCACATAATGCTCAAGCATATCATGTATGGTATTTCATCTAGTTGAGACATCATGTATTAGCTCATGTCTTGGTAGGTCTGGCGTCTCCTGCTTGGCTGACAAGACATGGTGTGCTGTGGTGCTTTTGTGGAAAAACATTAACGGATATCTGACCTTCCTCAGGAAGCCGGACACTGGATTGAGTGAGAGTGCACTCTCAGATGGGAGGTTTAGAATGTGGGCAAAGCGTCCAATCTGTGGCCCTTCCGCTAATTCACTGCATTCAACAATTCATCCATCTAAGTGTGTGCTTGTATGGCTCTCATACAGGGGGTGTTTGTAACGCTGCACTTTTCATCTCCCAGTTCACAATGTAATGAACATTCATGGTCAGGTAATCTCAGTTGCCCTGGAGGTCCAACCATCGCTGGTGAGAGCTATGTAGGAGGTTTTGGCCAGCTGCTTCTCAATTTCCTCACCTGTCTGTTAATAGAGCTCAGGGATTACTTTGTTAGTAAAGTGTTTGATGTATTACTGTTAGCATACTTGATACGTATCAAGCAATGCTTACAGACTGTCTCTTTTTTTTTTATAGCTGCCTCAAAAATCAACCTTTCGCCTCCACATGCCCCCACACGTATTCTTGCTTAGTAGTGTCCCTCTCTTCCATATTTTTCTGTCTACTCTTCATGACTCATCATTGGTATACTGACAGTTCATCGGACAGCTAAGGGGATGGGAAAAGGGAAGGGACATAAATTGTTAGGTTGTGTGCAAAGTTGTTTCCTTGTGGAACCAAAAAACTGCAGCTCACGATCAAACCGGGCCGTGGTTTGTGTATTGAACTGTTTGTTTTTTTACGATTCAGTTTTGTATGCCTAATGTATTTCTGTCATGATCAAGCATTAGCTACATGTACTTTATGGTTATTTATGAGAGGAAAGGAAAGGAAAGGAGAGGAGAGGAGAGGAGAGGAGAGGAGAGGAGAGGAGAGTTCAACAGAGCAAACAAAACAGAATAGGGCTCAACTGAACTGAAAACTGCACAAGTGCAGAGCGGAGAAAAGCGTCATTGAACGTCCTAATCTTCAGTGACTTTGTTGGAAAGATCTGGAATCCTTGACCGTTAAAGTTAATCTCATCATAATACGGGTCTATTTTCCAGCTCACAGTTTGCTGACAGAGGAAATCATCATGCTGGGGAGAAACCAAGCGTTCACACTTCAAATTACCGGTGACCCCAATGCATACACACATGCACACACATATGCGCACACACGTACGCACGCACACGCGCGCACACACACACACACACAAATGTAATAAAAAGACAACAGCACAATCACACACCCACACACTAACAGAGAGAGAGATACAGTAAATGAGCAGATGTACAAAGAGCACATGCTGACACACACATGCACATACACAGATGGACAGACACACACACACACACACACACACACACACACACACACACACACACACACACACACACACACACACACACACACACACACACAGAGATGTGTTCATATCTGATAACACTACCTTACAGTTTCAAGTATTTACTATTACCAATACTAAACATGTACCATACTTCACATTTGTTTGGAGGATTTGAAGTTGACCATGTGCAGCGAGATCAGAAAAGTTCTCAAGTTTTCCTGAAAGCTGGACCTTATGCCACAGACATTTCAACTGTAATCACATCACTACCAGAGTCATTACTTATACTTAAAAAAATTCAATTCAATAACCACTGATCAAGAGCCTTAACTTAAGCAGGTTAGCCTATTATTGGCTTCCTAATTTTGCTCATATGTTCTCCCCATTGTTACCTGTATGTCTTTAAACAATTATTGCTTTTTAGAAAAATGAAACCCTTCTATTAGACAAGCTATTGCCCAATTACTACCTTGTGATTATGGAGCTGTGGCATTAAGTGCTACCTATGTTTTCACATTACCTGTTCACAAATGGAAATGGTAAATTGCCTGATTTGTAGCTTGGGTTAGGAACAGTCAATCTGACTTGACATGTGTGGTCTATTACCTTTCATAACTGAGTAATTGAATTACTTTGTTGTACACACACACACACACACACACACACACACACACACACACACACACACACACACAAACACATTTATGTATAATTTTTTTTCTTACTTGTCATGGCAAGTGGATGTGCCGGTCTTTGTTGAGATGATCTTTACTACTTCACCAGACTCACAGTCATCTCACAGTTTTAGCCTATAGGCAGCTCTATTGCAGGGTCAATAATGAGGTACCACCTGCTTGAACATAATTTGTGCACTGATGAAACAATTCAAGGTCTAACATAAACACACAGACACATAGAGGACACACACACACACACACACACACACACACACACACACACACACACACACACACACACACACACACAGGGGCTACTGAGAAAGACGATGCGGTGTGCAGAGAGAATGTAGCCAATGAGGCAAATGCAGAGGAAAGCAGAGTGCTCTAAAAGACACTTACAATATGGAGAGCTACTTAGTCAAGGTCATTATTGTACTGACTGTGTGCATGTGTATGTTCCTGCAAATGTGCGCGCGTGTTTGTCTAGTGACTACAATAATGCAGCCATTTTCAGCTATACCAGAGTGCAGTAAAACCATTAAGTGTCTGACTGTCTGACAGAAGTGCTGACTGTAGATTACAGATGCTCTAAATTTGAGCCTGGCTTTGCTCCACACAACTATATGTCATTTTCAACACCCATGAATGCAGCAATGTACGCCTACAGCAAGGGACATGTTGTGTTACTTATTCCAGTCAACATTTCCCAGCACATTTGAACAGGGTGTTGCCACATGTTGTTGATAATAGTGCAGGTGTCCTTCAGCTGATCAAAAATTAAGATACCAAACATGATCTCCAAATAAAGATTTAAATTTATGTGGTAAATCATATTCTTTAAAAAGCCGACAAGAACTTTTCAACAACATAATTTCCTGACGTTAAAAGTAAAGAAGGAATCAGTCTGTATGCAATTACATATTTGCAAATGTCATTTTTGGCCAGTAGGTGTTCAACATTATCAATCTAATTACTATAATTTCCAAAGTGGCAAACATCTTGTTTTGGAAAACAACTTATGTGGTCTCCCATGCATGTGTTGAATATGTAATATCTTGCCATGAACTATGAATATGAATGATGAATACACTCGTGCAACCATTTGCAACACAACAGAAGCTCTTCAATGTGTTTCTGCACTGCTCTATAGTATGATTAAAAAATGATTCAAGTGTTACAAAACCACTTAAGACGGGGATTCCTTACAGCCCGAATACAGACAAGGAGTGGCTCTGTGCTAATGGTTTAGATGCACAGTCTACACATCCCGCCTGGCGGTTTCCTGTTGGCGATCAAATGTTTGGGAGATGATTGATCTCAAGTTCACTCCAACAGCTAAGCCGGGAGGGAGAGAGAGAAGGAGGAAAGAGAGCAAGACAAAAGACTGTGTGGAAAGAGAGAGTGTGAATGCAGTTTGGGGCGAGAAAGAGAGAGATAAGCAGCATGTGTGAGCCTGTAACCACCAGCTGACACTCTTCATCTGTTGTGTTGTGTCTGCACGCCTGTTTCACCATCGGAGCACTGTGGGTTTGTCTGAATACATCAAAACAGCCAGAAAAAACAGAGAGTGAGAGAAAGACGGAGGGAGGAAGAAAGAGTGCTTTCTTAGAGAGACTCCGGCATCAGCTTTCTGTCTCACTTTCTCTTTCTTTTATTTCTGTCTGTGTAATATAATTTTCCCACTCTGTCCTGCTTTTATCCTCCGCCTGCCCCCATTCCCGCTTTGTCTCTCCGTCTCTCTCTCTCTCAGCGTCTCCTCTCAGAAGTAGAGTTGGGAGTTGGGAGCAAAAGGCAGGAGACAGACAAGATAAAAGGTGTTTCCTGATTCTTCAGCTCCCAGCTTCTCTGCTGTCAAGCAAGAAGACAGCTAGTCAAGACAGAGAATTTCCTGCTAGATGTATCCCTGCACAGCTGCTGTCGCTAACAGGCAGACAGGCGGGCGAGAAAAGAGGAGGAGAAAGACAGACAGAAGGACAGATAAAGAGGCAGAAAGACTGGTAAGCAGATATGTAGACAGGGTAAAGAGGAAGACTGAGGATGATCCTGCAATATCACTACTTTGTTAAAATGCAGGCAAGCCTGTGTTTCACATGTGATGCAAAAAAGACGTATTAAAACATCTGTCAGGTGGAGACAATGATAAAACATGCATAAACCAAACAAACAATAGTTTTAAGTGATGGCAGGGTCACTAATGATGACCCACAGAGAGAGATGCATGTATTAATGGTAAGACAGACAAGATCTGTCTGATCTGGAAACACACACATGCACACACCGAACACACACTGGTATTTACTGGATATAATCATGGTAGATAACAGTAAGACGGTTAGTGCTTCCTGTAAGCACTCTCTCTCTCTCACACACACACACACACACACACACACACACACTTCTACCCTGACACTATCTTTTGAAGCCCTGGCCTGAAGCTTGTTGTCTTGCAATTTGTTTGTTTTATCTGTGGGGAAAGTGTCTCCAATTCTCCAAGCAGATATACAGTAGATGAAGTGGAAGCATGAAATGTTCAGAAGTGCACAGAACAGACTGGTGGTTTGATGACAGTCTGGCTTAAGTTTAATACCAACAAATATCACTTGTAACAGAGTGAGCTTTGCTTCACTTTCTGATAACTTCCCCAGGAACAAAAATCTTTTGCTTTGCGGGAACATTTGGCTGCATGGCAATTTAAAATATAATTTCTTTGTGTTTTCGCTGCATCCAGGTTAACCACACTGACTCATCATATCATGGTCCTGCATAGGTCCATGCCCTCAATCAAGCTGGGTTGACATGCGGATGACCTGTATGTGTGGTCATGGCAGCAACATTGAAGGAGCTGTATGTTTTTTTGTTTTTTGATGTTGGAATGATCTAATTTTGGAACTGTAACAAACTTTATATTTAGGGTAAATTAAAATTTCACAGTTCCTGAAGATGGTTCACAATTAACCTTCCTCCAGTGAGCCATTTAAAAGGCTTTTGTTGTGATGCAGCTGCAGGAATTATTGACTTCGTCAGAGGTTAACAACTCCTTGTTCCAAGAAATGTGTGTTGATAGTTTTCAGCCCTTTTAGGTTTGTTCATCTGTTTTAAAATAATGCATGAGAAGAATGGGTGAAAACATACAGCTACAACTGACTAAAAAGGTGGAGGCAACAGGTATTTTAGCATTTTGGACTATTACTTTAATACTTCAATCTGTGATTTAGTCAACACGTGTTTTGCATTTCTTGCATTTTACACCGTACCCTTTGGTGTTTTTCTCTCAGTGCCTCCCTCACATATGCATGCATAACCCTAACCCTCTGCTCGATGAGTATACACCTGAGTACACGTACATACCGCCTCTGTCACACACAAACAAACACACACACTCACACAAACACCGGGTCTCACGCTTTAGCTTGCAGATGCCATACAAATACACATCAGTCACGCTGTTCAGTTCAATCTTACATGTTCCACTTTAATTATTCAATAACAATTCCTCAGTTTGGTCATGTGTAGTGACACTGATGGTATTGCAATGCACTTCAGAAAAGACAAGCTCACTGAGTGATTTATCTTGTATTCTCATTCGTCAAGCTTGTGTTGAGACACTTAAATTCACATTACAGTGCCGCACACGCCATTATCAGCAAATTTCCAAGCCTCGTAGAACAAACAAGACCTCACAAGTTGGTCACAGCATGATACACGCCTGCACATTTTCTCCCTGATAATAATTTAAAAAGCGGTTGGTGCCACTTTGGATGATGCCAAATAGTCAAACCAACCAGCGTGACATATGTTTGTGCATGCCAGCTGTGGTGATAAAAGTCGCTCTACATAGTGCGATTACCTGCTGAGGCTGCAAGCCAGTATTACTCATGCATTTACCTTTTGCATTTGTCCACATCAGTCAACAAGTCTGACCCCTCTCTTCCACGCAGCCATTTGTTTCGGATCCATTTTGACTTTTAGCTCTGTGACAGCTAGCTGCAGCTGGATGAAGACAGCTGTGGTGCTTCAGAGCAGCCACTGTTCTCGATTTTGCTGCAAAACAGAGGCAGATAGTCTGTCACTACCAGAAAACAGTAGGACCAAGAAATGTCTTTTCTCAACTTGCCTTATCCTTAACTTTCTATCAGACAGGACGGCCAGATGCATCCCATGAGAGTACAACTTGACACTAGTGGGTTTTTTTTTCTGATGTTGTCTGAGCTACAGTAGTCAACATACAGGAAGAACACTCTCCCATCAGACATTGCTGCTCTTTCTCAGTGGAGCTGATATCATTTTTGTCATCTCCTCTCTTGTGCCTGTCTTTTATATTGTGATCCTCTGACTGTGGACTGCCCCTCTGTCTCTCTACTCTCTGCCTTCAGGATGTAGGCCCTTGTTTTTCTTCTTTTTTTTTTTTCTTTCTTTTTTTTCTGTGTTGTATCTTTGTGTGAAATGTGTGTGTGCGTATATGTAGTGTGTGTGCATCCCCTCCAACCCCATAGGGGCTGGTATACGAGTCTGGCCCTCTCTGCCTGCCATTGTTATGCCAGCTTTGTGCCTTTGAGCAACTGTGAGTGTGTGTTTATGCCCATGAATGTGTGTATGTGTATAAGATGTGCATGTGCGAGTGTGTATGAGCATGTGTACCACATGTGCGTTTGCATACTGTATGTGTGTATGTGTTTATTGGATATGTGAGTGTGTGTGCAGCTCCTTTCTGCCAAGACTCAGCTCCTCTCTGTGTCTGTCCATTGTGTGTAGTGTTGTGTTCAGTGGCTCTGGGCATTTGGCCGCTACAGAGGACAATGCAGAACGGACAATAGTTGGACAAAAGATGGTATACTCTGTGGAGCAGCAGGATGAGGCACCTACCATGTACTTACAGCATCAGGAGTTTGAGTGCACATCACTCTCTGTTCTCACATACCATCACTCCAACCTGTCTGCCATTCTCTATTCTGTACAAGATGTAATGTCCTAAACATAGTATGTGATAATACCTAATTAATTATGCAGTATATTGCAGTGCTTAAAAAGCATCCGGTCCAAATCTGACTGGCAGCCAAGGCTTTAAGATGTGTGTGTGTGTGTGTGTGTGTGTGTGTGTGTGTGTGTGTGTGTGTGTGTGTTGTGTGTGTGGGTGTGTATATGAGCTACTCTAGCCAACGCTAGGCCTCATGCCATGCACCCCCCCCCCCTTTTCCAATGACCTCCTTCGTCCAGCAGAAGCCAACCAGCAGCTTGACACCCTGTATCTAAAATCCATTAGTCATTCTTTCTCCATCGCTCCATCTATCTCTATGTCTCAATAAGCCATCAGTGGTTTTGGTTCTGATCCAAATCAATCCTGTTCTGACACTGACCCGAATCATTCATCTCTCCCTGCTGTCTCTCTCTATCTTTCTGCCTTTCTAACAGTAGGAGTGTGTAGCCAGCTGCCAGCTAGCATCAGTCATGTTGTCAGGGTCTAGCTCTGGGGCCGCTGTTGGCTGTGAGGGCAAGTTCTGCCACGAGTTTCTCTTCGAGTCTGTCCCTAAACAGCCTTGATGCACTGACGGCATTTAGCAGTGTTGGTCTTGTCAGCCTTGTGTTGGTTTCAGAGCAGAATTTTAGGCTGTGCAAGCAAAACCTGAGGAATATTTCAATGCATAGGAACTATTTCTTTGGTCGAAAGTTGTTCCAATGAAATGTCTGTGATTTGATTTGTGTGTGTTTTCAAAGCTTTAAGCTCTGCAGGCAATGAGATCGTTTTGCCAAATTGCAAGAAACTTTATTAGCAACTCAACAGAGGCTGAATAATTTACTTTGGTATGGTCTGGTGCGCTCAAAGAATTTGTTGTATTTCATGTTTATTCATTTCAAGTAATAAGCAAAGTCTCTCATATCCCTTGATAATGAGTGTGCTACGAGTGACACACAAACACCCAATCATTTAACAGGTGTCTTGTTTGG
This sequence comes from Seriola dumerili, assembly GCF_002260705.1. Taxonomy (NCBI): domain Eukaryota; kingdom Metazoa; phylum Chordata; class Actinopteri; order Carangiformes; family Carangidae; genus Seriola; species Seriola dumerili. Next base: position 770,208 of record NW_019174978.1, on the reverse strand, counting down.
TTGCACCAAAAACAAGAGTAGAGTGAGGATATGAGTACAGAGGTGAAGACATGTTAGCATGAGTATGCCAAAATGTTTTCCTTATGGGCACAAGATTAGTATTTTGCTTCAAATTTTGAATACTTTAAATATTAAGTAATATTATAACATCTATTTATAGTTGTACACTGCACTTTCTGTCGTGTTAACAAGCAATTCACATTCCTTGCTTAAAGTGGTTATATCTAAACAGATATTGCTCTATTGCAGTATATAACACATACAGTATATAAGGTTAAACATGTTTAAATAAAGAGGGTTAAAAATACATTTTGCACAATGTTTAAGTTTCAAGTTGATTATAACTAAAAGATAATAATTCTAAATATCATTTACCATTAAACATGTGTGTTCAATAGGAGTCTGGAGTTTATAATACACAATAGTAGAATTAACTATTCATTCAGCCAGGGATGCCATAAGCAGAAAAGGGTGTTTTTGCTGGCCTGTAGTGCAATAATCTTGAAACGTTCGACCAGTGTAATTCACAACCAGGCTATAAACACTGCGTTTCTTGTGAAGAAGGGTATTTCACTTTTTGGATCTTTGCTAGAATGCTATGGCTTAACAAAAATCTTGTGTTGAGATAAAATGCTTTGATCACTCATGTTACATTAATCATGGTACTTTTATGTTTGCAGTACTCCCCCATTTTAGTCTTTTGTTACTCACATGGTTGGTTAAACTTCCCCGCTGGAGAAAAACTCCTTTTCGCTGATGTGGCTGATATGGTAATGCACAGCATGAACAGCTGTTTCAGGTTCATAAAGGCACAGACAGTGATATCTCACTGAAACAGCTGAGCTTCCTCTTATTGTCTGGCTCATATATTATTTTCAGTCGTTAGTGATCTTTGAACATCAACACTGAATCACACATTGTCTTCATTGTCTTGACCCGGCATCATCCTGTGTGCTTGGGAAACAGCTGTCAAACTTCTCAGATTCAGCGCCAGAGAAAACAGCTGCTTCTTCAACTTGCAAGCACAATGATTAGCTAAGTACCTAAACTAACATCATGTTTTCCACTCCAAAGATCAGAGTCACTAAAAGTTCAAATTAGATTTTGACTGAGTAAAAGCAGCTGCATTGTTTAATGTAGGTAGCATGTTCTTAATTCTTTGCTCTGCATCCTCTCCTCTCCTCTCCTGCAGCAGATGTCATTTACCTGCTGTCCACTCTCCAGGGACTCCAAAAAAGACTTCTACAAAATTAACAGAAGATCCACCCACCCCCACAAGCAAGTTGTCTCTATTTCTCATTTGCCCTCTCCTCTTTCCAAACCACCGCCCTTTCCATTTTTCTTCCTCCCTCCTTCCCTTCCTCTTTCTCTGAGATCAAATACAATCTATCTACCCGACACGACAAGCAGTTTACAGCTCTTGCAGGCCTTCAAGATTAAAAAATGTAAAACTATTCTGCTTTTTTAGACGTATTTCCCACCAAAGCCCACAGAGTCTCCTCCAGATTTAATTGGCCCTATAAATAAACCATTCTGCTGCAAAAGTCGTTTAGAGGGAGAGAAATGGGAGGGAACACACACAGAGAGAGACAGAGACACTGAGAGAGATGGTGAGATGCAGAGACAGAAAGACAGACAAAGAGTGAGGGTGTGAATTACCACAGTAGATGAATGAAATTCTCTGAGTCAACTGACTTTGGAAGCAAATAGACAGTGATGGCTTCATCAGAACAGCTGAGAGAAGGAGGGGTACATATGCATGAGCGAAAGAGGACCTGTTCCTCACAAGGAGATGGGGGTGACAGAGAAAAACAGATGCAGAGTGAGGAGGAGACCAACTTGCAGACAAAAAGAAGAAGCAAGACAAAAAGTTTATGCATTTTTTAGAAATGACTGTATACAAAGATGGGCAACAGGTCTCCACTTCCTCCCACTGTAAGAAAATGAAGTCAAAATATGCTGGATACGGGCGCTGCAATCTTGCGCTGGTGATGTCATTTGGAGCCAGAGTTTGTGCAGTAGTGACTGGGTGCTGGAGCCGCGGTATTGAGGTCCTGCCCATACACCCACCCGACCCAATCATGAGTCAATCACAGCTTTCAATCATGACGTCAAAACCCCCTATTTATAGCATCAAATAACTAACTAAAAGCAAACTTATTAGAAAAATGAACACTTGAAAACACATCAGCGTGATAAGAACTACCTCCAATGACAGAAACCATCTTTGAGAAAAATTAATTTGACATGCACCCATCTGCTAATATGGAGGGGGCGGGGTTTACAACGTATACTTCAGCCAGCCACCAATTGCGATTGAGATGTTTTGGCTTCACTTTTTGGCAGCTGTCATGTCATCCATTTTTATATACAGTAATTGGTTTTTAGTGATAGGAAATGAAACACCTGACAGTCTTGCAGTTGATACCAATATAGCAAAGTTTGTAATGTTTGTATTTTGTTGAGGCTGTCGAAAATGAAACTTTCTAATCGTTTTTGACACCTGTAATTTGTAATATCCTTAAGAAATGATCCTCTTACCTACACTATATGGCCAAAAGCATGGCTGCTTTCCATGATGGACTAGGTCCTTTGATGAAATACCTCACTATGTGCCAGTATAGTGGCAACCCTCAAAAATACTGTCCAGTCAGAGATAAGTAAAATATAAACACACCTGTCAGCTTCATTCACATGAGAGGCTAGAAAGAGTCTGCTATTTTGAATCCGTGCGTGAACAAAATCTTAATGCTCCAGGATACAATGACATTTTAGACAATAATGTATTTCTAATTCTGTGGCTACAGGGAAGGCCTGTTCCCATTTTCACCATGACAATGCACCTGTACACAAAGAAATGTCCATAAAGAAATGGTTTTCTCAGTTTGGTGTTGTAGAACATCTCGAATTCATGGAATATCTCTAGAATGAATTATCAGTGGCTCCAGCCCTCCAGAAGATGGGATAAGCCTGTAATGTCCACATACTTCTGGCCATGTGGTGTATCTGTCACTCTTTGAGACCCCCATTCCTTTGTGCTTCTTGTGTTTGTTTATATTCTCTTTGAGAGTTTATCACATTAATCTTGATGCACCTGCAACTCAGGCATTAACACTGAATCTGAGGTACAAAGGTATCTGTACACAAATGACTCATTAAGTTGAATACCAATTAGCGGTGTGTGTCAGCTTTGATACAGGTTTGAGAGATTTTTAAAGAGAGTTTTGAAGGCAACATAAGGCAACTTGAAAACGAGGCCAGATAGTTGCTGCCTGATTTGCTGGTGAATGATGTAAAGTTATGAATCATGAATCGTGTAAAGTAGCAAGAGGAAAAGCCCCAGAAATGACATATGCCAAAACATGTGCTGGAAATGTTATTAACAAAGTGGAACAGTGGTCACAAGTTATGGAAAAATAGAAAAACATCAGTGCTTTGTGTGTGTAAGACATCTGCATATGCGTAAGTTTATGTATAAGAGAGAGCGAGCATGACTGTAAGATTTGTGTGTGTTTGTGTGTGAGAGATAGAAACAGAGAGTAATCATTGCTGTGCAGGGTGTTGACTCTACAGGGATGTGCAGTAACATGCCATCTAATTAACAGTGTCCTCTCCGTGTTGAGGCTGGTTCCCACAGCCCCAACAGCCATGATTAAAAGAGATGCTCTCAAAGGACGGGAAGCTCTTCCAATTCACTCCAGATACTTCCTGGATGCTGTCCACGCGCAATCAACCATCTCATCTTGACCAGAACGGACGCTCTTTTAACTCTCTGTCTCACTCTGTGACTGGGTGCTTCTCAAGTATGCACATACTTTTCTCCGACTTTCTCTCTCGTTCCCTTCATCTGTGTGCCCCTTTTTTCTCTCGGCTCTTCCTCTCCCACAAACACTCCTTCTCTTCCCTCCCTTCTCACTTCTCTCACCCTCGCTGTCTGCCAAGGCTTCACATCAAAGCAGATGATTGGTTTCTAACTGTTCAGCAGGCAGTATTTTATCCTGCTTTGTGTGAAGAGACCAAAATAATCAGCATGAATATGGAAAAACCTGCTTCCATGGTAATATCCAGCCCAGTAATATCCATATCAGTCAAACTAACTTGGCTTAATTTGACTTACACACAAACGGATGGCAGCACTTTACTCCATAGTCCCCTTGGCTTAGAGTCACATTGTAAACACTGACTTTGACTTATGTGTATAAATATAGCAACTTGTCAAGGTTGTTGGCTCAGTGCTGAAATTGACTCATGTACAGAAAGCAACAATTTACCTCTTTTCTGTTGTTTTCTTGGCACCACCTCCACCTCCTGATGTAAAGTCTCTTCACCTTGGTTTGACTCCTCAGTGCACTTCCACTACCTCAAGGTTGTTGGCTAAGTGTTGTGAGGCTTTTTAAGAAGTTTCTTCAACAAGGTCTCCAACTTTAATTTAATAGTTAAGTTGAATTAAATTAGTCTCTTGTCCTTGGGCTCAAGTTTTCTGAAAAAATACTCTTCTGGGACATGATATCAGAAGTTTATGGTTTTAGGTTTAAAATGCACAACTTTAGAATTCCTGTGAAACAATATTTTAACATTGGGTATGATGCCCACAGTGCTGGTAGACTTACAGTTACATTTTATCAAGAATTATTGTAAAAAGGATTCAAGGGACTAACTGGTATATAGCATGCTAACTAGCTTTGTTGATAACCAGACAATAATTCAACATACTTTATTCAAGAGATGTCTTTTTACCATTGTCTTCTGTCTTAAGCTGTCTGCGAACCACGCCAGTGAGGAGTTTAAAAAGTGACATTATAAAAGTGAATGGCGTAACAAAGCTAATTAGCTGATAGCCTTCTCTATTTTAGACTCTCTGGCTCTCAGTTGCTTCAAAATCACACTGTCATGACTGTTTTCTATTAGTCAGCATTGGAAATTCATGTGTAGTTCTCCAAAGTTCAACTGAGGCAAAGGATATGTGCAAGTTTACTTCACTCTGCTGCTGGGTCTGTTCGTTTTGGCAATTCTGCCAAAATTAATTGATTTCACTCCATTTCGCTTCACACTAAATGCTGATAGGACTGGGCAATTTCTGTGAATGTCTGTTCCATCCATATCTTTATGTATGAGTTCATCTTACATGAGGTAACATGTTATCTCGTCTTGTAAAGTAAAATATAATTGGCAAATATTAAATAAATCATAAGTAACTGCATTATGCTGTATTTTATACCGTTGTTCCCAATGTGGCAGATCAAATTCTGTCTTCATGCTATCTAAAGAAGCAGAAATGCGTAACACATGAAAAAAAAGTGATAAATAACAATTAAGGCAGGGACATGCAGCTACACTGAGTTTCATCCATCCAACTTTAAGGGACACATGTGGGTCTACAATATATTCCATTTACCTGACGTAAAAGCAGGCAAGTCACCCTCATGTCTGCTCTGACATACATCACATGTCTAATTTTTAACATTTAAGATAACTATACACCCTGGAAGCATAAGTCGGAAGTCTGTGAAATAGGTTAGAAAAGTTTGTCTGCAAAAAGTGTGCAGTAATGGCACCTGTTGTTGTGTTGAAATAAAGCAGCTGCTGACACTTCAAATCTGCCACCTGCAGTGTCATAGAAGCCTCAGATTAGCAGCAACAAATGACGCATTTCAGCAAATTGGTTCCTATGTGCTCGGGCTTTAACTTCAATCAAAGTCTCCTACAAACCCTGGCCTCAGTGGTAAGCTATACCCTGGTTTCAGAAATTCTCAGGTGGAGATGACAAGCTGTCTGAAAGGAGAGAAGGTACCCACCATTTGGGGTCTTCATCCCTAGAAATAATAAGTTCTGAGTAAGCATATTTTGATACCGCAGTATTAGGAGGAATCCCTATGGCTCAGTGGATTAAGTCTTGTGACATGATGTGAATCCTCCCAATCGTTGTCACATTGTCCTTTTTCCTGTTGCTCAGTGAAATGAATCAAGCAGAAATGCTTTTATGTGGCAGGAAATGGAGGGAGAAGTACAGAAGCACTGTAACAGACTGAGGGAGAAATAGGGAGGGTGGAAAGACATATTTCTCCCTCAAAGATTGATAAAAGAGAGATATTTCTGTAACTCTAGGCTAATTCAATGAGTAGTGCCAGATCTCGCTGGGGATTTACAGGCCTGGCTTCAAAACAATTAGCTGGAGAATGGGAGCCGTTTAAAAGACGAGGAGACGAGGAAATCTTAATACAGCTGTGGGTATTTCCCCATGGAGGAGTCATTTTTACAACCTCCTTACAGAGTCTCTCTCTCTCACCCTAATACTGCTGGGCCAATCTCCTCTGTCTCATTTCATACAGAAGACAATTTTCTGAAAGCTGCTGTAGGGAAAAAGGAAAGAGGAAAGTGAGGAAAAGAAAAGGACAGCAGTGCCAACAGAAAGTGAGGAGAAATAAAAAAATAAAAAAAAGAAAGAGATATGAGATATGAGAGTGTGAGATGGTGTTAGAGAGACGCATGGAGGAAGTTATAGAGACAGAAAGAGAGAGATAAAAACAGTGAGACAAACAAGAATAAAAAGACAGAAACAGAAAGAAACACAACCGTAGAAAGAGATAAGGCTCAGCAGAAGTTAGGTTGTGGTTGTCTGGGGAGCTGGAAGATTGAACACCCTTCTCTCTGTCTTTATGAAGACTTCCTGCTTGCAGCCCTATGTATGCTGAGGGCCAATCAGCGGGTCCATCTGACCATGGGGGCCAATCAGCCAGAGCACAGAAGAACAAAGTCAGCGCGTCCTTGTCGACACAGGTAATCAAAGACACTTTTAAACCGCTGCCACTTTTCACATGCTCTTAACCCAGGGTTATCCACCCTGTCACACATACAGTAGAGGCTACCTTGAGGTGGTTTAGCCCCTTTTCACAAGACTGGACTACAGTATATATTACTGTAATAAGCAGCGACATAGTTAAATATACAGTTCAATTCAACAATGAAGTTGTAATTACAACTGAGAAACTGATTTTCCTGAGAGCTCTGATAAAGTAGATCCAGCGTGGCACTAAATAATATACAACTGCCTTAACAAGCAAACACATGCCTTGTGTAGGACAAAGTCAGTCAATCAAGGTAATTAAATGCTCATTTAAAGCTACCCTAATCAGTACTTTTAGATTAATAAACGTTCAAATTGCTATGTGTAATGTGTAAGGCGTTGCTCACAGTAATGAATCTACAGTGAGTTATCACCTGACTCTGCAGTTCCCCTCAGCTGTATGGAGTTTGGGTTTTATGGCCTGCAACTTTATTGTTCTGGTTCATTCTCACTGTTCTCATTAACTGCATTTTGTGGGCGCAACAGGCAGCTGTTTTCAGCAACGAAAGCTCTGATAAACACACTGTGCGTTGTACATCTGCCCAGCATTCAACAGCAGAGAGACTAAGTTAGCATCTAGCGGGTGAACTTACGGAAACATTTAGCGGCTAGACAGTAAATATATTTACCCTCAAAGGAATGGATGTTCCAGATCTATTGATGTTTATATAGGGAACTGCTTGTTAACAAGTTTGTCATACCAACTTTGTAAAGTGAGAATATGTAATTGTTGTGTTTACTGCTTGTTATGCTGCCCTCTAGCGGTGACAAACTCTGTTCATGCATGGTTTACTGACTGAAATGCTGGGGTTATGCCCATGCACACTATTTTTTAACCCTCATTCAAGCAACTCTGTAATCATAATAACCCATGATCATGACATCAGGAAAAGAATAACTCATGTTTTCATTACTAATGTGAAATTGTATTTTGCACAGGACTAAGAGCAAAATTACGGTGCAGTTTACAATGTTGTCGTGAACAGTGCATGCAAGACAGCTCAAACCAAAAATGATACTGTGGAAGTTTCTCTACTTGATTTGATGCCAGCAGTGAGTCGGAATACCAAAATCCTACTAGCACTACCCATGACTGTAAAATGATAGCGACCTGTGTACCAAGTTAACAGTCGAAAGAAAACAAATATATTTTCAGTGTAATCTTAAATCTCCAAAAAGCAAAATCAAAACGATTCCTCTCAGGACAGTAATGCCACTGGCTGCAGAGTGATGCATCTGCAGCTAGTGGCATTACTGTCCTAAGAGAAAGGATTAGAGAGATTTGTTATTTCTTTGTTTTGGCCAATTTACACCTTAAGCTTTACACCGTAAACTCAGCTTAAGGCCTCAAGGAAATTATGGGTGCCATTTGGCCTGAGCTCTAATTTTGACCAAATAAAATTCATGTTTTTACAACCAAAACCAAAACCAGTTAGAATGACTCCATTGTCCCAGTGCGGGCAACAACGAGGCCTTACAGATTCCATCTTGTGTATACTTCTTGCTTGTGTAGTGTCTTATAATTCTTATCAATTTTTCTCAGTAACAAACATGTCTTCTGCACATCATACCAACAGTATATACATATACAGCAGTTCTCTGTGGCGCAGCAGCCCATGTCATCAGACTACTCCCTCTCACACCTCCTCCTCTCAGTATGATAAATGGACTTCTCCCTGGAGAGTAAACAATAAAGTCATCCAACCTCAACCCTACCAGTCACTGTCACTTTCAGGGATACACAGTCACAGGTTACATGTAGCAGCGATACAATTATTAGACATTTAGACACACTGCACAATGAAAGCATGTAAGAATGTCACGCCAGAAGGTGACAATGACTCGAGGCTGACTTCTGATCTGCAGGGTTCATGCAGGAAAAATGACTTTTTAAATGCTGTCTATTTTATCATCTTTGGGGACAAAGCAGAGCATTGTGAAGTATAGGTAGTATAACAGTATTTTGTAGGAATCAGAGCGAAAGTTGTTGACACCTTCCTAATTTCTGCCTCACAATGCACTAAGGAACTCAATGAAGTATGTGTTTTTTTATATTTTCTTGTGTCTTTCTTCCTATTTTCTTGCTTTTGTAATAGTATTGTCTATATCAAATGACTATAAATGGCTTAAATGCTTTTAATGCTCAGAAACGCCATCTGTTTAAGCTAGTGTTTGCAGCTGCCAATCAAAAGCAAGGACTGAAACATGACCTTTAGTCTGTTGCTTGCTTTCTTTGTGACTGTTGTCTGTACTTTTTTGTCTTGTGTAGGCCAAGTTGTCCCAAACCCTCAGAATCATCAACATCAAGAAAAAAAACATGCACCTCTCCTCATTTACTGGACTTGTGACTTTCTGTTGACCTGAAGGAAATTGAAAACCCTCCAAGTAAGAGTACCACAGTTGGACAACCACTTGTGAATTCAATAGGTTTTCTCCCTGTGTATTCTGCTTTTAATTCAGAGTTTTTGTATTATTTGCATGTTAAGGTGTCTCTCTCACTGGGGACCAATTAAATGATAAAGCAGTGCTGTTACAGGTTTATGTTAATTCACTCTGCAAGAGGCTTGTATTGATAAATGGCGTGGAATTACAGAACAGCAAATAACTGCGGGTGGTGTACATTATTTTCCCTTTTTTTAATTGATAAGGTTGCAGAGGAAAATTTTGTGTCTTAAGGTGAAGTGAGGCAAGCCTTTCTCAAGGGTAGTTATTTCTAAAGAGCACTATGAAAGAAATACAGAGGGGAGGAGAGGTAGAAACACATACTCTAAACTAATGCAGTGGCTCAACAGCTTGTTCAGCTCAGGACACAAGTGAAAAATGGAGGCTCTTATTGTGGTAGCCAACATCATTAAAGCTGCATTAAGCAATATGTTTTACATTAACATTGAATCAGATGGCTTTCTGAATCAACAGCCCAGTCTGCTCTCCTGCTTTTTCAGCTCATTCTCTCGCTTTGTCGACCGACAGAACCAAAACAATCCTTGTTCATATAAAAGCAAGGGCAGAGCTCTTCAGCCTGGTTGCTCACACAAGCCATTTGTACACAAGAGAAGATGTGAGTGGAGTTGGTGAACCAAGGCTGTAGGCCGTTTTATCAGCTATGTGCAACTTCAAATGTAGTTTAGCGTGAACACTGTTGGGGAAGTGAAAAGAGGTTGTACTATGCAAATTAGTTACAGCACAGAGTTAAGATCTATTTTTTTTCACATTGCCTTTGGCAGATTCCATTCATTTCTTTACATTTAAGATGTAAAACCTCAGGATTGTTCTGTACAATTATCATTAATTGAAACGGCGTCCTTCTCTCCCATTTTCATGGCTGCTACACTAGATTAAACATCATTTTAATCAATCACTGTTGAGTTTATTGTGAGGCTAACTACATACAACGTATCTGTTAGTGTTGACTTAACACTCTAACTTACAATTCTGCAACATGCAATAGTGCAACAGGCTGCTGGGCAAAAACACTTGTGATTTTTGGAGATACATTCAACAGGTGCTCAAAAAAGAGGACTCTGATGGGATGCCCATGTTTCTGTTTCTAATAGTATGGACTAATACTGAGTTTGTTTATTGGTCAGGAAAAGAAAATACCACATGAATGAGACAGAATGATACAGATGAAATGAATGATTTATATGACTCAAGATGACTATCACAGCTACATTATCACTTACAAAGAGGTTCTTCCTAAATAACAAGAACTAATTTATACAAAAGCATCTGGAATTTGTATGAAGTGTGATCCACTTGGACTTGGACTGACACGTACTGAGACAGACAAATGGACCAAAACATACACACAAGCACATAAACACACACACTCAGCCATGAGTCAGAAAGGCCCCTTGATGTTCTCATCAAGCCAGAAGGCACAGCAGGGACTGACAATTCACTGTCAAGAGACAAATCAGCACACACAAATACACACACACACAGGACAGGGAGAATAATGTCTAAACATTTCCCCCAGAGAAGCAGTGGTTCTTTCATCAAAAAGTTAACCGTTTGTGTTTCCGTAGGAAGGATGGATATTAAGAAATGTAGCGGATGTGTTTTTGCACACTTCTGCGTCAGTGTGTCTTTGGAAAGAGACAAACCACAGCTAGCTATTGTCTTCTCATTTCTTCATAAATCAGACTGACAGATATTACAGAGGTTTATCAATGACAAAACTATTGAGTAAACAGAAAAAGTCAAGCTGTAATCAGTGTGCCAGTCAAAGTTTGAGAGCACAGAGGGATAGTTTTACAAGTACGAAACAAGTCCACAACACAAAATTGAGTGGTCTTCAAAACTACTTCAAAATGTAAACTTTGTGTCCCACCTCCATCTACCACCTTCAAAAAATAAAATGTTTTCTAAACTGCTGTAATCTTCCCAGACTTTGTGTTATCATTCCTGCAACAGTATCTTCAGCATTCACACTGACTGCTTCACTAGCTCCTCAGAGGCAAAATCATTTATAAGTGTGTAAGATACATTGGATCTGAGCCCATAGACAGGGCCATGCATCAGTCTATGTTATCTCTGAAGGTCTTCACATTACTTAAAGTCTTTCATCTTCGATACTGTATTTTATGACTTTTGTATAGTTTAGCTGCAACGTGAACCAGCCAATCACTTTAAGAACAGTCAAGGCCTCCGTTCCACACCACAGCGACTGACTGGTTTCAGGAGTTATCATTTCCACGTTTAATGTTCAGTAAAGTAATATATAATTACTCAAATTAATCGAGTGCATTAGCTCAAAAATAAAATGATCCTTGAGAGTTCAATGAAGCGATGGGAACCCTGTGACGTTTCACAGCATACAGTCTGACATGTCAGAGTAAGACAAGCACAGCTTCGGCATCCTGCTATTGTTGATACTGTGACATTGTCACATCTTCGTGGCTTACTGGGACACTTGAATAGTGTAACCACAGTTAATGTTATTAGTAACACCTGTGCTTTTCTTATAAGTCAAAATGCTGGCTGTGAAGAAGGCATATAAAAAGGCACAACAAACACAGATTTGTTTACATGCAGTGTTTCACATTGTGTGTCCTTAAGGCTCGAAATGTTTTCTATGTTACAAATCCTTTTAAAAGGCTTGAAATCCTGAAACCTGTTTTGTTTACTGTCTTCTCTCTCTTTACCTTCAATGGTATATCTGTCATCAGCAGGGAGCATCGACATGCATTGCCAGCCTCTGAGAGCCTTAGAGATAACAACAGTGCATTACTTAACTCCGCCATGATATGAAACTTTCCCTCTTGTGCTGCAAGTACTTCATGCAGTTGTGTTTGTGATACTAAAATGATGAAATCCGAAGTCTTCAGTGATGGTGCAAGTCAAGTCCGCCATTTATCCCTTTGGTTCATTTCGCACAACTTTTATATATACAGTATGTGCTTTTAATTGCCTTTAATTACGTACTGGCAATCATGAATGCTTTCTTACAATCTGGTGTTTTCATCTGTGTCTCTATCAAATGCTATTATCACAGTGCTTAATTTAAGAGCAGCTTCTGTTTTCAGTTGCTGTGTAATTGTTGTTGGCCTGTCAAATCAGTAGGTTAGGATTATAAATGAGGTCCACCCACGCAGTGATTTCACTTACTCTGGCTGATTAGACCTTTTCTCAGGACTCTGCGGGTGTACGCAAACTGTGCGTGGTTGACATCTCCCCTGACTCTCCTTGTTAGCTTTTTTTTTTTAAATCAGCTAAGGTGCGACAAATTACACCTTTATTATTCTTAAAGGTACATGGAGTCCTGACCTCATGGATTTCCCAGCAATAGGTCTCACTGCCTTCAACCTCAGCAGAGGTCCAGTCAAGCATAATAACTCAAAAGGTGTGTGTGTGTGTGTGTGTGTGTGTGTGTGTGTGTGTGTGTGTGTGTGTGTGTGTGTGTGTGTGTGTGTGTGTGTGTGTGTGTAGGACTAAATCTGATGTATTTATTTGAGAGATGAGAGATGAGTAACAACAGGTTGGTTTAGGATTTTGGGGTTAGATTGTTTCGTTAGTTGTTTTGGGCAGTGCTCTATTCTGAAGCTTTACAAAATAATAATAAAACTGCTACTTTGTGAACTTTGATTGCTGCCTCGGCTGACAATTTTTGGGAGTGGGAAGAGTGGGCATTCAAACATATAGTGTCCAGGTTTGCCTTAACCAGGGACATAACACACATCAGCTCAGTTAGTGTGTGTTTCAAAGCACAAATGAGAAACGAGACAATGTAAGCTCAGACTTGCAGAAAGGACTATGAGGCTGCAGAGTTCTCTGATAACTCTAAACGCCTGGCTTAAGATCAATAATGCAGCCACAGCTACAGTACAGTGCTGCAATGAACTGACAGGACTGACTGACTAATAGGGTTAGACTGCCTTCACACTGACAGCAGATGTGGATTAGCTGATCTGCTCTGTGGAGCTGTTATCATCAGCATGTTCTTCTCTGTCAAGTTCTGTAAACGTTGTCAAGAAGACTGTAGTACATGAACCTAAAAGCAAGAATTTATTTTTTCATGTGGATTTTATTAGCAACCGTGCAGTTATTTCATCTTCATTGATATTAGTCAACCCTTGCAATGACTGCAGGATGAAAACATGTAATGTAATTTCTCTTTGCCTTAGTCAGAAATTGTAATGTAAGTAAATGCAGTTCAAGTATGTACTGTATGTAAGTATGCTAGTATGAATAGTAATTATAGTTTATCACTGATAAATCAGCATATGATGGCTGATTAATAACAGAAACAGTACAGTACAGAAAATATGTTTGAGGTAAATTAGAACCAGTGTCTGTCATTGTCCTGGGCAGTATATATTTTGTTCAAAATTCATTCATCCTTTCATAATTAATATATATGTTTTATTATTATTAATCTTTTTACTCTTTGTAGCCAGCTGACAAACTGGAGACAGTGAATGTATCTTCAGCGCTGTTGATAAATATTTTGAGTTTTGTATTTGACCAATACTTTATTTACACTGGTTAAAAAGTAATGGGTAAATATAAATGTCTCAACGGACTCACATTTAAACTGCACAGGGATATCCTTTCTACATTTTTTCTCTACACTCACACATATGTGATTCATTTTTTTTTACTGCTTTACCATAATTGAATTTTAAGGTTCATTATCAATCTTGGAAATAGTGGTTTGACAGAAAAATTCTTAGTACAAGGTCCATTGACTGAAAAATTTCAGGGACTTTCAGCCACATCTCATGTCCCACACATACTGTAGGTCCTGTCAGCAAATGGCGATGGAGATGGCTTAGACATTATCATACGACCTGTACTTAGAGCTACATTTTTTGTCAATCTACTTTCATATTGTTTTGTGTTGCCTCTCCTTGCAGCTACAGTATGCAAAGCACATTGAGCTGACTTGTCTATAAATACATTATGGCCTATACTGCTTGGCTTACCTTTACATTTATTCTTTACAATTCAGCAGGCATCCTTTAATTCTATCGTCTTAACTGTTATAGACAGTCTCCTGCTCAGGATTTAAGTACATGTGGCTACGTGTGTGTGTTGGCTTGTTTTACTATATTCATGCAGGGTCCAAAAACCTGGAGCCCACTAAATCTGTGGGGTGCGACAAGTTTTTGAGAGTTAGGCTAAGGCATTTAGTTATGACGGCTAAGGTTAAGGTAAGGGACTAGGGAATGCATTATGTCAGGCATGAGTCCCCATGAATGAGTAAAACAAGGATGTGTGTGTGTGTGTGTGTGTGTGTGTGTGTGTGTGTCTAGCTAAGGAGGAAACTCAGGGAGACAGTTGCCACCACCATTTCAGCACCCAGCAGTAAAGTATTGATCTCTTGTTTCAGCAGCTCTCTCTTTTTCCATCTCTCTCTCATCACTGTCTTTTCCTGTCTTCTATCCCTCTCTTCAGCCTCTCTCTTTTCAACCGTTTCATTGCCACTAAGTTTTATTTAATTTTATTTTTATCCTATTATATTCCATATTTTTCCTTTCCCTCACACAGAACATAACTAATCCTTTTACTCATTTTACCTTCTTTCCCTCTCTCCTCTCATTTTCTCAAATTCTCCCTGATTCTATCCTTTCCCCTCCTCTTCTCATGCTGTTTTTCCTCCCCTTGCATCCATCTCTTCCTGACTCCTACAGATGTTAACCTTGTAGCGCAGTTTTCTCAGGTTGGAGACACAGAGAAAGGGTTAGAAGCAATGCAGAGCTCAATACCTCCACCCTCAGGTAATGAAGTGAACTTTTTCTCTCACAGCTTGACTGTAATAAAATCAAACCTTGATGATTCATGGATTTTTACAGCATTGCTGTAGAGGGCTGTAAATCATTTTAAGATATGGCTCTCATAAACCGTGGCATGGAATCATCGTTCCTATGCAGACAGAGATGTATAACATTGGGATGCTGCTTTCATGAGTCTGTTGTTCACCTGAAGACTTTGAGGGGAACTTAAAAACCTTTTTAATCAAGTGTTTATGGACGGACGGACGGACGGACGGACGGACGGCCAGACAGACGGATAGACAGATAGACAGATCGATAGATCGATAGATCGATAGATAGATAGATAGATAGATAGATAGATAGATTCTAGATTCTTAATGAGGGTCACCTTCAGAGTACATCATATAATTTTAGATACCGTTTTTGTCCTATTTATCACCCACCAACTGCTCGGAATTTCAATCGAGAAAAAAAAAAAAAAACTATATATAGAAAAAGGTATAAAAAATGTAAATGTATTACTCAAAATTAAATTAAATGACAGCCTCATTGCCTCAGTGCTATACAAGTACTTTAAAAAATTACCAAATCTAAGCTCTGAGTGAGACAGAAACAGTTACAGTATGTGAAATCCCTTTCATTTATTTACATTATAAATTGCTTTGGAACCCACAGACAATGCTGGTGTCATCAGAGCTGACCCAGAACTCCTGGGTCTTTAGTAGAGTTGTCACAAGAACCAATACTTCAATACCAATGTCAAAGCCAAAGTTCTACTTTCCCTACAGTACCATAGGTGCCGAAGGTACGGTAGATGTTGTCAGTACTGGAGATGTGATTCTGCCGGGACGGACAAGGGCAGTATAATAACCCTACAAGCATCCTAGTCTTACATCAACAGGTCCACCGTGACTTGTGGAAAAAAAACACGCCCACATTGGTGTATGGAGATACTTTATATTTGATGCAAATTGGCTGGGACAAGTTACAGACAAACAAAAGCCAGTATGCAAAAAGTACCAGCATTTCAAATGAAAGGAGGAATCACGTCAAACTTATCTAAGCAGCTCAGACCGGATCTGTTCCCTGAAGTTTCAGTTGTTAACTTTATATTAACAATATGTCAAAATGTCAAAAATTTGACATCATTGTTTCTGATTTGCAGCAGCTGGTATCTGTTGGAGCAATGCTAACCACACAATATTCACAAAGACTAATGTGAACTTGTTTAGGCTCATAAAAAGACCTGTTTGCTCACATTAGTAGGCTACAGTCAAAGCACTCAGTCTGTCAAAATATAACACTGACTTTTAAACAAATATTATATTGAGAATTGAGAATTTAGTCTATTGAGATTCATGGAATTTCATTGGTATTGGCACCAACCACCAAGTCTGGTATCGTGTCATCCCTGGTCTTAAGATATTTAGAGACTCTTCACTAAGGTTGCTGGTTCGTTTGTTGGTTCCATCAACACTATATCAGAGAAAGAGACATAGTTATAAGGATAAGCCGACAACATAGGCAATCTATGGGTGACAAGGAGAAGGAAAGGGAAAAGACAAGAGGCGAGGAAGGGAGGGGTTAGAGAGAAGGGAGAAATGAGAGGCAATAATGGGAGGGGACAGGGGGAGGATGAAGTGGATACAAGGAGAGAATGGAGTAAAAGAGAAGAGAAGTATGGAGAAGAGGAGAAAGGAGGAGATAGCGTGTGTTGTCACTCTCATCGCAGTTTCTGTTCCTTCATTGTCAGCCTGCGTCAGCTGAAACGCTGAAATTGGCATTTTCCCTGGGACAACACACACACACACACACACACACACACACACACACACACACACACACACACACACACACACACACACACACACAAAAAATGTGCGTACAGATACACACAAACACGCACATACATGCAAAAAGCCACACACACACAGACCGTACAACTCGTCCCTGCATGTTTTCTTCATGGACAGAGAGACTGAAGGGGGGACAGGGGGATAAAACCAGAATACACACATGTACATATATGTGCAAAGCCTGAAAATGCTGCAGACCGAGGAGCTGAACAGGATAACATTCATTCAATGACTTCATTCATTCTGCCCTGGTAGGTTTTGAACTTTGAAAAGGTGGTGTCTGATTGATGTTCTGTTTCAGTGATAAGCAGTACTGAACAGCAATCCAGACTCCAGTTTACATACTTCAGTTTCCTTTCATCACAAATTATTGCCATATATTGCCAAGTCAAATATACAAATAAACAGTGGAGGGCAAAAGTTTACCCTCAAATCCCCCAAATAAATAAAAGTACATAGACTTGGAATCAGATGCTCTTGTTTATAAATTAACTTTCTATCCAGGGCCAACATAAATGATTCAGGTCTTACTCAGTGTTTTACAGCCAAGTTTTTTCTTTGTTAACAGCAAATTTTCTATGAATCATCACAATTTATCTGTGTTCAGTTTGTATTTTACTCTAATAGAGGTTACGTAAATCCCAGTTGGTTCACATTTAATGGGATATTTAAGTGAATGAAAGTTAGCAAGAAATGAAACTCCTGCAGATTTGAAGCAGTTAGCAATAAAATCTCTACAATAAATTCACCCTTCCTAAAAAAATTACAAATAATCCCTGCTGTTCCCTGGTTGCACCACTTCAAATAGCCAGACTGCGCGCGCACACACACACACACACACACACACACACACACACACACACAAACACACACACACACACACAAAATCACAGATACGTGCAATCACATCATTTGAATACAAAGGGATAAACAAACACATGCGCATGAAACACACACAGTTTTCATGCACACACCTCTCCTGGCAGCAGATCAAGAGAGGAACGCTTTTTGTGCGTGAGTTCATCTGTGTATTGTGTATATTGCATCTGTGTTTGTGTAGCAAGTAAAAAGAACAGCTTCTCGGACAAATCCAGTGTAAATAATCATCCTATCCTGGCCGTCCAGATACCAACACTCTGTCCCATGTGGCTTCATTACTGTTGCTGCTAATTAAGCAGCTCCAAATAAACACCATCTTCTGCCTTCATTAACACAAACACAGCAGCATCATCACATGCTTAAACTTGATGAAGTTGTTGATGCCGACACAGATAAATATGGAAATACATTATATGCTTTTAACAATGTAGAAAATTAACACTATATAATATGATGTATTTACTATTCCATGTAGAGTTTGTATTCCCAACTGTTTACATTTACACTACCATTTTTGTATTGTCTTACCTTTTGGTAATCTATGGTTAGTAGCAAGTAATACTGAAAGTGCCAAACTAACATTTGTTGAATATGAATCAATTTATCAGAAGGGTAAACAATTTACATACATAATATTTGGTGTAACAGCATTTTACAATACTATTCATTACAATAAAACAGGTAACAGTGTTGGATTTAAACTCACCTGATTAATAAATTCATATTCCTCTGTGTCAAAAATGTAAAACATGGCTATTAATAATATATATCAATCACAAAAATTATTGTTAAATCCAAGTTTAGAGTTGTTAAGTCATCAGCCATACCAGCATATCTCAGCTGTACTTAGGCACATTGGTACTGTGAGTTAAAAGCTAACATGGTGATGTTTAGAAGGTATAATGTTTACCATGTTTACCATCTTCATTTAGGGTGCTAACATGCTATGCTAAATAGCACTAAACTATGGCGACCAGATGTCACAGTTTGTCTAGGACTGTTTCAACCTGGGTGTCCCGAGGTCAAACAAATATCTCTACAACACTAAAATATCCCACAGTTTTTTCACAGTCATAATGAGAATATTGCACTTGGTTTGAGCGCTTACGTAGATGTTTATCATGTTCTGACCGTCCCAACCATCCGACCGTCCAACCCCCACCCCTGAAGAAACCAAAGAAAAAAAGAATTTAACCTTAAATATAAAAAAACAAAATATATATCATTTATGTTTTTTACACGTGCACTTGTTTCGCTTCAGCTGAATGTCAGAGACTCTATTGGGTTTTGCTGTCATTTACGGTGGCGACACAAACACAGAGCTGAGTGGAGCAGAGGAGAGACAGGTTTACAACTCGTTCAGTTAAGTGCAATAAAAGCTTTCAAACAAGTGTTATAAATCCCTCTAAAACCAAAGATGGACAGGCGTCGACCCCACTCCATGAGAAAACTTCAGCGTATTTTTCTGGCGTTAGAAAATGTGGTCTAAACCTTTGTAGTCTCAGGGTAAACGTTGGAATAGCTGATTCTGAAGCAAGGCTGACAAGTGGCATTCATGATATATATGACCTGTTTTCAGTTTTCCCATAATGCAAGACTATCAGCTCTTTATCCAAGAAACAATACAGGCAGACAGGGGGGAAAAGAAACTATTCAACTGTTACTTTACTTCCCAATTTAGTGTTCTCTCTCTTCCAGATAATCTTGATTCAGCTGATAATTGGCTTTTACTGACTCATAGTGGAGGATAAAGCTGTCTCTATATATTAACTTCATGACCACCAACTCACCGTATGGATAATAGGAGAATCTTAATTCATCCACCTCCACCTACATCCACCAGTGGAGACCACTGGATGGTGATGCGATTCATCAGCAGCCGCCAAGTGGGCAACAAATGAAGATCTAGTTTAATTAATTTGAGTCTGCAGTCACTGTGTGTAATTACAAAAGAGCTGAATGTGGAGAAATCATTGAATTGGGGTGAATTACATCAGAGGTGTTCAAGCAAAATTATTCTTAGTCCTTTAAGGACAAGAAACGCATGCTTTAAAAATTGGCTAAATGCATCTGTGTTACATGTCCACCTGCATTCATATAATATGTCTGCATAGCAGTGTGTGCGTGTGCATGTATGTATGTGTGAGTGTGTGTGTGTGTGTGTGTGTGAAATAATGAGGAGGAGATAAAACACAATTGTATGCTAAAATCTCATCACTTCAATTTATTCCTCCATTACAGTTCAGAGTTCAGTACAGTGCAGAGAGAGAAAAGCCTTTGATTATGAAGCTGTTAAAAACTAGAACACAATGTAAACAGCAGACCGCCAGACTGAACCCGTACGTTTTCTTTCATCAAAACAGAATTGATCCCTGATTTGCATACAAAGACATTTGGCTACAAAATGCTTGGAATGTGCAAATGTTTGAGGCATTTGTTTGAAGACTGCAGTGTTGTGTTTTTTTTCCACAGAGTTTTGCTTTCACAAAGTGTGAGGTTGACAATGTCAGAGGAGCTGCAGACTCAGAGAAAAACTGTGATAAAATGCTTCATAACCCCATGACTAAAGGACACCTCGCCTCTCATCTTGTAACCCTTCAAATCTCAATCTTTCCCCACCTTTCCTATTTCCAACAGTTTCCCCTTGGGCACCCTCTAAGGTGAGAAAAGGGTTGTATTACTATCCCATTTTAAAGTCACAGAAGACTGAGTGTGCTGGAGATAAAGGGGAAGAGATTATCTATACTTGTACAAAGGTTGAAGTTAACACGAGCATCACAGCCTCACATTTTGAGCTTTTAGTTTGAAACTGGAAAGTTTACACTGGTGTCACAAGATAGCAAATTAACATCTAGTAGAATTTCACAGTGTTAATAAGTGCTGATTTTTCAGTGACAATTATATGGAGTTGACAAGTTGACTGGAGTGTAGTTTGTTCCCTCATAGAGTTGATTTGTTCTTCTGAGTCAATTGTTCAAAACTACATCAAGGTCTTAAATGAACTCCTATTACTCTTATTTAAAATTAACACTGTGTTTGATTTCTCTAAACACCACTAAATATAACTATTCTGAAGTTAAATTAACAAGCCTAATCACAGATATGAGTTACAGTATATGCACGTGATGTTGACTGGTTTCTTTTTTCAGGTTGCTTTTTTCCCCAAGCTTTATGAAACTTCAAAAGGATAACTTGACTTTTTGAATTTCAGTCTGTTTTTCATCACCTCACACTTGTCACATTGAGGAAAAAATGTTTTTTAGTTTCACTAGTTTCACTTATTAGTTTGCTCACTGTATGTTCACGCACACATACATTTATTTACCATAAGGGGCACTTTGAAATGTTTAGGCATTTTGAAAGCTTTTCCATAAGATTGAATGAATCACAACTGTGAACAAAGGAGAACAGATTAAAAACCGTCTTCTGCGGTAACAAGGACAGTAAGTGTCACAATGGCTGGAAAAAGTAATGGGGAAAGAAAATGTTGTTTGGAAGACGTTATGACATCATAATGTGGCACCCCACTGAAAATTCATGAGTATGAATTAACGAGTGCAGAAAATGTCACCTCCAACAGATCAGTATTCTGACATGTTCCTGGCACTTAAGAATGTGTGTGAGATGGTTGTGCATGTTAAAGGAGCCGTCCGTCTATGAGAGCAGCCTTGTGTAGTGCGATTCCCTGTGTGTGTGTGTGTGTGTGTATGTGTGTGTGTGTGTGTGAGTGAGTGAGAGAGAGGAATATTATTCACTTGTTAACAATAGTAGAATGACTAATGCTGCCACAGACCACAAAGCCTCATGGCATACTGCTTCTATCAAATCCAAATGACATTAATGCTGTTGTCACAGCACGTTAATTATGAGATACATTTTGGTAAAGAATATGTGAAAAATATGCCCATTTTTGTTGAAAAATGAGATAGAGCTAAGGAGTTGGTAGAGGCCAAAACCAGAGCTAAAGGGAGAGTGAATATTTGATTTATATTCAAATAATTGCCAGAAACACAACTCCACTTGAATACTAATATTTCTCAGTTTGCTGGATGTGTGAACAGGCAACTGTCTAGAAAGTTCACCCTAACAACTCACAATATCATAAAATTGCAATATGGTGATTATATGTCAGTATATGTGAAGATTTTAAGCACAATCTTCAGCTTCCCTGTCTATGAATATATTTGTGAAGGTTAATCTAAATCAGTCACAGTCAATTTGCTCTAACATGGCCAAAAGCAGCTGCATGAAGCAGCCATGAACCTTTCCTTATTCCTTCCCATTGTGCCGGACTTCATAAAAATTTTACACCAGAAAACATCCTCGCTAAACCTCCATTGTTTTTTTTCTGCATGGTCCTGAGTTCAGCATACAGTGAAACCAGATCTGATGAAATTCTTTTTGGCGAGGACACCAAACACACCTATTTCACGGTAGGGGAAATACTCCGGCCACAAATGAAACAGATAAAATGGCTCTCCATTCAGTCTCATACAAATCATTTCCCTTCTACATCACTTCTCATGTAGCAAGTGGTGAATGACATTTCCTCAGGCAAAATGTTAAACATGGTCTGCTTCACATACACACACGCACACACACGCACACACACACAGATAAAATGCATGCATATAAAAACAAACTGTCTTGTCCCTCTCAGCTTATTCTCTCTGTCTAACTCCCACTTGTGCCCTTTAATAATCTGAAGCAAGTCAAACTATTTTAGGTGGCATTAAACTCTGTCTGCTGCTTCCATAGCTCTGATGCATTTCACAACGGTGGTAAACTGCCCTGATTGTAACCTCCTACATGATGTAATTATCTTTGAGTTTAAGTTCAATATTTTGTCATTTTTTCTGTAAAATGCAAGACTGAACGACATAGGGAAGAGAGTCAGGGCTTTAGAGCCAATGTGACATCTGACAGGGTGTGATTCATACTCAAACTGACAACAATGTCAACATGAAGCATAAGTTCACAGCCAATGAGACACAGGTATTTACCATCAAAGGGGATCCTGGTTGACAGTGATAGTTTCAAGTTGGGATACATTTGGGACAAATACAAAACCATGGTTTGGCCCAAGCACATATCCACTATCATATGATGAAGTGGGAGTAAGTATTTAATGAAAAAGTAATAATAAAGAGGCAAACAAAACATTATGACAGCCATGGGGTGCACCTACAATACAAGTCATCTTTTACCCTCCATACTTGACTAAAATGTTTAACACATAATATATATATATGTTTTTGAATATATTTCATCAAGACAAATTCTAACAGAGAAAAGGTCTAAGTAACACATTGTGTTTTACTAAGATCAGTTTTTCCTAAAGTGCTGTTAAAGGTATTTTTTACAATATGTTTGTCCAAATCCAATAAACATCAAACTGCTGAAGCTGACAAGAAAGCAGAAACAGTTATTGACTGGCTGTACTGTGGGGCTCTGATGTAAATGAGGGACTTGCCCTGAATAATCTGATTGGACAAAACACTAATGTTGTCCTCGGTCAAAAGAATTTTTTTTTAATAATATCATAACTCTCAAAATTGAGCAAATAGAGAACTTTCAATCATTTATAAACTGATAAAAATCAGCTATTTGATTATGATGTAATTCTTTACTATCTAATTCTCTACAGAAATAAAATCTCAGATATTGCCGGGGAGAAAATATAATTACACTTTAACACTTTAGCCAGAGACTATTAGCCAAAACTGATATCCATCAAATTATAGTCCAAGTAAAAATCCCAAGAGTCTGAGCCACAGCATTCTCCTCGTAGATGTAACAACATTCATATGTTCCTACAATAATAGTCATGTATACTAAGAAAAAAATAGGCACAGAAACATAAGCTAGGGAGAAAAGGTCAGTTTTTTAAACACGACAGAAGGGTTTCCAGAGTGCTGCATGATTCAGTGAGGGAGGGAACCTGAAGGGTTCTTTAAAGAAAAAGCTTTCAGATAGATCAGAAAACAGAAAGTTGCTCTGTAGTTCTGACTATCATGGGAAGGTTATTCCACTATTAGAAAGCCAAGAGGAGAGAAGGCCTGTGGATAAGTGGAGCTCACTTTTCCGTAGGGAATGAGGGTGGATGAGTCCAGTAATACAGGATGCTGCATTACCCAGAACACTAGGACAGACCATGATCTGGCCATGTGAGGGTGTAGTTCTTTTATCAGCTGTACAAGCAGATCTTTTCCAGGGTCCTTGACATTAGGAAGTTTGCTATCATTCATTCCTCCATCCACTCTTTTCCCAATCTCTTCCCAGTTCCATTCATCTAGCAGGCAGTACATCCCTCTCTCTTTCTCTCTCTCCCTCTCAACCTTTTCACTCCCTCAGACATGTGGAGATGGATGGACAGTGTGTGCAGGAGTCCTTGGCTGAACTGTAGAAGTGCTGACGTGGCGCCAAGCCCTCTAACAGCGCGATGACGCCTCTATCTGTCTCTCCATGATGCACTCTCTCTCTAACACACACACACACACACACAGACACACACACACGCAGGTGCATGTCTAAATAGGCGCCTGCACAAAAACATGCACATACACATATTAATGTGTGGTTGAACATATACACAGAAGGGTGTACACTTGGTGTGCATTATAATTGCACACAGATTTATGTGCTCACAAGTGCAAATGCACATGAACAGGCACTAGCGTGTGCACAAACACACAAAAGTGCATATGCACATGTTACAGCAGAACACAAACCCTCTCTATCACAGTCTGTCTAGCTAGTGATACCTTTATCACCCCATCCAGTCTCCTATATAATCAGCATCAGTCTCTATTGTCACACAAACTCCTACCATCACCACCACAAACACACAGGCCCTCACACAGATGCACCCCCCCCCACACACACACACACACACACACACACACACACACACACACACACACACAAACACTCACTCAGGTCAGCTGAGTGATGTTAGAGTGTGTATTTCTCCTCTGCTTGTGTTAAAGTGAGTCATCTATCCTTCCACAGCTTCATTACAACCTGCAAGGGCAAACACTATCTCTCACTCCCTCTGCCTCTCCAGATGGAGGGAGAGAGCGATAGAGATATACAGTAGATGGAAAGTGAAATCACTCTCTCTCTTTATACCCCCCCACCTTGCTCTTTTCTCTCTTGTTCCTTCGTCTCTATATTTATCTTTTGTCTCTAAATCTATCGCCTTATATCTATGTTTTCAATCACACAGTCTTTCTCCCTTCCTCGCCCACCTAGCCTTGAGCAAGTGCCAGCATGGTTAAGCAACTTGATGTAAACATTTCTAACCCACGAAAAGATGCAGCAACATGAATGCTACAGAGTAGATAGAAACACACACAAAAGTTGCCAAAAGTATGTGCACCCCCCTCCCCACCCCCCTGTAAAGATACTTTTTGTTTGGGACATTTTTTCATGGTTTCAGCCCCTATGTTCCAATTGAGGGAAATCTTAATGCAACAACATACAGTGATATTTTGGATCATAGTGTGCTCACAGCTTTGTGGCAACAGATTGTGAAAGGCCTTTTCAACCATGACAGTGTCCCTGAGCACAAAGCAAGGTCCAAAAAGAAATAGTTTTCTGACGTTGATGTTGAACAAAAATTTGAGCCCTGCCACATCCCCCAGGAGAGTGGAGGCTATTTTAGCCGCACACTGATGCTCATGTTTTTGGAGTGATAATGAAATAAGAAAATGTCACATATGGGTGTAATGTTAAGATGCCCACATACTTTTGTGGGCATCTTTAGATAGTCAGACAGATAAATTGAGACATATAAGATAAAAAAAAAAGGTATTAAATGGGGAAACAGTCAGCAGTCAAAGATTGTTTTTCTATAGTGAGAGACAGAAAAGAGAGAGAGAGAGACATATGAAAAGAGAAAATAGAGCTTGTAGAAAGCTTCAGTTTTTGAGGCCTTACAGAAAGCATGAATAATGCATAGCTAAAACCTCTTATTCTCTAAATTTTAAATGGCTAGCGGTTATCAAAAATAACCTGATCTGTGCAGCATTAGGAGGCTCGCACGCAACACAGTGACTTCTATATTATAGGTACGAAAAGGGACTGGTCCTAAGTTCAACTCGGACTCACTGTTCCGGCTTTCTTAAAACCCTCTCCATTACTTATTGAGAGAAAAAAAACTAGGGAGTTGCCTTATTGCCACATCTTCATTCATGCACTTCTATAATATCAATAACTGTTTTGAGTCATCATCTGTTGAAGATCAGTTGAAATCCTCAGAAAACACAGACTTTAACTGGAACCCTCAAATAAGACATAAAACATATGCCTGACTTACCAAAAGGTAGAAACAGGATTTAAGCCTTGGACTCCCTCTACTGGCTCATATAACATGCTGATAAAAAGGCTGTGGATATGGTGGGACGTCAAGATGTCTCTTCAGTGGAACAGCCTCCCTGAGGAAGATTAAAACAAATTGTTAGAAAAGAGACTCCAGCCAACCAATAGTGAAAGTCTGAATCTGGAGGAGAAATGTTGATTTTTTTTCCCTCATAATTAACCAACACTGTCACTACAGCAAGATGAAAACCACAAGGGCAACTTTATATGGAATTTCATATAGTCTAATGATTTGGGGAAAATATAGACAAATGTAGTTCATCAAGGAGTTTAAGAGTTAAAACAATTAGTTTATAAGTTTCCTATTGATCCCTCCCCAAGGTCTCTTATCCCAACAATGGGAGACAGGCTCATTACTCTAAAAGACAACCTTATAGACAGTAGGGACTGATAAAGCTGGATCAATGCCACTGATCAGTTCCCACCTTAGCATGGATAAGCACACAGAAGTAGAAAAGACAGAAAGAGCATTCTCTTTAAATGAAAGCTTTCAAAGTCTTTGGGCTTGTATACACCAGGAGTCTGATGTAACCATCCCTTATTGCCATAGTCTCAGGGAAGATAGTTAAAAGGGAAACCCAAATCCAATCCATTACAGTGAATTAATAATCCCTAAAATTAAACTGTTAAACTACTTTAGCCATAGAGTTGATGGAGCACTCCATCTTTAACAACACTAACAGTCCATATTAGTCACACTCATGGCTGTGTGGGGCTGTAATGCTTATTGCACACCATAAAACTATGGATGGGTGGAACCAGAAGAAAGACCATGTTCGTTTTCCTATTCACCCCCCCCCCACACACACCACACACACACACACCCCACCCCCCCACCCCATATCACATTTTCAGTTAGCTTACTTCCTTTTTTTCTACATACATATTTACAATGAATCTCAATATTTAAGCCAACATGGAGGATTAGCTCTTATTCAGAGGAAAAAACAATGGGAATTTGAACTGATCTACTATTTGATATGACTGAAAACTCAAGCGCAGATACTAAATGGACCTTTAGGGGAGACTGTTTTATCTACTATCCTTTTCTATTCAGCAGGTGGTCTGTCTTGCTGACAATCAACCAGTATCACATGCATGTTACCTGATGAGATAACAGGAATTTAAAACACATATGTATCAAAACCAAATCAGATCAATTAAAAAGGCTTAACTGGCATGAATGATGATGTTACTTTATTGCCAAATTAATTAACATACTACTAATAATTGCATTTTAATAAGAAATCATTCAGTCTATTGTATTGTATAGTATTGTATTGTATCCAGGTTGTAGTCCAGGTGTGCATTCAGCCTGAAACCTAAATGTTTCCCTATTTTTATTGAACCCTGAGGGTCTGACTCACCAGTTACAGTATCAGACTGTTTTTGCTTCATGTGGCCTCATGGACACTCCTTCCTCCATGTCAACTGTACGGAAATCTGAACTTTGGGCGGACTGTTTGGCAGCCTGTTCACTTCCCTCTCTCTTCCATGCGACTACGGCTGTGTGTCACAGTAGCAATAGGCATGCTACTAAACGGAATAAATTGCTAAAGTGAACTTTTATAAGTTTTTCCTCTCTTTCATCATGGGTGACTCGGACGCGGTCGGGGCCTTTACTCGACGGAGAAGAGCGACTTTCGCAGCGGGGAGAGTTGCGAGTTTGCAGCCGATGAACGGGAGGTCTGCAGCGGTATGTCAGAGCTCAGCGATCGCTGACATTAGCACCGACAATGGTTCGGAGAAAAAACGTGAGCATTCACTGGAGAGAGCCCTGTTTAAATCAAAGAATGAGAAAAAGAAACGCAGGAATGACATTGGTGACAGACTGAGGTGAGTACCAAACCTACCCAAGTGTTTCTTTGATGAAAGTTTAGCAGTGTTTGTTTTGTCATCAAGTGGCTAACGTTAAGCTTTAAAGGACCCGCCGCTAAAGCTATATTTATTTTAAGCTATCACTATTGCCGCCTAATTTAGTAGGTGTCGTAATTAACGTTAGCTAGTTTAAATTTGCAGCAGGAGGAGAGGGGTTAACGGCTGGTCAGTGTAGGACAGGTGGGGTCGTTCAGGGTCATCCTGAACAAGCCCTGCTCATTTTGTGTCTGTTGTAAGTCACTCGTTCATATTTAGATTCCCAGTGTCCCAGTGCTGCATGGCAGAGAAACAAAAACATTAGCCCTTACCCTTCATGGCTCAAGGATATACACACAGCTAATTTGGGCTTGTGGGCTCTTTCATTGATCAGGGGCGGATCTAATGGGTGTCCCATGAAAAGGAATGAAATGTGCTTAATCTCCTTAGGCAGTGTTCCAGTTGCATAATACTAAAGTATACCCTGTGAACTAATTTTGATACAGTACTACTTAGTATATTGTATACAAGAAATGAGTATACTTTATTGTTGTGTACCACCAGGGAATAATAAAAAGAGGGTGCCAAGGGACATTATCAATAACATCAAGTACAACTTTGGTCAGTTTTGAATATTTAACAAGTAGCAAACAAATATGATTTCACATCTATTAATTACTTTATGCTTTGTCTGAACTGCTGCCTCTCATTTATTTTTGAAACCTTTGCATAATTTAATAAATAAGGTAATGAATTAATCTCCTTTGGGTAAAAATTTTGTGGCTAAAGTAAATTCCAGTAAATTTGACAATGTAACATCTAATAATATTAATCATTTACATCACAAACACAAATAGTCTAACAGAAATGGTGTGATGATTAATAAATAAAATAAAATAACAGCAGAACTTTCATTCAACCACAAATGAAACAGGTTACTGTTTACTGGGTATGGATAATGTATCGATTACATTTCAAGTCACATAGTGTTATTCAAAGCATATATTTTGCATGTTTGAATAGTTTTGGCCAAGTGAATAGGGACATTTACTGCTTAAAGCCCTTATTTACAAGTGGGGAAAACAATCAGATTTCTGAATAGTTTTATTGCTGAGATAAATAAAATACAAAAATATAAGGAGTAAGTTGAGTAGTTTACTCAAATTAGTCAGAGAGTAAGTTGAACAATGCTGGAAAAAAATGTCCCATGGTTGAACCTAATCACTGACCCCCTTTTGTTGTTGTTGTTGTTCTTCTTCTTCTTCTTCTTACTGAAACTGACAGATGTCGTTGTACGTCCACAAAACACTTTCATCTTTTTCCTCATAGTTATATTCCATGTGTCAAATGTAAATAAACCTAAATTAAGATTATATTATTCTTGATTGATCCATGCCTCCATCTATTTCTGTAGCTGTCACAGGACACAGGAGTCCCTGCTGACTTCAACCAGTGGTTACAATAACTACAGAGGAATCCTCAATTGGTGTGTGGTAATGCTGGTAAGACATAAGTGTGCACACACACAAATTAACACATACATATAGACACACACATGACTCCATATGTTGTATATAAGGACAAATGTGAAAACACATCTACTGTTTCGGCTCTCCAACCTGGGAATTTGTGACCACTGAAAACAGCTTTTGGAAGACACTCAAAAGTTGGTAAATTTGTAAGTCTTATATAGCTGTGTGAATGGGAAAGGTGCCGTATATGCAGGCATGCAGGACATAACATTTGCATGTACTTCCAGCTCTCAGCAGTGTTAAGAAGCCAAATTGCATTTGTGTCTGATCTGTCTGAATTTTTTCAAAACATCCAAATGAGCAAGTACAGTAAAATAATTTAATATAATTAACAAGTTTATGTCAAACTCAACATCTTTCACAGCTCTCACTCCTCTGTGCTTGGAAGAAGTGACAGAATATAAGAAAAGGAGAGAAGAGGAGGCTAGCAAAGGCTTTTTGTTAATCCAGGCTTTGAACACAGATTTTTGTGTTCATCGCAGGAGGTTTTCCTTCATTCCCACTGAACTTCTGTCCCATCCCCAGGCATAAGGCCTTTGTGCTGGGTAATGAGATATTACAATCCATTTAGAAAGAAGGAGAGTGAGGAGGAGA
This sequence comes from Seriola dumerili, assembly GCF_002260705.1. Lineage (NCBI taxonomy): Eukaryota > Metazoa > Chordata > Actinopteri > Carangiformes > Carangidae > Seriola > Seriola dumerili. Next base: position 740,048 of record NW_019174978.1, on the reverse strand, counting down.
GATAAAAAGAATGATGGGAGGAGGAGGATGAAGAGGAGGAGAAATGGGGTGAGGAGAGGAAAGAGAGATATATGGGAAGCAACAGAAGAAGAGAGGAGAGCATAGAGGAGGATAATATGGAAGGATAAGTTTATTCAATTAAGGGAAGAAATGATTGAGAAGGATGAAAGAAACATAAGTAGAGAGAAAGGAGTAGGGAGTATTGTGTGACAGAAACACACAGCTAGACAGTTATGTCTTTAACTTTTGCCTTTTATTACAGGTGCTGAGTAATGCTCGCCTCTTCTTAGAAAACCTGTTGAGGTGGGTAAATTTGGAGTCTTTGAATAAATCTCATTTTTTTATTCCTGTATTTTTCACATAAATTATTGACAGTTATTTCTATAGGCTTCCTGTACTGCTTATACCCAGTGTGTCATTCTTAAACAGAAATTACAGTGATGTTTGCAATATTCCAAAAAGAAGAACCACAGTCTCAAAAATGTTAAAAACTTCCTGCTCTTACAGAGTGCTTTTACTAATCCTTCAAAATCTTTGACATTAGAGCTTATTCACAGCCAGTATTTTGACATGTCATAGCAGGAAGAGCACAGCTGTGGGCTCAGGTGGTAGAGCAGGTTGGCTGATGGTGGCCAAGGTTGCGTAATGAATCATGGCGTCCGGCATAAAACCCATGCCAAATCAAATATGTGGATTGTACATCATAGCAGGAAAGGTACAAGTGTAATTAATACAACAACATCTGCATTTCACTTAGGGTCATTGAAATTGCTTACTTGCTTTTCCTGCTACGACATGTCAAAATGTCTGCTGTAAAAAAGTCCGTAAAGGGATATCTATATATGGCATCAATTGTAAACAACTGACTAAATTTCAATCATTCATTTCCTTTATATTGACAATATACATGCAGTGGGTAGTTCTTTAACATTTAACATTTTTTAATTTGCCTGTTTCTTTTTTGTTTGTTTGTTTGTTTGTTTGTCAGGTACGGCGTGCTGGTGGACCCTATTCAGGTTGTCTCTTTGTTTCTCAATGATCCATACAGCTGGCCAGCAGCATGCCTGGTGATTGGTAGGTAAACTTTAAAAAATAACTGCCCCAAATATCAACACCATGGAAAGCAAACAATGCATTCTTGTGTTGAAGAAGAAAATTTTGAATAGTTGTTGAAAGTTCTGTTGATTATTAATACAAATGATTGTTTGATATTGATCATTTTAGTTGGGGTGGAAAAATCCCTTCAAACACGTGATCACTTGGTGCAGTGTGCTAGTGCTACAACTTGAGGGAAAATAAAGAATAAAAAGCTAGAACAAACAACCCACAATAGTTTCAATAAATAATAAGGGAGACGTGGGAGTCATATGTAGCTTTGTGGAACTGTGCACTAATATGTCTGAGAATGCCCCCCCAAGTGATATACACTCACACTTTAACTGAAAATAAACCATGTTTAGATAATTGGGTGAAATAACTGGACTAATTTCAAAACGGTAAACATGTTTTCATTAGTGTAGGTGGTGTGATCAGCCTCATTTTAAGCCATGCCTTGTTTTAAGACACACAGTGGCACATGCTATATTCAAAGTTCTTTATCTATATTTATTTTTATAGTATATTGCAGTGGAAATCTGCAGTGGTGCAGCTCGGTGTCTCTAGAGGGACAATCACCTGCCCTATATACTGCACACTGGTACAGTGCTGCAGAAAGAGGTGGCGAGATAAAATGGGGAGCAAAAGGATGAGAGAGAGATGAGTTGGAAGGAGGAGGGGTTGATGTAAAGCGATGCATTGTCACAAGGGAAAAGAAGAGAGGTGGAGAGATAGATGGAGTTAAGGTAAATGAAAATTGGTAAGAGACAGGTGGAACTGGAGTCTGTTTACAGTCGCATGGACAGTAAAGCAGCTCATTTCCAGAGGGCATTCAGTAGTCACTGCAGCAGTATACATACTCGCACACACGCACACACACACACACACACACACACACTCCAAACAAACAAATACCCCAACACACAGTATGATAATCTACCTGCAAAGTGGTAAGGTTTGAAAAACCAGTCTAGGAGGTTTTACGTTTAGCCAACTGACCTGTGAGCGACCAAAATGAAATGAATTTTACTCTAATGTAAGCTAATGTGATGTATTTCATTGCATCATAAATGTGTTGCTTTCAAAATGTCTCGCAAAAGTACTCTGGAGATACCTGGTGAAAGGTTTATGTGCATCGAACAGGTGCTAAATGGTGCTGTTTGTCTCAGTTTGATGCACAAGTGGATACAATAGTTGCTGTTTGTCAAAGATGCTGAAGAGGCCTGTTTCCAAAAGAGATGAAAAAACACATAAAATAGCATGCTATGACTTTCTTTTCATCTCCACCCTTCAGATACTTGATTTTTTTTATGTTTGATGAACACGCTCCCCCTCATCTGTAATTGGTCAGGGAAAACAAGATTTGGACCATTGTTGCTCTTTTCAGCATTTGGTAAATCGGAAAATAAAATATCATGATTAAAATCTGATTTGGTTGAACACTGCAGAAACAACAGCGTTATTTTATTTATTTATTCATTTATTTATGTATTTATTTATTTATTTACTTTTTGGGTGCTTTTTTTTCAGTGGAGCAAATTATGCTGAGTGTGTGCCAGGTTGTTTTTAAGTTACATTATAATAATGTTTCATGATACTATCATTAGCATATTCTCTGAATATCATAGTTGTCCCTGTGTTAAAAGCCACCTAGTTAAAAGAATTACTGTGAGGAAATTACACATAGTAGGCTTCCTGACTGTATGTGATTGTTGTTTACTCTGAAGAGTTGTTTCTGAGGGTAAGATAAAATGTGACATTTGCCTAAATATAGAATCTCATGTTACTATAATGAACATCTTTGCATAAGCCTAGAGAAGTGATGCCTACTTCATCTAACTAACTGCAAATTATGACATGTTGGATAAAAATAGTTTTCACTTGCAATTAGCTTGTTTAGTGCACATATTTGGTTACTGTCACATGAAAAAAGAGTTGTGCCTGAAAGGCATCTGTTCCTTCCTATAACCTTCTTGTCTCTTCAGTATATTGTGAAATAAAAAACAAGCATGTGGCTGAACCATTAAACAAATTGATTTGGAATAGCAATGCTGATGGATAGTTACACTGATGACAGGATGATAAGACCCTAGACTCAAAATGTCTGTTTACAATGCAGTTTACACATCTGTTCACTCTAGATTAGATGGATTGGCATGCTAATGCTCTGATTAGGGTCTTAAAATGGAACAATTGCTGCAATTATGTGCCATCAGTGTGGCTCAGCCTAGTCTAGTCAGGCTAATGAGCAATCTACATACCAGTGGTTTCCCTAAGTTCATTCAGCAGTGAGTTACCCTGCAGTTTAACCTGATACTGCTGCAAGATAAAAAAAAGGGGAAAATTTACATACAATTTAGCCTAATTTGCACCTTAGAGAATCAGGGTTAGTGGCACCAATTAATGCATAATAAAGTGTGCATTGAAGAAAAAGCGGGGCACCACAAAATTACCTCATCTATTTTTGGCTCAAAATGTCCCAAAACTAGCCCTGCTTTTTTAATGTAGATATTATACCAGAGCAAGTTCTTTCTTATCCAGGACAAAGTTTAACACAAAGGTCCTATAGGATAACTGAGGAAGGGGAGAATGTGACCAATATTTCATGCGTCTTGGCTGGTTGGTGGAGGTATAAAAGTAATTCTAGTTACTTTAATTTTGTACTCTCACCCTGTTGAGAAGTCGATCTGTAAGAGGAAAAAAAAGAATCTGGATTGTTTTAGATAAACTGACATGAGTCTGTACTGTTTTGTGTTTTGACAGTGTCCAATGTGTTCATTGTGGTGGCTCTCTACACAGAAAGGCAGCTATCGAAGGTGAGTGGGGAAACCCTGCTTTAACATCAGAGCACTGTGGATTTTAACTGAACTGTTGAATTCAGAGCACATTCCCAACTCCCAGGAGGGATTATTTTTCTAAAACTGTTCTCTAAAACTGACTGACTAGCTGACCCTCCCCAACTGCATCTGCATATGTTAAATGGTAAAATGGGAAAATTAGTTTCACCATCTGCATTTAGGACATATTCAGTTATGCTCTGGCTGTTTGGCATGAATATGGAACATTATGAGCCTTTTAAAACTTTACTAGGCCACCATAACTCAAAATGTAGTTCTGTTTTGAGTAAACAAATGCTTAAAAGTTTTTATGTTTAGCTGTATTCTTGTCAGTGTGTTTTAGAGTGAAAGCAATAACATAAGGAATGGAGTTAAAAATTTGCAAGCAAAATAAAGCCACTTCACAAGTCAGGTGACAGTGGTTTAAGACAGGACAACGTCCTGTTTTTAAGATTTATCATAAAAACTCCTGCTGCCCCTCTCTGTCTCTCTACTCAGGGATCATTCAGTGAACTTGTGGGATTTCTGGTCCATTGCATTAACATGGCAATCATGCTAACATTTCCTGCTGCAGTGGTTCTGCTGGTCCCCTCCGTGACCCCAGGTAAAATGTTTCACACTGTTATTAAAATACCATCTCTGCAGCTTTGGTACAAACTACATAACTGAGAGAAATAGTCGACTGAAACAGTAGCACCTTATGCAGCCAAACCATTATCCATTCAATGGTGGTTTGCAATGTAGTCATGTGTATAAAACAGAAAATAATATGATTGTAATGGGAGATTAAGAGGACTTTCACAACCTTGCCCTTCAGAGAAACAGTTGACCAGTTTGATAGTGCAGTAAAAAGACTTGTCTTATACAGAGTCATAATTGGAGCCGGTTAGTGGTAATGGACCAGTTGGTCATGACTGGATTATTTCCAGCTGGCTCTGAGGAGAGGAGGGGAGGGGAGGGGAGGGGAGGGGTTAGGGTGGGTTGGGGTGGTGTGCAGCAGGGTCATCTATTGGTCACCTTCCTCTGTCTTTATGAGGGTATATGACAGAAACCATGGCTGCCCTCCACAAACCGTGTGATTCCCTTTATGATGCATTTGCAATGCTGCACACTACATGATGCATAATATGACTCTGTGCTTAAGAAATACAGATATTCCCCTTTTAAATGTTGCTGTCGTGTGGTTAGTAAATGACTCAACATAGCCTGCAACACAATGGCTTACATTCAACAGAAAATGCCACTGTTGCAACAAGACCAACCAAAAAAAGCAACTTTTTATATTTTTGGAATAACAACATGTACGAAGAAGTGCATATTTGTAGAGTGATGGGTATTTTATCCACTGTTTCCCATTACCTCAGGCCGACCTGCGTCTGTTATGGTACAATTTGGTAAAATGTGGCTCCGCTACCAGGGTTTTATGCTCTTCTCTTGTGTCTCATGTAATGAACTTAAAATTGTAAATTATTTTCACTGCCACTGTCACTTTAACCCACAAATGTTAAACAGGTGGAGCATTTTTCACATGATTAACATAATGTATTTAGCTCAGATTTTTGGCGTAGCTGCAATCTTTTATTCTTTAAGCTTTAGTTGGATCCTAAACTTTATCACGATCATGAGAGATAGTGAGTTTAAAGTGTTTTTTGGTACACACTGTAGTGTTAATTTCATCCAGGAAAATCACTGTTTTAATGCTTTGCTACTCTCCCATTTTGGTATATTCTCTTCTCCTCTCCTCTCCTCTCCTCTCCTCTCCTCTCCTCTCCTCTCTTCTCCTTCTCCTCTGTTGTCTCACTGGGAGGTTAAGGAGTAAAGGAATCAGTCCATCTGTCTGTCTGTTCTCCTCTCTGCGCTGCTGTTCACACAGGAAGGGCGATGACAGAGGGCAGGTGTGTGTGTGTGTGTGTGTGTGTGTGTGTGTGTGTGTGTGTCTGTGTGTGTGTGTCTGTGTGTGTGTGTCTGTGTGTGTGTGTCTTGGTTCTTATGTAACCAGTATAGCTATTGTACATGAAGCAGAGTGCAAGGATCTCATATCAAGGTTCATTTTAAATTGTATTGAATTTCTTTTGAGGAATACTGTAATGATGAGGGAGCTCTGCTCTCTACTGTCTACTGCCATTATTTCATCATTTCCACTGCTTTTGATGTCTTTTAATGTGCCAAGTCTGGTGCAGGGAGAGTGTTTTACAAGTAGGTGTAAAACAAACTGTAACACTCTGCTTATGCAAACAGTATTCAACCATTATACATTAAGCAGTGTTCTTAGAGGTATTAAAGTGCTGAAAAGTTTTGTTGAACCGTCTTCATCATAAAACATGATGAAATAATTGACATAGAAAGCAACAATTCAAATATGAAGGAAAATTATCTTAGGTTGGTATATGTCTGTCTCAGCCATATGTTTATTTGGATGCAGATAGTCGAATAGCTTTCAGTGTAAAGAATAAGAAAAGAAGCAGAATTTTTCGGTTTTAATGTCCTCATAGTTTTCACATCTACAGTTCTAAACTTGATGATTATCCATATTGCACAGGTTAGGCGTGGTGTGTCAGGTGTATCAACTTGGCATCTGACATACATGCAGAAGGTATCGGATTACCTGATGGAGCTGAGCCTGGCTTTTCTGGTGGTGGAACCACTTTGAACTTTTTACCCTGATCAAGATACGTCCCCAAAGAGAAGAGACGCGTCTTACTGTGAAGCATGTCGACTTTAATCAGTGAATTGTCACATTCTGTCTTTGCCGTTCTACTGCTGGCGGAAAAAAACAACAAAAATCACGTAGTCAACCTAGCTGAGATTTTTGAAAATTTTAAGTGAGAGAGTTGGTGAGTTTCTGGGAAAATTCATGATCTGGGTGGGTAAATGTGGGTGGATGATTATTGGCTCCTCTGGCATGTTAAGCCCTGCCTTTTTGTATGTGTGTGTCTGTGATCACTATCTACTGTAACTGTCTGGCTGCCACATCGCGCCAGAGAGACAGATGGTTAATGGATAAGATTTGCTGTGTTTTGGTGTCAGGTATGCTAACCTCCACCTCACCCTGCAGGCACAACACACAGTTTTTATTTATGTGTGCATTTGTCTGTGTGTTTGTTCACATGTACGAGTTTGTGAGTGTATGTATGTTGGTGTGTGTCTTCACCTTCAGACTATTGTTAAAGTCTCTGTGGCCTCTGTGTGTGTGTGTGTGTGTCTGTGTCTGTGTCTGTGTGTGTGTGTGTGTGTGTGTGTGTGTATACATGCTTGCTCATCTTCAAAATATGTTGATTATCAAATCAGTTTTCCCCTATTGACAAATAAAGACAAACACTGGCACAATTTTATGTGTGTGCGCACATCCACACACACACAGCCACACTGGTAAACAACATGGTGACTGGCATAGTTACAGTGCTCTCATTTTGAGTTGAGATGATTTATTTTACTGGCCATGTTTTGCTGTTTGTTAAAGATCAAATGACGACCCCTCTCTCTGTCTCTCTTTCCCTTCCCCTTTCATTCTTTAAATCCTCCCTTCTCTCTCTCTCTTTGAGTTTCTCTTGCTCATTCTGCTCCCGCCTCTCCCTCCATCCTCCCATCTCACACTTTTTGTCCACTTTCTTCTCCTCTTTCTCTCTGTCCCCTCCTCTGTTCTTGCTCATTATTTTCTGCCCTCTAGTGGCTTTCCCTCATTTCTTCTTCTCATCTCTGTGTTCATCCACACAGTATGTCAGTTGGTTACATGTTCTCACACTACAGCCATGTCCACATCACAATGTTAACTAGGATCTCTCTTTCTCCCCCCCCTCTGTCAGTTGGTGGTGCGTTCGTACTTGGTATTTACACCATTCTCTTCCTAAAGCTGTATTCATACAAGGATGTCAACATGTGGTGCAGAGAGCTGAGCACTGCCAAGGCCAAGAAACTGGCCAGGTCACTGTCTTGTAAGTGACACACACACACACACACACACACACACACACACACACACACACACACACACACACACACACAGTGTAAGACATAACTGTAAATTAATTCCTCGCCAAGTTTCTGTTAATGCTTTGAATTTTTTTGTAACCCAGAGGATCCTCCAAGTTCCTTGCTCATGCTGTTACAGTGACATCTAATGGCAAACTTGTGATGCTGCAGTTGTCAGATTAATAAAACAAACAAAAAAACAAAGTATGTGTATCTAGCAAACAATATCTATCACAAATCTGTTTTGAAATTGTGGCTGTGAAACAAACACTGGTTTTTATTTGGTGTTTACAGTTGTCATTTGTTTTATTTTTATTTAACCCATAAAATAGAATATTACAGAACACATCATTTCAAGTGCCTTTACATTAGGCATAAGTGTTTATGTGTTAATTATTCCCACAGGTCCCTCACCACAGTATTTCAACAGAGGTGACCGCAAGGTGTGTTATCCGGGCAACCTCACCATCAGAGGTACTCCAATGCACCTTTCTAGTGTTGGCATGAAACTGAATTGGTCATGTTTCTTTCACGCCTTTTTGATTAATTGTGACATTGACCTCCTCTGCGCGTCTCTGTAGACATGTACTACTTTGTCTTTGCTCCGACTCTGTGCTACGAGCTCAACTTCCCTCGCTCTCCTGGGATTCGCATGAGTTTCCTGCTGAGAAGGCTGTTTGAAATGGTGAGGAAGTATCTCATGTCAGCATCAGCCAGGAAAACACTACGTTTACTGTAGATGTATGCTCAAGTGAAAAAGGGCGCTCTTCTCCTGATAATGATCAATCTAAGTGTTTCCTAAAAGTATTTCTGTAAGGCATCTCCCAAAAAAAGTACTCAAGGCCAAGTTTGTCTGCACAGCTGTGAAGATCTTAAAGATCTTAAAATTTGCTGTAAGTGATTGTGACGAGGGCGATTGATTTATTTTTATAAATACTGGGTCTTTTGCAGTTTTGGGCATCATTCAGACTGATTATGATAACATTTACAAGTTAACTGAATTGCTGAGATCTGGGGACATGGTGACAACAACATCTAAACAGTATAGTAGAATTACTTGGATGCCTCATGCCTCTTTTTTTGGAAGTTTGGAAGAAATGACAATATATTACTGTGAGATAATGTCACTCACTTTATGAATGTGTGTGTTTCTCCACAGCTGTTCTTCACCCAGCTGTTAGTTGGTCTCACTCAACAGGTACAGTCTTATGAACTAAGTCAAAACTGATGTATGGTGATACAATCTTCTGTCTGTTAAAAGTATTTTAATCTCATCATCTATATCAGTACTAGAATTTAAATGAAACTGATATGCAGTTAAGTCATTTCTCTGACTACCAGAAAGACATGTCATGAATAAACTACTCAAAAAAAACCCCAAAAAACTAATGCTTTCTTTTTTCATCTTGCTGTCTTTCAGTGGATGATTCCCATCATTCAAAGCTCGATGAAACCACTCGAGGTGAAGAAGACAGAATGACAGTGAAGCTTAATCTGTCAACAGAACAACCAGGTGTCATGTTGTTTTCAGATGCAAAGTGTGGCTGTGCATTTGTTAACCTATGGGTCTCTCCCCCCCCCCCCCCCCCCCCTCCTCTAGGACATGGATCTGTCCAGAATGACTGAGAGACTCTTACGATTAGCCGTGAGTAAAAACTCGACCCACGCAGTTTTAATAAGCTTGTTTGTCTGCAGCACTTTATAGGAGGAAACAGCATAAATTATAAATCATAGTTGTGTCTATAATCACAATATGTTAAGTCCATGAAGATGATTTTCAGCTCTTCTGCTCTGAATTTAAATTGTAACTCACATTTAGTTCCAGCAAGCAGTCGTGATGAAACTATAACTCTGCTCCACAGTCAGAATCTCCTCAATATTTTCATTTCAGTGGCATCTTTTCAAGATGTTTCTGTTGCACAAATTAAGAATTACATTACACACTGCATATTTTAAAATAGTCATGTATATTGTAGCATTTAGCTTACTGTACATGAGAATATACTATATATCATCATGACTATGCTCAGATTATAAGTAGGGAAGATGCTTGAGTTTTATATCAGGCTCCAACTCGAAGTTAGTTTTGGCTTCTCCTCCAAAATGTCTCACACTCATACAATTCATTCTTGTTCACGTGGATGCTCTGACCCTTCTCTAGGTTCCTAATCACCTGCTGTGGCTGATGTTTTTCTACTGGTTCTTCCACTCATCCATGAACTTCACTGCTGAGCTGCTGCGCTTTGGAGACAGACAGTTTTACCAGGACTGGTGGTAAGTTTGTGTGTCTGTTTGTGCCTGTGTTGTTTGTGAATTTTAAGAGGTGTGATGTACAGTGTTGACGGACCGACAGCTCAGAGTTGCTGCAAGCACTGGTATTTGCATGTGCATGTAGACAATTGCGTAGTGTAAGCATGTGTGTAGGATAATTTCAGTGCTTTAGGCCAAACAAGAGCTTGGAAAGTCTAGTTTCTTGTTTTATGAAAGTTTAAAACCATTTGGGCTTTCAGAGTGCCCCTACTAGAGTCAAACAATTACATTTTGACACATCATTTTGTGTATTGTACCTTTGCTGGTATTTTCATCGCTCAGTATACTGTAGGATAATTACTATTATTTAATTTTTTCCCACTTGATAATACAGTTTTCAGACTTTTTCATGTCCATCAAAATTAATTAAACTGCCAGAGAGCCTTTATTTAGTACCTTTAATGCTCAAACACTCAACTTCAACACTATTTCCTGACTCTTCTTTCAGGAACTCTGAGACGGTGACATATTTCTGGCAGAACTGGAACATCCCTGTACACAAGTGGTGTCTACGGTGAGTTACTCGCACACTAACACATTGAAAGGGAGCAATGAAGTTTATAGAACTGAGCACAGGAGACAGCAGCAGGTTTGATGCAGGGAGAAAGACTTAACAAGGCTATTTGGGAAACTCAATTATCTGGCTGAGATTAAGTGGTAGTAATAAATACAGTGCCCACAGCCAGTTCCATGTACACTAACATAGCAGCAAAAGCAGTGAGGTTATATTAAACAAGACAAAGCAAATAAAAGGCTATTTAGAGTCTTTAAAGAGGCTTTACTACTTTGACTTCCAATCAGTTAGGAAGACACTTCAACATATTAGAAAGCAGGGAATAAAATAGCAAGTGACTGATGGAACAAATGAGTGAACTCTTTTCTACAAGTTGTGTCAGTGCATTTGATTTTTCTAATGTATGCATCCATATACGCATTTAGGGTTGCAGCTAATGATCATTGTCATCATTGATTATTCTGCCAATTATTTTCTTGACTTATAAAATAGTCTATAAAATGACAGACAATAGTAAGAAAGTTCAAAGTGGCATCATCATTATCCTTCTTTTGAGTCTTAAAGTCAAAGATATTCAGTTTATTGTCATATATGACAAAGTAAAGCAGCAGATCTCCACATTTAAGAAGCTCTAAATAGAGATTTTTTGCTTGAAAAAGAAACCAATCAGTTGATATACTAATTACTTCAGCTCTGATCTGTGTATTGACTGGTTTGATAATCCTTCCCTTTGTCTGTCTTCTAGCCACTTTTACAAGCCGCTGCTGAGGAGTGGATTCAGTAAAATAGTCAGCCAATCAGCTGTCTTCCTCTTGTCGGCTTTCTTCCATGAGGTAAGAGATAAGAGAATAGCTACTTTTAATATATAGATAGATAGATAGATAGATAGATAGATAGATAGATAGATACTTACTTTATTTATCCCCTAGGGGAAATTCATGGTGGTATGTAGACAAGTCTTGGGCTGGTCTAAGTGTAGATCAGGTACACGTAATCTCTGCTATGGAGAGGGAAGTTTTACCCTTCCCTCTCCATTTCTTCAAAACTATAAAATCCTCTGTCAGGTAATTGCTGCTGTGCAGAAGCTGAGGCTATATTTTATCAATTAAAGTAATAAAATTATTATTACCTGTCTGCCTCTGTGTCTTAGTACCTGGTGAGTGTTCCGCTCAGGATGTTCAGACTTTGGGCCTTCATGGGCATGATGGCGCAGGTAAGACCCAACACATATAACTGATAACAAACTTTCAGCTGTGGCTGGCACTGATCTTGCACCGAAATGATAGTTTTCCTTTAAGACTGTATAATATGCATTGCGACCATGGTAAACCAAATGACAGGTATAGGTAGGTTAGAGGTAGGTCACACAAAAAGTCAAATTAAAGACAAATGGATGATGTTCCTTCTGTGTCCTATGGGGTATTTTAAAATGTGTTCTCAGTGTTTGGCCTTGGTTCCAGCATCATTAATTTAATTAATGGCCACATTTGCATAACAGGGCATGTTTTGGGTATCATGGGGAATATGGTGGGACAATAGACAATATAAGTGCCTCTTGTTCTTTGCTGATGCTGTTAGTTCGTTATACATCATAGTTTGCTGAGTCATACAACACAAACAACAGAAAAAAGAAAAAAAATACATACAGAAAATTGAGACTGTAATTAGTCATTAAAAAAACAATATCACCCACTATGTTTATTTAATTACCTTTTTTTATTGACTCTTCAGCTTCCATTAGCCTGGTTTGTTGGTCGCTTCTTGCGTGGTAACTATGGCAACGCTGCAGTGTGGATGTCCATCATCATTGGTCAGCCATTCGCCGTCTTGATGTACGTCCATGACTATTACGTCCTGCACTACAGACAGGAGGCCGACTGATGTGCACACACACATGCACACGCACACACACATACACATACACATACACATACACATACACATACACATACACATACACATACACACACCTTTAAATACTATTAGTCTAAAGGGCAGGTATCAACTATTGTCCGCTGCATGTCAGGATCACGTCTCACAGCATGTTTACATTAGACACTTTGGCCATTGTGTCTACCTGCTGGGAAAGCTAACAATAGCTTATGGAGGCAAAAATATTTCAATTTTTAAAGTGGACAGTGCAGCAAAATGTCAGTCTGTCAGAAACACTACTGTACATTAAGTAAGCAGGGAACAGTAACTAGTTACTCAGGTGATTTTTCAGACGACAGCACAGTTTGGGTTGAAATGTGACATGAATGGATAATTTATTGTATTCGGTACAAAAACTTTTCTTTTAATCATAAAGTTCCATAAAGATTTTCCTCTTCAGTTGTGAACAGTGTGGTGACTATAGCCGGATTTTATAAAATGTTAAGTCGACAGCATGATTCAAGTGCCTTGTTGGAAGTAATGATCCTCTGTGTTTCTTCCTTTCTGTTTGTTGTCTTTCGAAGGCGTCTTAATCTCTCTGTTTTTACTGTGAGATGGAAACATCACAAGGAGCAATGAATGTATGCAGACAGGATTTTATTAATAGATGATTTTTATTTGTTTTATGTTTTACTTTGTCAATTATGAAAAAGGCCAGCGTTACTGTATGTCTGTTTTTATACATATATAAATATATACATGATTTGCGTTACAATTATACAGCTCATATGAGTACATTTTTGGTCTATTGATTTTTTCTTTGGATCAGAAAAATCCATAGTATGAAAAATCTATGCATCACTGTTATTGACATTCTAGTATCTCACTAGACTGTTGCCAATTAATGATGTCTAATGGTGTGTCTAAGTACAATGTGTGTGTCTGAAAATAAACATTCAAAGAGTTCACTTGAAGTCTTGTTATTAACTGTGTGTTGTTTTGTGCCGTTGTTTTTCATATGTGTTTAAACATGAACCTACCTAAAGCTGACAGGTTTTGTTCTTGGAATTGAAAGACACGAAGAGCCAGAAGAGAAAGAGTCGGATTTTCATGACTTTCATGCATTTGTTATACGGTAGCTGACAAATTAATGCAAGAGGTTTAAGACTCTGAACTGAAGAAAGTCAAAGTTGCTTTTTAGAATGCATAGAGGCAACTGCATGCACAGTTTGTAGGGCTTTAAAAATAAGACTTGTGGCACGTCAGATCAAATTTTTCCAAGTCTCAATTCTAGGCAAGAACAACTTCCAATGTTTTAGACAGAAGAGAGAGCTCAGAAATTCTAAGAAAAATAACACACCCTGAGTGCTGTAATATACTTCAGTCTACAATAATGTGTGAGTAAGTTTATCTTTCTCATCAGAACATCAATCTAACAACTAAAAAGAGATGCAAAATGACCACAGACACACAAAATTAATAAAATACATGTAACACAATACGAAGCAGTGCAAAACAAGCACAATGACATACAAAACACTCACAGAGAGACACAAAACAAGCATGACCATAATGAGATGCGAAATGACAAAAATGACTTGTGTCTTTCAGTCTGTGGTTCTTGCTCCTATATATGAGGTGTGGGGTGCCTTTTTGCAAGTCCATGCCCAGGGGCCCATTGTCTCATAATCCGTCCATGAGCTTGCAGTTTTGCACTCTACACCATCCAATGAGTCAGATCTTTACTTTACTGTAGGGACTCTGGGTTGCAACTCCTGCAGTTCCTTCCAATCTAAAACACTTATTTCAACCCTTACCACTGATCCTGTGTACTGCTGTATGTGCACTAGTCTTTCTGCCATTACTGTAACTGCCAGTGGCCTCTGTTATCAAATTCAAGTTCCCATTGAGGGAGGCTCTGAATAATCCATTCCACCAGCTCCACAAATCTGTCCAGATGTTGTTTTTCTTCTGTGTTTTTCCCCAGATCTCGACTCTTCTTGCTGCTCATTTCCTAATTGTTCAGAGGCTTGTGCTCCAGTCAAAAAACAAAGGTCACTCCAATCCTGTGATATTAATTTAAAATATTTTTTTCCTCAGAAAATACCTCAGTTCACCCAAATCCCAAATCATGACTCATATTTAATCTCCTGTACTCACACTCACAGATGACCCCAAAGTGTCTTTTACACTCTCATTTATTGTGCAAGACTTGTTTCTTATATGTGTGCTCTGAGATCACATTAATACTGTCAGTTTAAAGTCAGTTTTGACAAGAACATCTGCTAAAAGCCAAGACCGTAAACATATAATGTAAATGACATTCACCATGTCTCCTCACTGTCTCCACACACAGTCACTACTAATTCTCCTGTACTCAGTCAGGCACTCAGCACGCCACATGCTAAATGATTTAACACCATCATTAGTCAGCAATATCCATCAAGATGAGGGTACCTACCAGGCTGAATATCAATCTTACCACTACAACTTTGCTACTGGGCACCCAGGGGCACACAATCATGTCACAAATGTGTCTGTGTGACTGTGTGACTGCGTGTCTGTGTGCATGTGTGCGTCGATTTGTCAACCAGACAGGACTGTGAACCTGTATCTTGTCAGGTTGACAGTGAATTAAACAGCAAGTCTGAGGCAAATCTCAAAGTTTCTGTGGCCGTGTGTGTACACGCTCTGCGAGTGGGACATTTGGTTAAACAATCGTCAGTGGGGATTAGAGTGTAGAAGAGACAGGAGACGTGGCTTTGCAGATCATACGACATGATATAGAGAATCAGCCCAAACTAAAATGTGCTAACTTATTTTTTCCATTTTTTTAATTCCAAAAAAAAGGAGCTAAGACTTAAGCCACTATTTCGGTAAAGGGTTCACAGCTAGTCTGTGACTTATGTGAAAGCATGTTCACACTCATGTAGAGAGCCACAGGAAACAAGCTCTTGACCGTTTTTTGGTTTAGGAAACTCTAACCTACAGTGCGATAATGGGGTGATTTGAAGGCGCACGAACCCTAGATGCAGCATTCTCAGCATCACATTGTAAAAAACATACTAAATAATGTTCTTCAGGAACCATTTAATTGACAGGTGCACTGTTAAAGTCTCACTCTGTTGAACATAAATACTCTGAAGTGGTGGGTAATGGTTTACAGGAGATGTGGTTGGCAAGAAAGTGTGTTTCATTTGACGTTTCCACTTGCATCTTGATAAGAGGAATACATGTGACTGTTTGTACAAGCGATCGATTTCTCAAATCTCTCATAAATCCCATCAGTCTGGGGAAAGTGGCCACCACTGCCAAAAAGTGAGCTTTTCCTGCAGGACAGCTGTAATCCTCCATCCACCCCCCACCCCACCCCCTCTTATTCCTGACAAATAAACCATGAGAGGATGGGGGGGTGAGTGCAGTCAGAAGAGCAGAAACCTCGTCATTTCTCTCTTCTATCATCAATATGCAGACCATCCCTGACATAAACAAAGCGTTCCAGTTCCTCCTGGTTGGACTGACTCATTGATTTACTGTCTTCGCACTTGCACACATACAGTACATATACACACACAAACACATGTCATATAATGATCCATCTGTCATTTTGACATCTATACATACAGACACTTACACTTTACAATAAGCACTTACTCTGTCTTTGTCTCCCTATCTTTGCTTTTTCTAATTGTTACTTTCACACCTCCCCCATTCTGTCTCTCTCTCTCTCTCTCTCTCTCTCTCTCTCTCTCTCTCCTTCCCTTTCTGTCCCTGTCCTGCACCTTCTCTCTGAGCTCATCGTCCTCAGTAACAAGTTGATCCATGGCTATTCTCCTGACATCCGTTATTCCGGATCTTTCCGAGGAACGCTGACGGGCTGTGAGTGATGATGATCCTCTAGACAGGAAACTGGGGGACACAAACCTGTCTAATTCTGCAAGATGGATGGAGCGTTGGTCCAGAGACACATTATAAAGAGACAAGACTCAGCCTTACACTTGAATGCAACTTTTAGTCGGGCATGTGCGTATTTATACAGATATGTTCAACTGATTCACAAATCATGTTCCAAATAGCAGTTTAAAGGAGACATATGGGTAGCATGTAGTGTTAGAGTTGGATTTAAAAGTGCAGACTTTATATATACCACACCATACAAACATTTTCTGTATGTCTGAGGCTGTGGCATCAAGAAATAAATGGGACATCACTCTGGTCTAAGCTTTTTGCCTTTCCTCTTCTTCTGTCAAACTGTCTCCTTCTTATAACATCCACGATGGCAAAACCTTCAGCATTAAAACAGTATTTTTATTTGATTTTCACCCTCCTCATCTTTCATTCTCAGTCTCAGTCTCAGTCATTCTCAATCTCTGATTTTCGTACATTTTTTCTTACAGCCAGTGGAGGTTTAAAGCAACTGGCTGAAACAATTTTAATCATCTTGAGAGAAGTGATTACCCTCATTTAGATGATATTGCCTTTCTTCATTTATTTTCCACTTTTAGTAAAAACAAGTGTCAGGATGAAAAGAACATCAAATCACTTGTTAAGCCCGACGTGTTTTGTCGTTCGAGCTCAGCAGAGAGAGATGAAAAGGTCTGCTCAGGTTCAAGATTTTGTGTTTTGAGGTTATTTTTAATATATCACCGAGAAAGCAGTCATGACAGAGCGCTGGTATCGCGTCATATTTGATCATGAATCTTTTTTGAAATATTTTTTTGCTTTGCAAGTTTCTTACTATTTTTGTAAAAACATATGCATATCTTGTTGTGAGTAATGTTTTTTTTTAAACCTAGCACAAATCAGAGGGCTTTCTGTCTTCATCTTCCAGTTCAATCCCATATATCACTCTCCATTCATATTCACATTTATCATAAGACACAGACCAAATCCCTCCTCCTTGATCGAAGGCACCTAATTTTCTAGAGTGTTATTTAAGATCAAAAAGGAAGAAGTTCATGGAAGCATCAACAACACACTGTTGATTTTTCCAAATGATTTAAAGAGATTTAAGTTTTTTTTTCTTGTTGTTAGAACACACTCCATTGTCAGTGTAAATATCAATGTTTTTCATACAGGGTGTAATTCACTTTCCTATAGCATTGCCCTTAACATTAAAAGAATCTAGGTTAACATGTTTTACAACATGTTTACACCTGCTGTATACTTCCCTTGGTCATTTTAACTCTTGTGTCTCTTGAAAAGCACGTGCTGCACATTCAGTAGTATTTCACATTGGTTACGTACTATAACCCAGAGCTTGTGGTGACACTAATGAGAAAAATCAGTTGAAAGAAGATCCATGAAAAAAAACAAAAACTGCTGAACTTTAAAGAGGATGCGTCTTTATTTCATGAGAGGGAACATGCAGAACCTCCATCATTTGTGTTTTATAGTGGTCCTTTTAGTGTAAGCCTTATGTATAACAATATTTAATGGTTTGGTGAAGGACTTTATGGACCTACACAGTAAATCACACATGAAATGTATGAGTTGTGCTTGTGATGTTGTGTGCCTGAGTGTATTTGCATGTAATTGTGCATGCGTGCTCTAACATTGGTGTGTGTGCATACTGTACATGGGTATGCATGTGAGTGTCACAGCAGAATGTAAACACATACTAAGACTTCCTGTCTGAAGCCCAAACTGGGGGGGAAATTTAGAGAGAGAGGGAGGGAAGTAGAAAGAGAGAGTCATTGAAGGGAAAGAGAGAGACTAAAAATGATGAGAGAAGAAGTAGAAAGACACACTGAAAGTGAGACCTACAACAATAGAAGCAGAAAGATTTGAGGATGTTTGAGAAATCCAGTGTGAAAACAATACACTGAGTAACAGCAGACTGGCTGACAAAGTGACAGAAATGACAAGGAGCCCTCTTCATGCACAGATCTGAAGAAGAGTGTTGTTTGCTGCATCCAGCTGGCATGACTCCAGAACCCAAACGGAGAGACTCGAATGACACACTGACAAGGGAAAAGAAATTCTCACTGAGATGCTGAACCGCTCCAGACAGAAAAGCAACTGACGTACGTGGATTTTCAGAGATGATACAAGGGCGCAAAGGTCACTGAGGGCTGAAGCATCGTGACTTGGAAAAGATCCAGCATCACCTGGTTGGACACTGACCAAGGATCTTTGTATTAGGACGGACATGAGGACACAAATTTGAAGTCCAGAGTTTATCAACTGGTTTGACTAGACTTCTTTTTCTTCAGAGGTAAGTTGTCATCCACAGTGAATAAATGGTGTCCACATTCTGAACTTAAAAGAAAGGAAAAACAGTGATGTTTCATCCTGGAATCCAGACTAATCACAAGGTACATGTACAAAAGTAATGCCAACAATCACTAAAACAGGGCATGACCACTCTTAAGTATATATTCAGAGTGCAAAATACCAGGGGAGCATTATCTTTACAGTACACAGAATACAATAAGCAAGCAAAACCATCCATTAATGAGTTTTTCCATTAACTGATATCTGCAAATGAAGTAGAGTGTTTAAAGAAGTGAAAAAACATGCCACATTCCCGATCATGTTTGTGATATATTATACAATCAGAGGACATGGAAAGGCCCCTCTGAGCTGTAATTGCAAGTTCAACTATCTCTAAATGTAGAGTTACAGCAGCAACAAAATGTTCCATTTGCCTTGGGGTGGGTGGGGGGTGGGGGTGTTCTCTGTAGAGCTATAATTTGATGCAGGACAGCGTGAGATCTGTATACCAGTATTTCATACTGTCTCTCTCCCTTTTATATATATTTCTGGTCTTTCTAACAATCTTAGGCACACACATGCGTGTACACACACCCAAACAGGACTCCCACGCTGCTGGAATTTATTTGGACAGTGTTATTTGTGATCTGCCTCAAGGCCCTCTGCTCTCCTTTTAGTATCGCTTTACAGTGATTACATCACCACTGTCTTTGATGTTGGAAGAGCAACAATAGGATAGAAACAGTGACGCATTAGATTATCAAACAACCTGGGTTGACTCATATTAGAGGATACACAAACTTATTGCTGTATTCTTCATATTTATTTTTCAATTAGTGCCAATCTGCACACTGTTTGTTCTAGGATTACAACAAATCCAATCATTTTGGTGTCTTCCTGAAACATGTTACTTTCAAAATCGTGACTTATTTTGGTTTAACGAAGGACATGTGGAAATAGACTGTTATTTAGTATCTGTACTTGGGTTTTATTGTATTACCCAAAACCAATTTTGTGGGACATTTTTTAGGTCAGATTATCAACTTTTTGAGAAGTTATGAAGGAATGGTTAGCTGCTGTAGGTTAAAGTTTTTCTTTTATCCCTCTTTATAAATGTAGGAATGAAGGACATGCTACAGCAGTGCCTATAGTTAAATGCTAACATATCTTAGTTTAGCATGTTAGCATGCTAACATTTGCTGGTTACCAATGGACACAGACTATGTCTGAGGATGGGTAGAGGAATAGAGGAAAAGTGGGCATGAAAGTCTGTATGAAACTTTGTGATTATCCATCTAGTAATTGTCAAGATATCTAATTGAAAACCACAAAGGTCAACCTAATGGTGGCACAAGGGGAAAGGTCAGGAGATCCCCAGAGATGTTAAGATACATCCTCGTGTGTTGCGTAGTTGCATGGCTAAAAAGAATACAGTCTGTAGCTTTGTATAGTTAGCTCAGCTTTGACAATACATCACTGAAAACTGTTGAAATACTTTATTTGTCCTTGTCATTTGTTTCTCAGCACATGAAGTAAGTGTTTTAATAGATAATTTCCCCAGAGCAATGCTCATAACGCTCGTTAGCACTGTTAATGATGATGAACTAGCTCCAGTACACTGAATAATATCAGGGGGTATTACTGTGAAAACACCCATTTATTTCCTTCAGTGGTCTTAATGTTCTATGGCCAGACTGGTCTTGGTAATGCAGATGAATCATATTATTCATGCCTCACCCTCAGCTGAGCATGTTATTCTCATTAGCTGGAATAGACTACATTTTTCATCAGCTGGACGATTATTTTGCTGTGAGAGATTAGTTGAGAATCATGAGCATAAGCAACACAATATGCTAGGCTTCTTAAACCTTTCCAGTTTGGGACTCACATGAGCAATTAAGCAACATTTGTCACAGAAGGATGCAGTAGCATGCTAGCCACCAGCTAATTTAGGATTCACACTCATCTGGATGCCACAAGGAAATTGTGATGTTTAACCTCATGTGATTTGACATTTTTTTGTGTTTTAAATGCCAGTGGATTCCTCATGAGTTTGATTCAAACAATAAGCTTTTTGCATCTGCTTCATAGTCCTCAGCTGATACTGTCACCTGTGTGAGTCCTCAGATCGGTAGAACTCCATTGTCCATTTTAAATTTAATCAAAGTAGTAAAATCAATGAATTAAACACAAAACAACAAAACCAGTTGTTGTGAATCAAAATCAGTGTGGAAAAATTACCTTCTGTTAAACCTTTTTCTTCTTTTTCTTTCTCTTTCTCTTCTCTTCACACATCTTCACACCCAACCTTAATGCTTTTCTTATTACGACTGTCCTTCATGGGCCCTAAAGGCTCCGTCCTAATATGGCCATTGACCACTTTATGAGCCGTGTCAACTGATGAGGAAACACCTATAAGGACAAGAAGCAATTCATATATGCTAAATTTATATCTATTCTCACATTATAGTCCAATGAGATATATACAGTGCAGTCACTGACTGCCCTCTGCTGTCTTTGATATTCACACCTGGAAGAATCTAATGAATATTTGCATATTCATCCCCTCACAGCTGAAAACATGGTATGGAAAGGGTGATGTTTAACTCAAGTGTCTCATTTTATGAAGTTTTCGATTGCACACTGTGAGACATAATCATCAAACTGTGAAAATGCAACATGTGAAAAATACCCTGAAGATGACATAGTGGTCTACAGCTGTACTGCAGCATTTATTTCCCCTTTGTCCACTCAGCAGTTATTTTAGGATGATCAGTGGATGTTTCATCTTCTGTCACTGTTTACACAGACGTGTCTTCTCCTGGTTTTGTGGAATATAACTTGATGAAACCTGCTGCATTTTGATAAGCTAATCTGATTTGATTTGTAGCCTATGAAGGTGTTATGGGGTTTGTAAAATAATGCACCCACAGAAGAATCCCCTATCGCTCCCTTTTAAGTATTTACCAGTTCATTCCTAACAACATATCTACATAAAAAAGACTCCTCTAATTCATCATATGAAATGCCATAAAACTTAAAATTGTAAACATCCTGAAAATAAGGCTATCCTCACACAGTTTATCAAATTCACCCAGTTCCACTGTGTTTATCCCAATTACGAGAAGAATTTGCCATCTTTGTTAGAGGTAAATAAACACATACAGACCATTTCTGAGATAAGGATTGATTCACACAGACACTGTAGGCATAGATAAATAATTGCATTATAAGTAAATAGTCTAAATAGATAAACAGATATTGGAAAGAAGTGGCTGTGTCAGTGTGGCCATGCCAACAGCAACAACCACAGCGAGGTCAGAGACAGGGGGGAGAGTGGACGTCAGGGCAGGGGAGTGGATGTTTGTGAATGTCTTTGTGTGTGAAAGTGGAGTGGAGGGGAATATTAAGGAATCAGCTTCATTAACTGGATAAACAAGTATAAGACAGACTCATTATATAAATGGCACTTTCGATTTTAAAGTAAAAAAGAATCTAGCTTCATCGATGTGGTTAAAGTAATCAAAATCAACTCAATAACCTCAGAAGAGGTTAAACCTTCACCCTGGTTTGTACGCTGCCCTTTTGTTTCCATACAGTTTCCATCACTCCCAGTCTCTAAGTGTGAACATTTGCGGTAATGTGATTAACTGTTTTCTGTATAAGCTGTGACAAATGTGTTCAGTTTATTGCCTGTCATCTTAATGCTAAACAACTACACATGGGTGTAGAAAATGAATAGATTATATAGGACAATAGAATCCTTCAATGAATTGCATTTTGCAGCTTGCACCCAGACTAAAATCTGAAATATATGTTTACTGAATCAAAACACTGTGTCATTTTGTCTGACAGCTTCTGCCCCAGCTCCGAATCATCATCATTGTTCTCTCCATCATCACCTACTTGCATCATCATCATCATCATCACCATTATGATGAACTTCAACAGTACTGAGTCCTGGGTTTTTATCAATACTTCATTCCCCATCCTGCCTGTAATAGCCAGTCCCACTAACAGGAGTGGCATGGAAGCTTATCTTCAAAGACTAGCTCATTTAGATGAGGGGCTTTACAATGACTTCTACGGCCTCTGGATCGCGCTGATGGTCATAAACTCTCTCATATTTCTGGTAGGAACGTTTTACAGAGATGTTTTTGATGTTGTACATACACATGCTCTCTTACAACTACACTACCCTGCGCAAACTCTAATTTTCCTCTCCTTTACTTCATGTCTCTCTCGCTCTTCCAGGTGGGGATGGTGCTCAACACAGTTGCACTTTACGTTTTCTGTTTCCGGACCAAGCAGAAGACCACCTCAGTGATCTACACCATCAACCTGGCAGTGACAGACCTGTTGGTGAATCTCTCTCTGCCGACTCGCATCCTGCTCTACTACAGTGGAGGAGCATGTCTCACCTGCTCCTACCTGCATATCTTCAGCTACTTTGTCAACATGTACTGCAGCATCTTGTTTCTAACCTGCATATGTGTTGACCGTTACCTTGCAATCGTGCAGGTGGGTTTTTTTCTGTAGTTTGGTGACAGAATCGGTCTCATTTATGTTCTCCGAAACCTAAATTGTCCCTTTGCAACATGCAGGTGTTATTAACTTATTCTCCTATGCCCTTGCAGGTTGAAGCTTCCCGTCGGTGGAGGAACTCCAGTGTGGCCAAATGTGTGTGTGTCTCTGTCTGGCTGTTTGCCATCGTGGTCACCTACTCCTTCCTCTCCTCTGCTTTTCAGCATACAGGCTGCTGCCTCTCAAAGCTCCTCTTTCTTACCATCACTGAGTTCTTTCTACCCCTCGTCATCATTGTGGTCTTCACCTTGAGGATTATGTGGGCCCTTGCGGACCGCCGTCTGATGCAGCAGAGCAGGTATAAACACTTACATTAGCAGAAGAAAGGAAAGAATACAGAATACCATGTGATTTCAGGTATTCGGGCCTTATTTGCTTGTATTTGGTGCTGAACAAGTTTCAAAACTTAAAATGAAGCTTTTGACACAAGGACATATCATACAAGAACAAAAGGACTAGGGGGAGTGACTCAGATTTGCAGCTCTGAGCAGCTGATGGGATGTCACAGTGATAGTTTTACCTGTGTTCTCTCAGGGAGAGGAGAAGGAGGGCTGTCCAGCTGCTGACCACAGTGCTGATAATCTTCACTGTGTGCTTCACACCCTTCCACATAAGACAGGTGAGTGAGCGACAGGTATGACAGATTAAATGTGAAATCATCATCATGTTTTTTGTGGCCTTTTAACTCTCGAGCAGTCCCAAGATGTCTGTCGCTGCTTTTATTATTATTTATTTATTATTTATTTTATTATTATATTTTTTTTTGGCTATGGTAATGCAATGGATGTTCTGTCTTTTTGTGTTGTAGGTGGTGGTGTACTTCTACCCCGAGATGCCTCATCATGTGATTGTCTACCACTTAACCGTCACTCTCAGTAGTTTGAATAGCTGTATGGATCCTGTTGTCTACTGCTTTGTTACAAATAATTTCCAGGTAAGACTTGAATCTCTTCTTTACTCTCTTTCTTATCATCATTCCATTCATCCCAACATCCTTCCTCTCTACCACCTGTACATTTATCCATTCATCCTTGCCTGCAGCCATCCACCACTCATTTATTCACTTATTGATTTCCTGAATGATTTAGAGCCTCTTTCTCTCCCAGGCCACTATGAGACATCTTTTCCGTCGTGCAGATCCCGAGCAGACCAGCGGAGACATCATCAGCATGCAGCACAGTTCCAAGGCCTCAGGAGCAACGGCCAACGCCATCACAAATAATGTGATCATGATGACCAAGATCCATACAGTGTAAAATCCCCTTTCTTATGGGGTAAGGAGAACTACAGAGATGCCACAGTTGTCTGGGGAACTGTGGTTGATATGTCTGGACTCTGCAGCATACTGACCACTGATAACGGCATCAGTTTGTAATGGTACAGTGCTGAGAGCTCAGGATTGGCAGCTAATGCTGTCCACAATCATTTAATATTGACCAAAAATCTATTCATAAAAAGTGAGATACAAACAAAGCCGGTTCAGCAGCTTAAAAACTTTTACGAACTACTTGAATAAATTACAACACTGACAAGAGACAAATTTAGTCTGCACCCCAACGTTATCATCATGCCAATAGCACCCTCTCATTACTTTTCAGCCATGACACTTCCAAATTCAATACACCAATGACAATGATAGCCACTTTTGTGCAGCAGAGGGCAACATTGCACTCTCATTCAAAGACTATTACAGTATAAGACCAAAGACAATTTTATTAGTCAGGTGGAAGCTCCTTGGATAAACAGGGAGCACCTACATTGTGAATGTTTGAACAGGGGTTGTTGGGCTGTAATCACATTGTTTTATTATAACAAAGTCTGATATTACATGCTGTTGAATGAACACTGTAATTTCATCAACAATGACCAGAGCCTCTCTTGGCAGGAAAAAAAAAAGTCACATTAAACGACATTTGAAAAAGTAGGGTGAAATTTGATCTGGTTATTTTACTTGTCTGATGTTAATGGGATCAAGTTCTAGTGGATGAGTAATAGATGAATGTAATATTGTCGTTTGAGCTTCAAATGTAAAATCAGTCTTAAAAAAGTCTTTAAAAAAACGAGAACGATAAGTAATTAAAGTTTCATTATTGCAATTTGAAATGTTTTACGTCTTTTCAATTGATTGATTTATTGTTTTTATACTATTATCGCTTAGTTTTGTTTTATTGGTATTGGTATGATTAATGAGAAATGAATATAGCCTACTGTAGGTACACCATAGTAAACATTGTAACTGTAATTCCTTATACCCCGTAGGTGAGTAACTTGCTCACGTCATTGATGTTCCCGTTTGACCACGCCCCGCTTTGTTACTGTGGAAACCAATGAGACTGATGAGTGTAGTAAACCAGATAGTCACTCAGTTAGCTGGTAAAGGTTAGCCAGATTGCTAACTCAAATCGAGTTATGCATCAGCGTTATCGCAAATGTTTAAAAAGCGGAAGTGGCTCTATTTCATCTTGAAGGGAGTAATATCTCAGGTATGTTACATTTTCCTGTCTCCATTTTGAGTGGGTCTCTATGTCGCAACTTGCTAATGTTAGCTGTCAAATGTATTAGCCAACGTAGCTCGCTAATGGAACGTTGATCCCGCATGTCAAACCTCAGTCAGTGAAGTTGATGTGTCCAGAGTCAGGTGTTTTGATCCAACCGGACGAAAACACGTAACTATCACCGTGTGCGCCATCCTCACACCCTTAAATGGACTGATAATGCCTCGTTATTAACCTTGTAGACTGTAGAGCGGGTTGGTTGGAAGCTCAGGTAAGAGTTCAGCGTTAGAAAGAGCTGTCTCTTAGCTAAACATGTCGTAACTGGTCCAGCAAGCCCCTTAGACACACACACCTAACGACCATGAATTCCTTTGAGGAACACTAATTTTCAACTCGACTTAGGGGAGGTAAAAAACTTCTATACAGCTGTTACTGCACACAGGAACATGTTATTCTGTCACTCTGTGAGAACATAACGTCAAAAAATGCACGTGGCTGTCCCAAATCTATGGTTTTAAAGCTCAGTTTATTATGTTTAAACATTAACCCTTACGTGACCTAACCTTTATTTGGGATACATTTCATTTGTTTACCTCAGAAAAGGCAGACACAAAGTCACTGAATAAAGACGACAAAGAAATGGTTCTTATCTACTGTATATCCCAAAAATCAAGTCACATCGCAGTTATATGGTTTGTATCAACCCCAGGGGCATGGGATCTACCTGTTTTAACTGAGACCAATTATGCGACAGCTATGGTTTTGCAATATGGGTTGATTTCTTAATGTGGCTTTTGTTCATTCCTCTGATGCCTTTTATAGTCTGCTTGTTAAGCAGTTCAAAGTGTATGCGTTCTGGTGATATCACTGAGTTTAACAGATTCAACAAAATATAAAAATGGAAGTCATTATAGCAATTTAAAGCACTTAAGGTGTGGCAAAACTGCTTGATCCCTCTTTCCTTTATAATGTTATATGATACACATGACAAGTCTATATCCTCCATATACTGTTAGTTCTGTATAACAGGATATGTTATACATTGAGTGTAAACTTGTTGCCAGTGTACTTCCTCGGAGCAGGGCAGCATTTTTCTAAAGCCAAGGGATATTTTGTTTCCCTTTATGGAGCCCAACTGCACTGAAACATTTTACACATGGGAGCCTTCTAGTATTTGGCCCTTGACCCCATATTAACAAAATACAAATATTTAAAGTATGAACAGCAATTCAGAAAATACTTTAAGAATGGGCATGTTAAAATCAATGCATTTATAGCTTCAGTTAATTGTCTAACTGGTTTCTGTTTTTCTGCAGGTTGCTGTGTGACTCAGTGGGTTTTCACATGCTTTGACCCTGACTTGCCCTGAAGTACACTTTGATGCACGTGCACAGACCTCTGCTGACCCACACTCTAATCTTCAAATCAATCCAAATACTGCATGCACACCACTTCCAACACACACTGACTGGCAGCAGCAAACGCAGTTGCAGACCTACTCTGCCTCTTACCACAAACTGAGCTACTGGAAACCATAATACACATATTGCTACCCCTCTCCTCCCACCTCTTCTGCTCCTCCCCTCTGCATACCTCTGGAGCTGTGCTCTGCTCTTCCTGAATTTTGAATTTGTGCAAGCCACAGTGAGGAACACTTCTACTCTCCCGCTGAGTTACTAAGCCGTGCACACTGGTCACTGGTCAAAAGATGGCCACAGGATAAAACATATTTTTACCACATCAATTTTTTGGACACATTAATCTCATTTTAATGATGATTCCTGCCTCCTCCTCAATCATTTTCAGTTCTTTGGTTTCAAACGCAGAACATGCTGACCAGCAGAAATGCTCGCTGATTACTCTTTCTGGATATCTTGGGCTCCTCTTAAACAGCGAGTGATCAAGATGAAAACCATGGACATTAGATGTTCTTTTAGCATATTATAACATAGTAGAGCGTGCTAACATATAAAGGAAAATAGCAATAAGTGGTATACACTAATATATAGCGACCATCAAGCAAAATAAATGGTTCCTCTGAAGTCAAACCATGCTGAAAAGGGCGAAGAAGCAGAGGAGAGGGAGACTTCTGGCCTTCCGGAGAGGAGAAAACCTAAGGAAGAAGTTGAAGAGAATGAGAGTGAGAGTGAGAAGGAGGTGGAGGAGGAGGGCAGAGGCAAGCAGATCCCTCTGCATCGATGGGTAATGCACGGGGCAGTGATGTTTGGACGTGAGTTCTGCTACGCCATGGAAACAGCTTTGGTGACGCCAGTGCTGCTGCAGATAGGTAAGGAGATGCAATACAGTCATACTGAGACAAACACACTCTTGCTCTTCTCCCGCTCAAGCAAATGTTTTAGAAATGTTAAAGATATCTAAAGATGAGAATTCAGCAATATTGACAGCCCCGGAACGTCCACTTTTTAAGTGTTACTCTTACTTACTTTTTCAACTGTGGTAAGTGTGGAACACAGACATTAAGAACTTGTATTAAAACAACTTATACATGACAGATGGATAAGTGCCAACAAAAAACACATACCTGTCTAAATATACATTGCTCGACTCATTCAGAGGTAGCAGAGTTATTAGACCCTTCCCACTTAAAGTACACAGTGGTATGGTAATAGTGTTATCAGTATAGCCATATGATGTTTCAGTGCTGGTGTTTACAATAACTGTAATGTGTAGCATGTTCTGTTTACCCTGTCAGGTATCTTAGGTTGCAGTTTGTTTGTGGCAGTGTTCCCCAGGTTAGTGTCAGGGATCTGGAGGATCAATAATTTGTCCAGATGAGCATCTTGTTGATGGTTCATTTTCTTTATATAAAAGTTCTTGGGTTTGAATTGTGATGAAGGCTGTCACAGCTATCCTAAAAGAGATTCCCATCAGTCTAATTTCCAGCTGCAACAGTAGTCGTAGTAGCAGTCAGGTAACAGCAACAACAACAATGTGGAATTCTACTGTCATTGCGTTAGCCAGGCTGGATCTATTGATCACCCACCAATGTGTCATGTAACCTGTGTGCCCAGCAGTAGCCAACACGGGCTATGCAGTTAAATGTCAGGTTTGCCACCATAGCAGAAATTGAACAAAGGCATTTTTTCCCTGGCTAGGTATTACAAGAATGTCTAACACAGCACATTTCACTCACACAGTTTTCACAATATTGTAAGAAAGACATTTTTTTTAAAAACCTTTAACCATACCCCATTCAGGGTGTTTTTGGAGGCATCCAATTTTGCTTTGGTACTATAAAAGTAATCTTTATGGTAAATGCCACAGAGTCAGTTAACATTGCAGTTTAATGTATCCTTTATGGTGTCCGTATGCTAAATGGGCCTAGAGTCCAATGATAGACCCTCAGATAGAAAAGACATTTAGTATGGCATAGATGACGATTATTGATATTGATTATTGGTCAAAATAGTCTACTAGCAGTAACATGACCTGCCACACTTCAAGTTTGGAATGAATCTTTTCCAAGGGGTGTCCTTTAAAGAGGAAGAAGTGCACAAAAGGCAAAAAAGTAGTAGACTCTGTAGACTGCATCTTTGTTTCCTTGCTCTATCCATTCAGTGATGCAACAGTGTGTGGCAACACCACCTTCAGAAAGATTAACATGTTAAGCTTGGATGAAGTACTCCCAGTTTAAAAAGTTGAAACATTAGCTTTGTGTTTTTACAAGGTTTACTTTGCTATTGACAGCACTGTAAAATCTATATCAATCTATAGTTTGCTGAATTTCCCAGAGAACTTCAAGCATGATCATACATTTATTACTACAGTCTCTCTTGGATTGTCTTTTAGCACAGTAGATGTATCAGGTGGACTCTTATCAGCATTTTTAGGGCAGTGAATCCATACGTTGTTAAACATAAGCATGGATTAGTTCGAATGGGACTTATTATGACTGTCTCAAGGCTACACAGGACCATTTGGTTGTTTATTTTTTATTGAGTACAAATTTTCATGGCATGATTCATCACCATTGATGCAATTATACCACTCCTCATTTTGCTAGCAACAACAGGAAAACCAATGAAGTAATCCTTGATTTTGTAATGTCTGCTTAAATAACTAAATAATTATAATAATTTAGCTAAAGTCATACAAACTCTGCCAAAGAAGAGTACTGTTCCCTGCTGAATGTCTGATCATTCTGAAAAAAAAAGAACTGTATGTTGAATCTTTTTAATACAAACAGTGGAATTTGGATTCTAGTTTTCTCAGCTTGGAGAGAGGCACAGCAAAATGTATTAATCAGTCTCCAGTCTGTGAACAGTGAGCTGAAGTGTGACTGCATTGTCAGCCACTGCAAAGTGCTGTAGCTTTGCAACACTGAACCCAAGCATGATGTATGTTCAGCTCCTTGTGACACAAACCTACCTAATGAGTGTGTCATAGTTTTGCTTAAAGTTATGTTCACTTACAGTGTTACTCACCAAAACACACTGTGTGTATCCTTCAGGTCTAATGAAAGTGTTGAATGCATTTCCTTCCTCATTAAATATTTGTAGAGCCAATTGTTTTTAAAC
The DNA here is from genome assembly GCF_002260705.1 of Seriola dumerili. Classification (NCBI taxonomy): domain Eukaryota; kingdom Metazoa; phylum Chordata; class Actinopteri; order Carangiformes; family Carangidae; genus Seriola; species Seriola dumerili. The sequence continues at coordinate 709,618 of NW_019174978.1, read as the reverse complement.
CTGCATTGTTTGCGTCCGTGTCTGTCTGCATGAGTGACCTCGTCCATATGCATGAAACAAACAAAATGGAGACCAACTCATAAAAAAACTGCTCCATAATGCTACTCAAGGTTAAAAAAATCCTCAGGGAACCTTTAAATCTTCCTGTAGGCCTGTTGACAAAAGAGAATGTGCAGCAGTGGGACAGGGAGACAAAAAGCAAGAGTTTTTTCCTATTGCAATGCAGTCATCTGTTGTTGTGTTGACTTAAGAGAGAGGGAAGGCAGGAGCAGAGCAAGGCAACATGGGTAACAAGTTGTTCCCGTGAGAACCAGTAGGCTCACCCAGCCAGCTGACTGGATTCAAATGCATCAGATTTTTACATTAAAACTAAAAGCCCATGTCTTTATATGGGGTGGAAAATTAGGATATTTTCATCTAGCAGAGACTGCTTTTTTTTTAACTTTTTTTTTTACTGTAACTGATGTGCATAGCTATGCATACGTTTTCATACAATATCATTAAAAAGTTTGGACACACTCCTATCCTTGGGAAAGTGTGTCCAAACTTTTGACTGGTACTGTACAAGTGTGCCAAACTGGTACAGTATAAACTGTCCTACCACATTGGTATTGAACTGGCTACAGAAATGTGTGTTGAGTGTTTCCTGATTTCATTTGAGAGCATGATAAAGCCTAGTCTTTACTTATGACAGGGCCAACTGGAGGTGATTTCACCACTTTCCTGGCTGGTTGGTGTGTATTTCTGTCTGTGTTGTAACAGGCCACCTCATTATCTGAAATGTTCCTGCTGCCCTCAAAGCCAATGGTAGAGGAAGCTGTTTAAGAGCACTAGTGGTTCCTCAGCTACGCATTGGTATGCAAGTGCTGTCATGTGCTATGCTTTTATAAACAATGGAACACAGGAAAACTTTCACCTTTTGTGCAGAGAAAAAAAATGAAGAAAAAAAACTTCTCTGCCCAGACTCCAACTGCTCCCACTGGTTTAGTTATTCTGGGAAGTTCCTGCAAGACAAATATATGAATAGGTTGATGTGTTTTGTACCAAGTAATTCAATACAAAGGACATTTAACCTAATAATATAAGCCGATAGTTAAGTAGTCTGAGTTAAAGATAAGGTTCATGATAAAAACACTAAGTAAAACAAATTAAACTCGAATGAAAACTTTTGACAGATCTAAAAAAACGAACACAAAAGACGAACTGAATTAGATGCAGCAAAGAACGTTTCATGTTATGCTGCCTGAATAAAAGCACTAATGGTGAAACATTTAATATTTTTAGCTTGAAACATATTTGTCTTCAGTTTTTCTATTTGCACTTGATATTTGTTGATTTATAGGGCCTGTTAGCAAATGAAACCATTACTATTTCATCAAGTGTCCTCAAATGTCTTTTGTATCATTTAACTGTGTCTTAGGAAATACTGGGAAGACTCAAATCTGTATTGTGAAAGCACTGACAAATTAGCAACAGTTGCTGTAATGATGTGGTTTATTATATTAACTTAGTAACAGTGTGATCAAATATGAAAAGGTATATAGAGACTGATATAAGTTAAAGCAATGCACTTGGGTCAATCCCCTGCTCATGTAAAAAAAAAAAAAAAGAAGTAATCTTGGCTTTAATCTAATTGTACTTTCTTAAGCTGAATATAGCTATTGTTCTGTTCTTTATTGTTTCCAGGCCTTCCTGAGCAATATAACAGTTTAACCTGGTTCCTCAGTCCCATCCTTGGTCTCATCTTCACCCCTGTGATCGGCTCAGCCAGTGACCGATGTACTCTGCGATGGGGCCGGAGAAGACCATTCATCCTGGCCCTGTGTGTTGGTGTGCTGCTGGGAGTGGCACTGTTTTTAAATGGATCATTAATAGGTAAATAGGAAGTGTCAAAGAAGATCTCCACTTCCAAATGATTATAGTTATTGTTTAACCACATCTGTATATATGTTGTGGTGTTCTTTCAGGCCTCTCCATTGGTGATAGCCTAGGCAGCCAGCCAATCGGCATTGTCCTTACTGTATTAGGTGTGGTGGTGTTGGACTTCTGTGCTGATGCCTCTGAGGGACCAATCAGAGCTTACCTTCTGGATGTTGCTGACACTGAGGAGCAAGATATGGCCCTGAATATTCATGCCTTCTCTGCTGGTAAGACATGCTTATATGAACACTAAGACACACAAAGACCGTCCACATGGATCTGTATAAATATCAGCTCTTCAAGAAAACATCTGCAAGGAGTGCATATATGTACATTCTCAAAACTTGCAAATGATCTCAGAATTTGAGCTTTAAATGTTTTAAACATGTCAACAATATAGCCTCAGATATATTAATGTATTTGTCCATGTGCATCTGTTTCTATCCCTGTTTCTCCAGGGCTCGGTGGAGCAGTGGGCTACATGTTAGGTGGTCTAGACTGGACTGGCACAGCTCTGGGGCAAGCATTTAAATCACAGGAACAGGTCCTCTTCCTGTTTGCAGGCATCATCTTCATTATATCTGTAACACTGCACATGTTCAGTATCCCTGAGCGACCTTTCACTCCATCCTACCAGCTTAAAGCCATAGGAAGTGGGGAGTCTACCAGCCAGTTGTATTTCAAGCCCGTTGGCCACGTGCCACCTTCACTTGATGTGATTGCAGAGGAGGATGCTTCTGCTCAAGCCCCTTTCAGAGAGGATGACGAATCAGATCCTGAGGAAGGGGAGATTGATTTTCTTGCGGTGGAGCGAGTGCGGAGTAAGAGTGACTCAGTCTTAGCCATGCCAGATGCTACAATTGAGTTGGATTCCGACCTCGACCCAGATGCGCAACTTTTCCTGCCAGAAGTGCATCACTTTCTACCAGAGACGCAGGGAGAGTTAGAAGATGCTTTCAAGCCATCAGATCACAATATTTGCTCCTCATCTCCACATGCCCTTACTGATGTGATGGTCTTAGAACCTTCTGGCTCAGAGGACTTGCACCGTAGACAGGTGAAGTCAGATGATACAGTTGCAGATGTTTTTTGTGTTAGCTTAATGTGACTTTGAGACTGTGAAACAATTTATTGCCTGCACAGAAACAAATGTCATCAAGTGCCAATATCAACAAGTTATTTGATATGTGATTATTTTCAATAGGCAATATATGGAACTCTTCAGAGACTGAAAACCTCTGTACTGTTTTTCAGATATGTCATCTCATGTGGTCTCTATACATCTCCCCAATCACAGCAGGTCAAGGCTGCCAATGGTCTCAATGCCTGTTCGTCCTCTTCTGATCACTCCAATGCAATAAAAAGCCATGCTTCCACCAAGCCTGGGAACCGCCCCTCCAACTCCTCTGTTTCATCACAGCCACACAGACACACCTTCTACAGACAAGTACAATTGAATTTATCATTTTTTGAATTAATTAATGTAATCGACATAAATGTTTGCTACACATTGCAGTTCAATTTGCAAATGTGAAAAAGCTGACAGCTTGTCTTTTTTTTCTCTCCAGCCTTCTTTTACTTTCTCGTACTACGGACGAGTAGGATCGCAGCGCTATCGACTGCGACGGGCAACACCATCGAGCCCTCAGCGAATCACCACCTCTCGCAGTCTGAATGATCTGAGTGACCTCCAGCAGTGCACAGACAGGCGAGAGATACATCTGTCAGCTAGCAGTCTGTCATCTGAGGGCTCAAGCAGTGAGGGAAGAGCAGACAAGGGTACAACTGTTCGACTGCTGTGGTTGTCCATGTTTAAGGTGAAGTAAATTGGAAACAAATTTTTCTTTTTCTCCTTTGTTACCATTGCACTGCATCACATTTAGTAAGCAAAGTGTCTACTGTTGCAGATTAACAAAGCAAACATTTTTGTGGAACTATTTTCACCTGCTCGTCTTGATTCCTGTTTTTTTTTTTTTTTTTGCCCACTGTAGATGCCGAGGCAATTGTGGAGATTGTGCATATGTCACCTCCTCACGTGGTTCTCCATTATAGCTGAAGCTGTGTTTTACACTGATTTCATGGGGCAAGTCATTTTCAAAGGAAATCCCAAGGTACACACTCGCACACACACACGCCCTCATTATTATTTAAAGAGAGTTGTACTAACTGACATCATTTGGTTTTTTTTATACCATGGAGACCACACAGTAGAGGAATACAGAACATATACACAGCTCACTAATTAGTAATTTATGTGAAATATAAACACTGCAATGTCAGTTATCCAGTCTTTTTGTCAAGTCAACATTGCTATGATAACATTGTTCCACTTTTTTCAGGCACCAGCCAATTCCACAAAGCTACAGAATTATCACAAAGGAGTACAGATGGGCTGTTGGGGACTGGTGGTCTACGCTGCTACTGCTGCTGTTTGCTCTGGTAAAACACAAATGCTGTTTCCATTTTTAGATCAGGATTCACCTAACTACACACAAAAGAAGTGGTGAGTGAACAATTAAACTTCCTTTCCCTTTTCTGACCCTCTTTCCACCCAGCCATCCTTCAGAAGTACCTGGATAATTTTGATCTGAGCATTAAGGTCGTCTACATCGTTGGAACTCTGGGATTCTCAATAGGTCTGTTAATATATAAGAATAAACAGCTGTGAGCAATAGAGTGTATTCCAGTAGATTTAGGAGCAGATGCTGATCGTCTCAGTAGGCATGTAGGTAGAGGGAAATTATATTAAGTATTAACGCTTTTATTACTCCCTATCTTAGGAACTGCAGTCATGGCGATCTTCCCTAATGTTTATGTTGCCATGGTGATGATCAGTAGCATGGGAATCATCTCCCTGAGTATCTCCTATTGTCCCTATGCATTACTCGGGCAGTACCATGAAATCAAAGAGGTATGTACACACACACACACACACACACACACACACACACACACACACACACACACACACACACACACACACACACACAAACAAAAAGCTATTCATCCATGTTATATAGTTTTCATGTATCATTTTTTCTTGGTACTAACAGGTACTTAACAGAATTTTGAAATGTGTTATGTAGCATTGTTCAGTCAAGTGTAAGAACATTACAGCAATTGCAGTCGATGTGATATAGTCCTATTTGTTCTGTCTTGTCTCCTGGGACATTCATGATGTAGCTGTTGTCACACAAATCATTAGCCTCAGCCCTACATTATTTAAGGAAAATGTAATTTTATTTAACATCAAATGCTTATCTTACTGAAAGCCAAAAACATTTAATCTGAAAACCTATAAACTGAAAATCTAGAGAGACAATATTCGGGCTGAAGTTACAATCTCTCCTCTTGTTTACCTTTCCTCAGTACATTCACCACAGTCCAGCAAACACTCGGAGAGGTTTTGGTATTGACTGTGCCATCTTATCCTGCCAGGTGAGCATTCACACTTTTTAGACCCAAATTTAAGTTTCCTGTTTGCTCTCAACTTAAACTGATGCAGCAGTAATACACAGGTTACATTTAGTAAGTGGAACCAGCAACACCCAAACGTGAGGTGATTCTTGATCTTCTTTGAATGAATCCACAGAGTGCATGGTTTAGGCTGTGGGCTGTAATAACACGGCGGTGGTAATGAGAATTGGTGAATGCCATTACAGTTTGTATCACAGTACTTTTCTCCATTTCCAGGTCTATATCAGCCAGATTTTGGTTGCGTCCACCCTGGGAGCTGTGATAGAGGCAGTTGGCAGCGTGCGGGTCATTCCTGTAGTGGCCTGTGGAGGCTCCTTCCTTGGCTTCCTTACTGCCTGTTTCCTCGTCATTTATCCTGACATGGAGCCCAGCAGCTCAGAGCAGGACCAGGGCTTGGTGGATACGTCTGGAGATTCAGACCAGAATAATGAAAGAACCAGTGACCAGAGACTGGCTCTGCTGAGCATCACAGACGGAGACAGTTTAAAGATGACAGAGAATCACTCTGTTGCATAAGCATGAAGACGGAGCATAGTTAAGGTTTATCCTCACCAAGTACAAGCCATAGCATGCGAGGATTATACCAAATGCGTCTAATTTACATATTTGACAGTCTGTGCTTTTCTAAAGGAGGAAAGATATCAAAAGAGGGGAAACATGACAGAAAGTTGATGACCCATTTACAGAAATATGGGAAGGATGGATTTGGCTAGATATCTTCTTGGAGTAGAGGACTGAATTAGCTCAGTTTTAGGCTGCTCTGCTTGTCCTGTTGCTACCTCAACCCTAATACAGGGTTTCTGCGGGTCCATAAAAAGTCTAAAATCCAATAAGTCTTAAGTCTTAAATTTAACTTGTTGAAATCTGCAGAAACCCTGTAATAAATACATATAAATGTTTGGATGGATAGATGTAAGCCATTAAAACACAGAGCCACGTAACAGTGATTTGGTCAGACTGTTGAAACCCACTTAGCTCAGACTACTGAGGCAAACACAAGCCTTTATTGCGAAAACATAAATGGGAAGCACACGAGGCACTTTCTATCTCACTTCTGAACAGCACTGTCACACTGATGCTCCAGAATGTTTGACCTTTGACTTCACGGAAGCTGCTCTATAATTGCTATTCGGACAATTGTGATGCTGTAAAGGTGTTACTTTGTGTAGCTCTGCATTACATGTAGACTGAATACAGATGTGTATATTAGTTCCAGTCTGTTCTGGGAATACCTTGAAATAACATTGTTATTTTATGTCACAAAGTTTCCAAACTACGCGTATAATCTTATACATTTGTTGTAGACATACACAAAACAGTTTGTTTAATTTCATACACTTTTTTATTCACATTTATGGTGTTGGAACCTGATAACATAACAAGCTAGTCTGCAGTTCAAAGTGCTCTTTTATGATTTTTTTTAATGATCGCCTATACAGATGCAGCAAAATATTCTGCTATATTCTCCTTTCATGCCATGATAGACAGGCAACATGCTGTCATAATGTAGTTAAGATACTAAGCCTGCACTGTAGTTGATAGATGACAGATTTTTCACTGCCATTACCGTGAACCTACACTGTAAATGGTAGGTTCTCATGGCCTCTCATATTTGACCTCAAGGGGTTTTGGGTTTCAGTGTGATTATATTTCAGGGTGTCATTCATTTTGCTTGAATTCATTTTAAAGATGTTTCGAAATATACATTCCAAATAGTTGAAATGTTGAAATGGGAAAATAGTTAATGATGAGCTTATGTTTATCATAGCATATTTGTCATATACAGTCTTTGAAAAATAATTGGATAGAAATACTTATTTAGCCTTGTAAAAGGGATTGGCCTTTCTGTTTGTACTTTGTATTGGAGGCCTTGCTTTACATATTAGGTTACTGTGCCTTTCTGATCATATGACAGCTGTAAAACTCTGCCTTGCTGTACATAAAGGATATATAACAAGATAGATAGCACCCACACTGCCGTGTGTGAGTTAATCTCAGAATTACAGACCCTTTCCAAAAAATTAGAATATCATGGAAAAGTTGTTTAATTTCCATAATTCCATTCAAAAAGTTAAACTGACATAGATTATAGATTCAGGGCCCACAATTTAAACGATTTCAAGTATGTATTTGTTTATTTTTACATAATTTGGGCTTCCAGCTCATAAAACCCACGAAAACAGGAATTCAAAAAATTAGAATACTGTGAAGAAATCACCATTTACTTCTCAGCTCCAGCAGGCAATGCCACAGGCTGATTGCCTCAATGCCACGTCACATCAACCCAACCAAGTATTGAAGATTGACATATCGTTTTGAAAGTACAATATTTTGATTGATTTGATGTGATCCTAATTTCTTTCTTTTTTTTCTGCAAAAACTGAGAAGTAAATGGTGATTTCTTCACAGTATTCTAATTTTTTGAATTCCTGTTTTCGTGGGTTTTATGAGCTGGAAGCCCAAATTATGTAAAAATAAACAAATAAATACTTGAAATCATTTAAATTGTGGGCCCTGAATCTATAATCTATGAAAGTTTAACTTTTTGAATGGAATTATGGAAATTAAAAAACTTTTCCATGATATTCTAATTTTTTGGAAAGTATCTGTACAAACATGAAAGGTACCAGAGAGTCTGCTGAGGATTATTATGTGTTTAGCATAGTCTCTACCACACTTTAACACATAATTTAGTGTGATGAACCTAATGTTATAAGCTACAGACTTATGTACAGTCTTACTTTAACAGCCTAGTGTCTACTCTCTAAAGGCTCATCTTCAGTAGAACCTTATCTCTGCTGAATTTGAGAGTTGGTGTAAATGCCCAGGGCAGCCTTAAACTCACTGTTCATTTAATTTTGGAGTCTTTAATGTCACGTGGTTTGAAACTGTTCCAGAGACCTATAATGCTGCATATCAAATGGTAGAGAGGACCACTTCTATGCAAGACCAATGACTGATCTATGCAAACTTGAATTTCCCTTGGCTGGGGTGTTATGACCAAATGAGCCTAGAAAACAAGCACAGGACCTTCTCACAAGTGAAAACACTTCAAAGGTTCTCACACGTCTGAACTCTGAGCCAGATGTTTATTATCATTACACCCTTGAAAGACTTTTTCCTTACTCTGTCTATCAGTATTTGGGAAATGCTTACAGTATTTGCTGGGACCCTGTATCCTGCTAACTATGCCATTGCTTTGCCTGTCATGAGAGAAAAGTGTCTTTTATGGTGTGTTCACTGTCATTTAGGATTTAAGGCCTCAAGATTTACACAACCTGATTTACAAGCACTACAAAGGGAACATCCTCATTGTTTGGATTTTTGCATCAGATATCAAAGGGAAAGTGTTGAGACAATTAATACAAAATAATATAATTAATAATTATTTCTTTTTGTAAATAATGCAAGTGTGTGTGACATGTGGCATGTGCCATCATGTTCTTAGCAAATTGTTCTGGAGCTGTTCTTTAAAAACACCTTTTGAAGAGATGTAAGGGTATATAGTTTTGTTAGTGGTTGAAATTCATTTTTGCTAATGTTATGTTTTTCAACTGATATACGGTACTAATCCAATTGCATTATAACGAATCAGTGTAAATTAAAACAGAGCAGGAAATTTCCAGCTTGGAATCTGTGGAAACTTTTTCTTTTTCACATTTTTTCCCCAAGAAATTGAATGTTTTCTTCACAGCATACACTACTGTTACAGTAATTAGTTGCTTTAGTTTGGTTTAATGATTCATTTAACTTCAGCTGGTCTAAATGTTTCAGGGATATTTCCATCTCACTAAGAAGCTCTGTCTGTGGGAAATACTCGTGTTTTCATGCTGAATAAGAAAAATAATTTCTTGGAACCAGCCCCTGGCTCATTGAAATTGTTTTGATTTTATACAAATGTTAAGACTTTTTGGATGATAGTCTGTATTTTATTTTGAAATCACTGGTGTGTTTTTAAGTGATTTTTTGATTCTTTTTGCTGCTGTACAGATTTTTGTACAATGTAAAATGGTATTTTTGTACCAGTTATTTGAAAAAAAAACAAAGAATTCACCCTCAGTTGTTTCAGTGTTTTTATTATCAATCCCTCACACGTTTCTCCCTGCAGTCATTATTTGCTTTCTTGCTTTTCTTTCTATTCTTTTACAGATATTTGGGATTTTGTAATTATAAAAAACAAAACAAAAACTGAAGCAAAAAACCACAAGAAATGAATTAGTGATTTTAGAAAAAGCCAGGAGGTGTGAATGGTTATTTGCAGTTATAGGTTACAAGTAATAGTTAAATAATAAGTGTCATAATACAGGCATGTCAGGAACTTGTTTCAACAGACTATAATCCCTCTTTGCATTTTATTTCTTTGTATCTTTCTGTATGAATTAAGTTTGCTGTTGGGTCTACTAAAGTTTTTTTTATTCTATTAATTTTGTTGTAATAATTTACATTTTTACTTTTAACTATGGGGGGAAAAAATAAAAAACGTGAAGCACGCCCTCACAGTTATAGGCTACACTTTACAAATTGAGTGCTATCTGGCCGACTGTACATTTACATTCAGTCAACCACTGTCACCTTCAGGTCACGGTGGGTTATTACAACAGGCAAAACCTACCATGATAATACAGGATTTACATGTTTTTGAAGTTTTTTCTAGTCTAAAATCAGTCGCTGCTTACACAGGTGTTTGACAGGAAGTCACATCAGAGCATCTGGACATAAATGTAAGATGTTTTTTTTTTTTTGTTTTTTTTTTTTTAAAATCAGATGTCACAACTTTAAACTCGAGTTTAGTAGCATAAGTGTCGAAGTGGCTCCAATATTAGATCTGTGAGCGTGCTTGGATGTAGAAAGTGAATGCCTGTTACTCTAATGTGAAAAACTTCATTTACTGCTTTAGTCAACTAAGTTTTCACTGGCACTGAACAGATTATTCGAGAAAACACTGTAGAGCCTAATTATGGTACAAGATCTAATAATTTTACAACATTATTCTGTGACACTGGGTTGTGCTTCCTCAAACCATCAACGCGCATGTTTGTCTCTGCACACACAGAAACAGGAAGCGAACTGATAGTGATCATGGGAACTGAATGAGCCGGTTTCATTCAGCAGCGGAGAAGTTTGCTACCAGTTCGGCACCGGGATGCAGACATGAATATATGGATGAGGAGCCGCACGGAGGTCTGTGAGGAGGTCAGTGACTTGATATAGAAGTTTTAACCATGAGTTATTCATCTAATTGTGCGAGTTCTGATCTTAACTGATCAGCTGAGTCGCGTCTGAGGTGTAGAGGCAGATTGGAAGCATCCTCTTACCTGCACAACTTGTGACGCTGGATCACGTGTCACACCAGCAATAAAACTGTTTCAGCTGATCATTAAACTTTAATGAGTAAAACCCATGAACTCTAAATTCTTTGCTAAAACCACATTCTGTGTAGGCATGAGCATACGCAAACTTTGGATCCTAACAGTGTGACGGTGATTTTTGCCTGGACACATTCACAGTAGTTCATAGCAGAACTCCATGTGCAATGATTTTGTTTGTTTTGCTACTGACTTCCAGTTACCTATTTTTAGCTTCATTCCTACATAATGACTGGAACAGTCAGCCTCTATATTTCCTTGACAGGTGATATTCTGGTTAGGTCTTTTATTAGCTACATATAATTATTTAAAGAAGTAACAGAAAATAATGTTAATTTGCTCATGATATAAATTACGTCAAATAGTAAATGTGCCGCCTTCATGAAAACTGGAAAAAGTACCCTGTTTACATACAATTTTCTGGATTTGCATGTGAGCAGATCAAAGGGGTGGACATCTAAAAGCTGGAGACATCAGACTGTGTTAGTTGCTTTTCGAAGCTGTGATTATAGCCCACTTTTTATTTCCATGTAATTGATTATGATGGTCAGATTTTTTTTTTCTAGGTTATGTTTCTGGCTGCCAGCTTGCTCCAGAAATGACAGTCAGCCTTCTCTTCTGCTTGTATTCCTGTAAATTCTTGGTTATGGTACTCCCCCCCCTCCCCAGCCCTGAACCTTCACACTACCTTCCTGTGTTTGAAGGAAATGTTTGACCCAGATCTCACTGCAGGCTTGACCGCTTCAGATCTGAAAGACAGAAATGTCAGATTGTTGTGTGCTCATGTCAGTTATTGTGCTGTGACATTATCAGAAGACGTAACACTAGTCCATATATTGCATCTAAAAAGATTACATTCTTATGGGTTGATGTGGGATTTTCCCTGTTTTTTCCAATCATCACATGACTGCTGTAGATTATGATGATCGTGTCACATCCTCAGACTAATAATGAAGGGACAGCAGCCAGTCATGTGGCATTCTCTCTAATGGGAAATTAGTAAAGTTATGCTGAATGTTCTCGCTGCTGATGGTTAGTTATGATTTCATGCATGTTTCCTAGGGAGAGCACTTGAAGTGATTTTAGTCTTAATGTTTCTTGCAGCTGGCTAAAGGTCCTTTCGTGATGAGGCTGTTTTAAGGTGGACTTGATGTTAACATTTCATCTGTGCAGCCCATTCAGTGTGGCCCAGTTACAAGTCATGTTCTCTGTGTTTTCGTGTGTATGTGTGCCTGTCCTCCTCTGCGCACATGAGCTTAATTTTCCAATAAGACCGTGTGGTGTCTCAGCTGTATGGAAAGAGTAGCAGACCATGGAGGGGGAATGATAACCAATGATCAGATAGGGTGTAGAAAAATGAATCTCTGCTTTGTCACAGACTGTGAAAAATACTCACGAAATGATGAGTGACAACTGCTTTCATGCCAACATTTTCCCTGTTGAGTTTAATGCAGTTTAACGGATTCAGTTGTTTTCCCAAGTTGTCATAGGAATTTCTCGGGACACCTAATGGGTGCCACTGCTGCCACAGTCTAAAAATGACAAGCTGATAATCTGCTGGCAACAATGTTTTGTTCCACACATTTATTCATGGAGCAGTAATCAATACCACAGTGCATTAGAGCCATAAATATAGACATTGTAGTACAGTATGTTGTGTGGGTGTCAGTGAGCTGATAAGTTTAAGCATGGACTGATGGAGAATTTCCTCTTAATATTTGTTTGCAGTCAGATTATAGCAATGATACTATATTTAACTTTTGTAGCTATAATAATTACTGAGAGGCTGTTTCTACTTTCTCCATCATGTGGTGGAAAAGAAGGTCTGACTGCATCTGTAAAGTTGTTGTTGATGAGACGAGCGGCAGCGATAATGAGCTGCAACAACCACTCTGTCATATGTTGTGACTTTATTTAGCTGATCAATTTTGTTCTCATGTAGAGAGATAAAGATAAGAGGAACAACTGTCTCCCTTGTTAAAAAAAAAAGCCAAAATAACTATAAAATCTGTTTTTTTTTCTTCTGTGATCTGTATCTCTTGATCTTTGTCACTCTGGTTCCTTTGACTTCTCTCTCTGTGTTTCTTCTCTGCTGCTTTCAGCGGTTGTGATCTAGCAGGTCTGAGTTGGCCCTTGGTCGAGTTCTGCTGGTCCAACTAGGTCCTGGACTGGTTTCAGTGATGGCGGACCATCTGCCTCCTGCTCTGCTGGAAGCCTGCGTAGTAGTAGGAGCATCTGTCGACAAACTCAGGGAGGTCTACCAGGTATTTGCCTTCAAACACCTGTAAACCTAATATTTTCTTATCTTTATCTTTTTATCAACCCGGCTAGCTGCTAAAAAGCAGCTTCAGTGCAAACTTTAAACTGCACAACAGCGACATGTAAAAATGCCCAGAAGTCCAAACTGAACCAACCCAGTGGGCCAGACAGCAAACATAATAACAATGCCCTAATGATCCTAAAAAGCCATGCTATCTGTGTTGATTCCCGTCCTGTCTGCCACTCAGGCTGTTAACAATAATGGAGGTCTAGAGCATCTGCTGTTGGAGCCAGAGGTCCTGCATGTCTTGGCGCCTCCCTTTGTTAGCAGACCACAAAATGAGTGTGAAGTGGTGAGGCCACGTGGGAAGAGGCGGCGCTCCTTTCTCAGGAGGAAGAGGGAACAACCTCCTTCAGCTGCTGCTGCTGCTGCAACCCAGAGCCAAGGTTTGGTACCTGCTTGTCTGGTCTGGTACACCCGCTGGTCACTTACCTGTACATACATAGGAGGTTTTAGTTTATTCTCAAATATTGAAAATCTTTCCTTTCCATTCCCTGTGCAAACTGTTTTAACCATATTATCATCAGTGATCGGTATCATTTTTGCTTTATAGTGTTTTAGCTGCTGATATTTTTGCAGGTGGAGGAGCAGAAGGAAGAGGAGGAAGTGAAGATGTCAGTGTGCCCAAAGACATTGACCTCATGGCTTTGCCTCAGCTCTGCTTCCCTGGTATTTAGTGTCCTGGTTTGAAGTTTGTGTTATAACAGCCTCTGAAAGCACTGACTGTAATCCCTCAAACATCATTATATTGTCATTATTGAGGTACTTGCTTCAAAAAAATTAACATCTGATTTTGTATATGCTGTTCAGCCATAGAGCAGCATGAAACTCACATCTTGTAATTGTATAATTGCAGCATATCAGGTCAATGTGATAACGTGTGAATATATATATTTTTCTTTCTACCAGATGGGCTGCAGGTCACTAATGAACAGAGAGATGAACAGTTTCACTTCCTGGTTTTCACTGATGTCTTTGGCAACAAGTCCCATGGAGTAGTAATGCAGTGTTACCGACCAATACTGGTACACAGCGCTACACGCACTACATCACACACTGCAACGGTTAACTTACATCCCAACTGTGTTTTACTGCTACAACCAGATTTCTAACCTGCAATGCTCATTGTGCTGCTGACAGGCCAGATAACAAGACATTTTAGGTGCAGGCATGGGTTAACAAATTCATTCAGATAAAACTAACCAGACCTTAAATAAAAGCAAGTCACTCTCGGATTGTCTTTCCTGTGTTTTCGCAGGAAGGGATGTCTTCCTTCCACAATGGAACCGGGTCCTCTAAGTTTTCTACAGTTTTCTCTGCCTTCAGTTTCTGTGTAATATCCAAGTATCCGTACTTCACTGCGCTGAAAGACTGTCTGTCCTGGTGAGAGAGAGCGTGCCCAACCAAACTGCTTTGCTTGGCAATTTTTAAAAACCAAATGGTTTTGTTTGTTTCATTATTACTAAGATCTACTTGTCAGCAGGCCAACAGCGTGTGTGTAATGCATATTTGATCTGAAACACAGCTTAACTCTTATTTTAAGAAAACCTCTGAGGAATCTTTTGTCTGGTAACTGAATCTAAGGTTATTTGTTTGCATCAATTCTTGTATGTCTCTCCATCTGTTTCTTTGTCAGCCTGTTAGTCCAGCTGAGAACTTGTCGTTTATCAGACATGGAGGAGAGAGTGAAGGAGTTTGCAGCCAAACTGACACTTGTGCCCGTCCCACCTCCTGTGACATACTTACATTTGGTGTGTGTGTGTGTTGTGTGTGTGTGTGTGTGTGTGTGTGTGTGTGTGTGTGGTGTGGTGTGTGTGTGTGTGTGTGTTGTGTGTGTGTGTGTGTGTGTGTGTGTGTGTGTGTGTGGTGTGTGTGTGTGTGTGTGTGTGTGTGTGTGTGTGTGTGTGTGTGTGTGTGTGGTTGTGTGTGTGTGTGTGGGGCCAGGCTACAATGATTTGAAGATCTGTTTACTTTGTGGTCACATGTCCTAAAAATGTTTACATTCATAATCACATGTGCCAGAAGTTAGTTGATATAAGAGCACCAACTGTAACTGTGTATGTTTTCCAGATGTTTACTTTGCGTCCCCTGACCATTGTTTTACCATCCAGTGAAGACAAAGACCACCCAGCTATAGATTTAGACCTCCATCTACCTTTCCTCTGCTTCAGGCCACAGCAACTACTGCAGGTTATTACACACACCTGTATTGTTGTATTTGTCAGTGAAGCACAAGGAGGATCACATTGAACCTCATGCCTCTTTTTCCATTTATTTGTCTTTCTGTCTCTGTCTCTGTAGGTGATGTCTTGTCTCCTGCAGGAGCAGCGGGTGGTGTTATTTTCTTCTGACTGGGCCAGACTCACACTGGTGGCAGAGAGTTTGTTGCTTTTCCTGCAAGTCAGTTCAAAATTTATGTCTGCACATCTGCACAGGGCAAAGTAGTGTTAAAGTTAATCATAATTTTTTATTGAATTTAACTGGTAACTATGAGATCAGAATGACTTTTCTCACGTTAAATTAAGTTTCTCCCACTGTTTAAAAAGGGAAAGACTCAAACACTGGTTTAAAAAGCACAGTGCTACATGGCTTGTGGTTGTTAAAGTAAAAAGTAGAGCAGGGCTGCAGTTGGAGGCCTTAATAAAAGCCCTGCTTGAGTAAATGTCTGTCTTTGGAACCTGAAACTAAATGTAAGTTATGAAAAAAAGTTACAGCACATTACAATCAATAAATAATGATAATGATCAAATGAAAATTTTAACCCATAGCTTACTATTATGTTTATTTTCTCAACATATTACTATTTTTGCTGATTCATTTTGGACATGGTAAAGTCACTTTTATGCAATTTAAGAAGCCATCCTTTAATATTTTGGTCCATGGGTTTGTTCATCCATATCTTCCTGATCTTTCCTCCAGCCTCTGTCATGGCAGCAGCCTTATGTTCCTGTCCTGGCCAGAGGCATGCTGGACTTTCTCATGGCTCCGACTGCCTTCCTTATGGGCTGCCATCTCAGCCATTTTGAAGAGGTTGCTGCCGTAAGTACACAACCTTCCCACTTAAAATTTCCACCACAGGATATCAGAGGGATGTGGGTTTGCTGCTGTTTTTGTCTTTGGCCACAACTTATTTTTTTTAATTCATCTAAGAAAATCTAAAGCAAAGAAGGTTATATACTTGAAGTTCAAATACAGTTTGCTAAGTTGTTGTTGTCAGTTCGAGTATACCTTATTTGTAGGTCATATGTTCTTTGGTTTCTGGTTGTTTATGTTAATGCATATTGACGGAATTTTTACAGATCAAAGGAATAAACGGAGAGATGAATGAAACATTAATTTTTACCTTGACACTCTTTTATCCAGGAAACAGATGATCTGATCTTAATCAACATTGATAGTGGAAGTGTCTCTACTTCCTGTTCTGATACCGTTGACCTTCCCAACATTCCTCCAGCTGCTGCAGACTGCTTCACACAGAGGTACTCATTATTATTATTCAAGTAACTAACTGTACTGAATAAAAACACTAGCAGGTACATATACTGGAGACTTGGAAGTGTAGATCTTTTATTGACGGTAAGCGTCTCTCGAACTAGGCCAGAGGTATGGAGACGTAGCCACTGTCGGTTTGTACAGTCTGAGTATGTTTTGCAGGAGTCAGTCTCTGCAGATACACTTTGACTTGGATCAGTGCCACCACAACAGCTGCACCGACATCAACGAGCAGCGGGCGCACAGAAGAGCGTGGCAACAGAACCTCAACCATGACATCCAGAGGATCACGCTGGAAATGATTGTCAACATATTCAGGTTGTGTGTGTATTCTTTGGGTATTAAGATACAATGGGATTGTTCTCCTAAATGATATAATATATTTTGTTAATATTTACATGTATGTATTTTACAGGGATGTTAGTTGTCATCTTAACTATGAACATCGAGTGTTTAACAGTGAAGAGTTCCTGAAAACCAGAGAGCCAGCTGAACAACTTTTTTACAAGAAGGTAAAGACTGACCTGATAGAAAAAGTGATATTTTTCTATTATAGTATTTTCTATTGTTTTACTTGAATGGACGACACCTCTGAGCAAACATGGGATGCTGGGCCGGATGCGCATCTTTACATCAGCATGACTGTGTTGCAGGTGCTGGAGACATACATCTTCCATTCCTTCCTCAAGGATCGTCTCAACAGGAAAATAGACAATTACGCTCGCATGGAGCTCAGCACTCGTTCAGAGATGCAGAAGTAAGATATTAAACCGATCTGATAATCTTCAGACTGACCTATAACACATTCATGAAGTTCACCACTTGATCTGTGTGTATTGATTATAAATGAAGTTGATAACACCTCTTGGTATAAATCAGTACAGTTCAAAAGCACCACAACTTACAGCCTCAAGAAGGACCACACAGTTGTATCAGCACCTCTCTAAAACAACAAAAACTTTACAAACATTTTTTTTTTTTATTAAACTGGGAACTAAGTGTATGTTGAAATTCCCTTTTCCTACTGTATTTTTTTTTCTGACATATTTTCTTCATCTCCTTTCCGTGCTGGAGCAGTATCCATGCAATGCATTGTTTCTATCATGTGTCCTCAAGGATGAAGGCTATGATTGAAGTCCCACGGAGACCCACCATGCAGGAGATTCAAGCCCGGAGAAAGAGCTCCATCACAGAGAACAGGCTGAATAAAAGACTGGGGATGAGCCTTCCTAACCTGGGAGATGCCCAAACTATCAGCTTCAAAAGAAACTCACTGCTGACTCGGATCATCGTGTCTGACCCTGGTGAAGCTAAAGAGGGATATACCCAATTTTATGTCTTAATTTATATACAGGGGTACAAACAAGTGGCAATAAACAATTTAACATTTCCTCAATTTTTCTTGCTTTTCTTGTCCTCTCCTCCTCCACCTCCTCCTCCCCACATCCTCCACTCTGTCTTTGTCCCTTAGCGCTGAGAACTCCTCCTAAGCCTGTAAAGGTGTTTAAACTCCCAGACTTCCCGGCGTCGCTGTCCTTCCACTCTGTCCAAAGTTATTACAGTGAGCTCATCCAGCAGCTCGGCAAGGCCATCTTCTCCGTCCAAAACGAGAACTCTACTCTGCTTGCCAGGTACTCTGCTTTCATCATTTTCTACGCTCCTCCCGCTATCGTTTCAAGAACAACCCTGTCATTCCTGTCTTCTTCATTTTGATTTGTACAATCAAATGTTTTTCCACTTCTCATTGTTGGTCCGTTGATTCTCTTCACTCTCCGTCTGTTTTAACTCCTCTGTTTCCTCCTCTTGTTGAACGTCTTTAATCCACTATAAACCTTGTCTTGAATTAAATCATTTCCCCTCTGTAGATTCTACTACTTGCGTGGTTTCATCAACACGTTGTGTTCACGGCGGCTGGATGCTCTGAGTGATTTCCAGAACCTCTACAAGACAGACACCGCCATCTTCCCCACACAGCTGCTCACGTGGCTCGTGGATTCGCTGCACCGAGACGAGAGACAGCAAGCTGACAGACGACCTGAACTCAAGAGACTCATCCTCAAGGTCAGTCGGCTCACGCCTTCATTGTCACCTCTGTTGTAGAGGTGGTTGGTTGGTGATAGACAGTATGTTTGCTGGTGTGATATAGCTGCCTCTGATGGAGATTACTTAGCGATGATGTTGGTGATCTTTACTTTTTTTCTCATCTATTAGGTGAAGACAGAGAATGAGAAGACATTGGTGCAGCCCGACGACCATGTGAAGAATTTCGAGCTTCCTCGTAAGCATCTGCATCAGGACGACTTTGTGCGGTGCGTGCAAGAATGTGGGATTGTTAAGGATGTGGCGACCATACACCGTTTATTTGATGCTCTCACTGATGGTAAGTGAAGGAAAGGAAAGCTGATGTGTGTAGATTAGATAAAACTTTTGATTTCTGTTAAACATGTACAGTGTGAGTCAAAGTAAAGTCTTATTAATGCTATGGTGCTGATTTAAAATCCAAATCCATGGTGACAAATGGGTGAATCTTTAAGGCATCTTGTCGCTTAGGCATCTTAAGTCCTGCGATTAGATGAGCTCTGAGCTAACGTAATGGAAACAGAAAGCTAGACGCTGATCATTTTCGTCACCAGCATTAAACAAAAGAATTTTGAATTGATTACACCAGTGGCCGCCGACATGGTGGAATCAATCAGCTGTCAGATGATCTGTTACACTCGTTTAATGCTCTGTAAGCATAAAGTACAGTCTGTTCAGCATGTCCTGTCACACACTCACTCACATTGTTCAAATGAACCCTGCTAAATGTAAATGTAACACAAGTGTCCAACTGAGGGTACAGACACATGATAATGTAAATCTCATAATTGTAAATTCAGCATTTTATGTCTGTGTGTCTTAACCAGGCACAGATTATAAAGTCTTCAGACTGTCTGACTGACCTCTATCCTTTTGGAGTGCTCTTACAATGGTTTTTGGATTTCTTTCTTGACAGGTTGAACCTGTCTGATATAGGATTTTTGAGGCTGATAGTGATATTTCAGAATTTAAAAAATCCCATCAGGTGGCCCAATATTAATTTTCTTTGCACAACCCCTAACATAAATAAATGGACCTTTTAGCATTTCTGTTCTTCAGCTCATTATTATTTATCGGCTGACATATACGCTGATACTGATACATCTGCAATGAACTAATATCAGCCTGGCCAATTTAATCTCTAATGCCTTAAAGCTGCACTAATCAATACTCTGAGCAGTCGCTCATAGTGACAAAATGGCAGAGAATTAGGATCCAACTCTGCGGTGTCCCTCGGCATTTTAGAGTTGTTTAGATCATTGATTTGGTTCAGTCTCATCACTATTGTTTTTCACCTTAAAAACTGTTGCTACCTGCTCAGCACCAAGTAGCAGACAGACAAAGTCAGTGAGTAGCTGGTGAACATATAACAGCTAAAGAGCCAGATATGTTGGTAGAGACCAAAACTAGAGCAAAAGAATGAGTAAATATTGGTCTTAAATTCATCAGGTGGCCAGAAATATGTGAATGTTGAGGTGCCTTTGTGTCTGCTGGATGTGCAAATAAGTAACTGTGAGCTAATAGTTCCATTGATAAATTGCTTTGGTCATAGAACCAAACAATGGGCGACAATGATCAACTTTCTGATGTGTATCCAATATCTAATTTATTGTTTTCAGTAAGCCACATCGTGCGATATAAGATAAGACAATTTGTTAATCTTCAGAGGAAAATTTTGTATTATAAATTTCTAGTCATTAAAGCTAATCTGTAAATCAAAGGAAAAAAGTCTGTTTAGAGCAACAAAAAACATGAGAGAAAAAAAAACGTGATAGCGGTCATGAAATGACTCATGGTGTGTTACACCACAGACCCATATCACACACAGTCTTTGAAGTGTTTTTTTCCCCCACCAACATGTTTTTCCCCATCTTTGTTTGAATTTTTATCTGACGTGAAAAGGAATCATGCATGGCTAGATGGATGTAAAAAACAGACAGGACTGAACACCATATTTAATCTGTAAATGTACATGTTTTCTGCTTGTATTTGCACGTGTATTTCTTTGTTTTGCATACAGTATGTTTGTCTGTCTACATACTGCACATGCCGCTCTGTGTGTGTGTGTCGTAGGCCAGCCAAAGCAGGTCGATCCCGACCTCTTCAGAGTTTTTTACACCTTCTGGAAGGAGACAGAGGCTGAGGCACAAGATGTCAACCTGCCCACTGAGGTCATCGACCACCTTGACAATAGCGAGTGTGTCTACAAGTTGTCATCCTGTGTCAAGACCTCCCATGGCGTTGGCAAAATCGCCATGACGCAGAAACGTCTGTTCTTGCTGACTGAGGGTCAACCGGGCTACTTTGAAATCACAAAGTTCAGAGATATACAGGTCCATTGTCTTTCATCCTCTTTTCTCTGAATCCTGTTTTCTTTGGAGTTGATTTATAACCTCTTTTATTTCAATCAGTAACTCCTCCATTTCTATGCAGGACGTGAAGATTGCCTCAGCTCCCTTTCTACTTGTTCGTATTCCCTCCCTTCGTATCCAGACCTCTGGCAGGCCTGAGGTGTTTGAGGCCAACCTGAAGACAGAGACTGAACTCTGGAACCTTGTGGTCAAAGAGATGTGGGCCGGACGCAAGATGGCCGATCAACACAAGGTAAAATCTCAAAACATTTTGACTGGCCTGGGAAGGAAACGGCCATGTTTGGGTTAGGGTTAGATTTCTGTAACGCTGATTTTCTGTGTCTAGGACCCTCAGTACATGACTCAGGCTCTGACCAATGTGCTGTTGATGGATGCTGTCATGGGCTGTGTGCAGACCCAGAGGTCCATTATTGCTGCCTCAAAGCTGGCTTACTTTGATAAGATTAAACATGAAGGTCTGGGCTCACTCTTGTTCTTCATCATCTACTTCTTGTTCTTGTTTTTTCTTTATTACTAGTATGTAATTGTACTAAAGTGTGTTATTTATCATGCTCGTTCTGATGTTGATGCCAAACCTGAATCATCATTATCCTTTATAGTTATTTCTTCTTCCCTCTCATGTGTCGCAATTTACACCCTTCTCCATTTACCCTCTCTTGAATGAATTCGCTCTTTGTGTTTGTGATGGTGTCCAGTGCCCATGATGGTGCCTAAAACTACCTCAGAGACGCTAAAACACAAGATCAACCCCTCACTGGACCTGGCTGAACCTCAGACTGTACATGTGCTGTTATACACACCAGGTACTATTTGGAGCAATTTGTGTGTCATTTTGTTGATAAGTATCCATTTTCGTGTGTTTAGCCTTATCTCAAATATATATATATAGATAAAGTAATGTGTGTGTATATATATATATATATATATATATATAACCTTATTCAATGGATATTGAGCCATTTGCCGGGGCATGTTTTGTCATTATTGGATCAGAGTTTGTTTGATACATGACAAATAAATGAACAAAAAAACAGTACTAACACACATCCCCTTGGTCTCGTTGTCATGGTGACAGTTGTATCATTTTTATAACCAGTAGCTTCATGCATTATATATCCCTGTTGCACTGTCATAGCTATTAAAAGTCATTTATAGTTCAGAGAATAAAAGATGTTGTGACAATCCATTTATTTATTTATAGTAATGAGTGTTCATAAACTGAACTGCTGTCTGAGGAGAGAGATTATCATGTGCCTCCCATTTTCTTTGATCTTTATTATATCTGTTTAAATCACTGTATAGCTGTATGTCTGCTGTACACTGACTGTTAAAGTCACAAGACACCCACTGTCAATTGGTGTTAAGTTGTCCTAATGAGCGTTGACATCAGAGTAGGGACAGGAATGACAAAGTAAGGGATAAAAATAAAGACAGAGGACAAAGCACAGACATGCTTCAATGGATATTTCTGTATCTGTGAAGGATTTTATAAGTTGGTATCAAAGCTCTGAATAAAAATCTGTTGTTGCTCAGCTTGGCTGGTTAAAACTTTTAGGTTTGCATGAAAACATGTCAACGTGATGACCTATATGTGAGTACTAATTGCACACTTGCGAAGTGTTCACGTGCACTGTGCAAAAATGTTTGTATCGCAACAGCTGCCTCAGGGAAACCTATCCACATAACCTGATTAGTCTTGTTGTGCTGTGTATTAGCAGGCAGGATAATAGTGGTGTTGTTAGTGTCTCAGTTGTTTACACTGTGACAGAACAAAAGCAGAGTATGTCCCATTTTGACATCAACCTCAAGAGCAACACACCAAAATAGTAGTCATTTATAGTATTTTTATCAGGACATTGGAAAAATAAAAATGTCAACTAATTAACTAGTTATTCTCTGTGTATTTATTGCCACTGCCCAGGAGACATTGATGAATAGCTGTCTTTGAAAACTAGAGAAGAGAGAGTGAAGGGTGGAGGTTTTCATGCCCACCCTGCAACATGTTTTTATTTATTTATTTATTAATTTTTACTGCAAACACTCTCTCGCAATTCACAGGTCCGCTGCGCTCTCTCTCTCTCTCTCTCTCTCTCTCTCTCTCTCTCTCTCTCTCTCTCCAGGTCAGTTGACGTGCAATGACTCAGAGGGTGAGATGAACCCGAAGCTGTGGGTGGCTCTCAGTGGGGGCAAAGTGGTTGTATTCGATGCAGCGAGCTGGTCCATGTTGCAGGACTGCATTCAGGTTGGAGAGTCAAAGCTGGTGAGAGCAGACGTTATGTACTCCATTATAAGGAGTAACATTTATTTAATTCTACACATCAGTCTTGGAGCATGACTGCGTGTGTGAAAAAAGTTTTGTGCCTCCAATGGGAGAGTGAAATCTGATAAATTTATTTGGGTCTGAAGACTATGAATTTGAAAATGAAAGAAAATGTGGGTGTGGAGTTAGAATGAAGTGAGATTAAGATTATATCTCTGGATCAGCTGCATCAATTTTTTTAACTTTTTGTTTTATCATCATGTTATGAGTCTGACTACGTTATAGGTTGTTAAACTCTATATAGCAAAGTCAAAAATAGATCTACTGTTTGCAGAATTTGTATGTGATTAAATGGTCTTAAACATTATTGTAAAAGAGAAATCTAAAAACTCAGATCTACCACTTTGTTGAACCTCTCACTGGAGGCTGCAAAGTTGTAAATGTTCAATTTCTACACTTAAAAAAATCCTGTATTTAAATATTTTTTGCACACTGACATTTTCTGTATTGTATCTCTTTTATGCAGATATTTGTTACAATTTTGTTATGGAAACCAATGTACATAACAACATACACACAAAATAACATAAGCTATATTGTGTATTTACAGATGTAAAATGTATAAATCATAATAATTATTAAAACTGAGATCCCATGTCACATCTTCTGTGTAGAACTGCATGCTGGGATTGGTCCAGGAGCAGGTTTGGATTGGCTCCCAGGACTCTGTAATCTACATCATTGACACTCACAGCATGTCCTGCAACAAACAGCTGACTGAGCACAGACATGAAGTTACTGGCCTCACCGTGGACACCAGAGATCAACACAACAGGTAGAGACATGACGGACTCCACTTCGGTCATCAGTTACTGCTCATTAAACATTAGTCTAAACTTGTAAGCAGACATGTTGCAGCACTGTAGGCGTATACAGAGCAGAACAATCACTCGTGTCTCTCTCTCTCTCTCTCTCTCAGTCAGCAGACATACTCCTGCAGCAGTGATGGGATGATCCTGCAGTGGGACTCGGCCAGTCTCAAAGTGAAGCGACAGCTCCACCTGAGCTGTGACCGTCTCTCCTCCATACAGATCCATGATGGCACGTTGTGGTGCTGTAAGTACACTTCCTTACCTTTTTTGTTTTCTAATCTTAAACTCTTATTTCATGTACATTTTTATCTGTACAATTAGTGCTCCCTTGTTGAGGTAAATGTACCAACTCCACTCACTCTTGCACAAACATTTTGTGTGACTGACACAATATACCCAACTGTAATATTGTGTGCATTCATGTGGTTTTTGTATTCCTTCTTTACAATTACAGGCATCGTCATGGTGTTGTGTACATGACAACCTTGAGACCTTCATTCCTGTGTGAAAAAAACCAACAGTGTTAGTTTACATTGTACTTCTGCTTTATAAGCAAAAAGGATCCTGATAATGATTTGTTGAACAGAAGCGTCTGTGTATGTGCAGGTTGTGGTGACCGCATTGTGGAATTAAAAAAGAGTGGGATACCACAGCGTTGGATGACACTTCCTGACGACCTACTGAGCGTGCCCAGTAGCTTCAGCAGCTTCATTGTCATGCCAGAGGTGACTTGAACTAATCCAATATGTCAGTCTATTACACGAGGTAGCAGCCATTTTTTTTTTTTGTCAGTCAATTATGTTTTAACATGGAAGTAGAAGTCACTGCAACCGCGAAAACTAAGAGATTCAAATATTTACTGACATTTCCCAACATGTGGATATCTAGATACAAAAATGTTATAATTTATGTGGGTGTCAGACATGTTGTTATGCATAAAGACAGCTAGGCACGTTTTTGTAAGCGTATGTACAGGCTAAAAGTATGTATGTGACTTTACTTTCTGTGTGTGTGTGTGTGTGTGTGTGTGTGTGTGTGTGTGTGTGTGTGTGTGTGTGTGTGTGTGTGTGTGTGTGTGTGTGTGTGTGTCTGTTCCAGCGAGGTCAGTTGTGGACGGGCTGTGTAGACTCGGGGGAGCTGTGTCTCTGGCACACCCACAACCACAGGCATCTATCCAAAAGAATCCCCCTGCCAGGCAGTTCAGGAGTCACCTGTATGATTCGCGTGAAGGACCAGGTGAGCTATGATAACATGTCACGTCACGAAGTTATCTTGTAATTGTTTTAGTTTGTTATCTATATTTTGTATAATACTTAAGAGTTGCTGAAAGGTGTACGTAAATAAATATGGTGTTTATTTTATGCAGTGAGAGCTGAGCAACAACTATTTGATTGACTGAAAAATAATTTGCAACTATTTTGATAATTAAATATTTATTGTTGTCATTTTTCAGCTTCTCAAATGTGAGGATTTGCTTTTCTTTTTCTACATGATTGTAAATTGAATATTTTGGTGTCCTGGATCAGTGGTCAGACAACACAAAGCATGAGAAATAATCAGCAGATTAGTTGCAGTCCCAACATGCTATAATATAAATAGGGACCTTTGTTGTTTTTCTGCTTGGAATTGTTGTAGCTGACTCTCATCTCATCGCCATTTTGGTCTTTTTCTACCACAATCGTCACTTTGTGACTGCCTTTCCTTGATGTCCTGTCCTCCCCTCAGATCTGGGTGGGCTGTCGTGGCCGGAGCGGTGTCGGAGGTCATTGTGACGGTCACCTGAGGAGTCAGGTGTTGGTGGTGGACCCAGAGAGCCACACTGTGGCTAAGGAACTGCAGGCTCATTCAGACAGCATCCAGACACTCTGCTCAGCTGAGGATCGCTACGTCCTGAGTGGCTCCGCACGCCGTGATGGCAAGATCGCCATCTGGAAAGTCGAGTAGAGAAGAGCGACAGAGAAAGCAACAGAATGGAAAGAGGTGGGTACAAGTGAGGCAACAGAGGAGCATGGGGAGAAGAAAGAAGAAAAACACAGAAGGCACTTTAAAGGAAAGCATGACATGAATGAGGGTCGGGATACAAAAGAGTAACAAAGAAAAACAGAGAAGTGCAGAGGAAAGTTCTTTTCTTTCACTTGGCGAAGCAGCTTTTTAAAGCCACATTTCAATGGTAATTGAAGTTTTCTGCTCAGAGCTATAATTAATTAAGGACACAAAATGATGAAAGCAGCTCTTAAAAATGACATTGTGAGACTTATATGGAAGTGTGAGCCCTTGGAGCAAAGTACAGTACACTGAATGTAACAAAGATGTGCTTACTGACGCTGGTCTTGGACGACGAAGAGCAGATCTTTTTCTTCTTGGAAACAAACCTTCTATGCACATGGAGTGTGAAAAAGATCAAGTCTGTTCCTGCTGTATGTTCTGTTTTAAAAAAAAAAAAAAAAAAAATCATTTTATTTAGTCTAGATGTCAGCAGCAGTCAGATATTGAAATGTCACAATGTAATTGTCATTCACATTTTATTGTCAAGCACTGCTAATAAATTGCATTTTCAGGTATTGTCACTTACTGTTGCTTACTTTTTGGGTGTTTGCCTGAAATATTAGTCATACTACAGTCAACTGTCTGCCTGCTATGACATTTAACCTGGGTACTGCTTCAAAGAATCACATTTTTGAAGCAATGCAATGGTTTAATTGTTGTTGACTGAATCAGTACATTAAGCTGTTATCAATTTTTTGTCAATTTCATTTGTCAATGATGTATTGATTCCTGCTAAAATAATCAATATCAAATTTCTCTTTGAAACATCTTTGTGCATATTGTACATTCTTAGACACGAGGCTCTTTGTGGTGCCAGATCAATAAAGAAATCGTGCACGTCTAGCCTTAAGCATTAAACCAGACAGAACATTTTCCAGAGTGAATCTCAAGTGCAACATTGAATGAGTCTGCATTTGTTAATCCCAGACTATTCAAATGCAGACAGCAACTCTAAAATTGACTAAAGATACAAACTTCAACACAAAAACACATGAAGCAATGTGGAATTCAACAATGTTGCTGCTTTTGTTATCAATTTGAGGTCATGATTGGTCTTAAATTTCTTTATTAGTACAAATACAATGCAGCCACAGTCACAGAGCTGGAACACAACAAATCTGTGTGAATTATTCAACAATGGCTTCCAGTAATGATTACCTTTATACTTTCTTAAAAGGATTTAGGCAGACTCTTGAATATTATATAATGTTAACATTAAAAGACAGGATAAGCTATAAATACATAGATTACAGAGTAAGCTTTCATGCATATGGATGGAAGGATGGATGGATGGATGAAAGAGCCTCTCTGGTCTCAGTAGTATAACTCCTGATCCCACCAACCTGTGAGAGCACAAGCCATAGATTAATGAATAATTAATGGAATGGAATGAATCTACAGTATGGATGTTAATGATGAATGGATGTTTAATGGCAGGTTGAGGTTAGTGGAGAATAATGAATCTTGGCTTACTTCCTGGGTATCTTCTGACTCCTAACTTCCTGATCTCATCGTAGACAAAGATTAAAATACCATATGGAAGAGGAACAAACCACCACTGGACCCTGAAGTAAAAACACAACATGTGATGTTAGACCTCAGCTTTCTTTTGTTTCTAATATAGAAGAAGTGATGAGTGTAGAACACAAATAACTTTCTACTTGTGGGTTCTATATTTATAATGTTTTCATTTGAAATGTGTGTCCTCAGAATTCACAACAAGAGACCAAGTGTTTCCTATAATTCAGTCTGAGCTTTGATTTCAGAGGGTGACCATGTGAATGAGGCCTTTTACCTGATGGGCATGAAATTGAAGATATTGGGCATTCCAGGGCAGTAACAAAGCAGGTTACCAAGGCAGAGCTGGAAGACAATGGCAGTAACCAGGACACGGTTCCTGTACAGAAATACACACATAAATAACCAAATGCCCAGCTGGTTCAGGTTTAATTGCTTCCATATAAAATGGTCTCAAAACCCCAAAGAGATCGGTTGCCTCTACTTGGAAATGAGTACGTGAGATAAAATTTTTATACAGCTGTAACAGAAATGCAATTTCCAAGTTTCAAATCTTCATAAATCATAAAATATGGTGTTTAATAAGGTATTTAAAGCATGTGCTTTGGATCCAGAGAACAATCTGCTCATGAAAAGGAGCTATATACACTTTTTGTATCTGATTTCTTAATGAACCGCTCCAAATTTATATATCCAACCATCTTGGAATAAGTTGCTGATGCCGACGTATATGTGAATGCAGTATAAGCCCAAGAGTTGTGAATGTTAACATGGTACAGACAAAGAATTAAACCTGTAAATGTTAATGTTATAACTGTATCTATTAAAATACACTATACTGGACGAGTCATGTGAGGGATGGATCTTCACTGACCTGAAGAAGCCTTGCTGGAACACAGACAGACGTCGAGTCTTCCTGATCAACACATCAGAGATCTGACAGATCTCTATACTGACGAAAAATACAGTGTAGCACGTATACTCCTGGTACAGCCTCTGGCTGAATGTCTGTAAGTAGAGGAGGGGATTTAAGGGAGGAGTTATTTAGTTTGTTTGCTGATAAAAATATAAATACTCCCTTGACCAAACCACTTTCTCTAGGTTTAACACAGGAGGCAAAAATATGCCTGTAAAAGGTGGGATCTCTAAGTCAGTACTAACCCATTCTTGGCCATAGCTGTCCTGTAAGTCTTGAAGGTGAACATCCTCCCACTGAGAACGCAGGCCGACACACAAGAGTGGAAACCAGCCCTCCTGGGCCATGGCTGTGAAATAATCTGTAAAACCTGCAAAAGACTGGATGGCTCCTAAAAGAGAGAAAGAAAAATGGGTCGATACTGTTTTAGTAGTATATAAATCTAGCTCATTGGCTGTGTGGCATTATTCAGTGATCATACGAGGCCGTGGCTCAGCTCCTCAGAGTGCACTCTGTTACAGGTACTGTCTCATCTGCTTTTTTGTTCTGTTAAAAACCTGTTTACCAATGTCTGTTAGCAGGCAATGCATGTATTCATAGAACTGGAGATATACTCATGTGTGTCTATTTCATGTCCATGTGAAGTTAAGTATTCAGTTCAATATAGTTAGTGCTATAGTAATACCAAGTATGCATGTTTTGTTGACCGGCACAGACGCACACATCAGTCTCACCTATCTGGAAGTACGAGTACGCAGCCAGGGCTTCGTTTACCAAACGATCACGACGGGGGTTCCTGGGCTTCAGGTGCATAATGTCGCTCTCTGCTTTCTCATAAGCCAGAGACACAGAGGGGAACTACAGGAGAGACAGGAATAAACAAAAACCATATCACTATGCAGCAGATAGGGGAGCGAGGAAGATAATCATCTGCTGTAAAGACCGAGGCTGGTGTTCAAAAATGAATCATCATCTGTTATGATAATAAATTGCAACTGTAATGACCTATTAACTCACAATGTCGGTTGCCAGTTCAATGAAGAGGATAGTGATGCAGCCCAGAGGAAGAGGCACACTGACGGTGATGTAGATCAAATATGGAGTCAGCTCAGGAATGTTTTTGGTTAGTGTGTACGCAATAGACTTCTTCAGGTTGTCAAAGATAAGACGGCCTACAGGCAAACACACACACACACACACACACACACACACACACACACACACACACACACACACACACACAAAGTTCATACAGTGGTCACTGTACGAATCATCTACCTCCATATTCCCCCTTGTGGAAGTACATTCTGGTCACTAGGATCTTTCTTCTATCTTATCTCTTAAAAAAGCTCAGTGTATATGAACAACACGTATACACTATACTGTTAATTGTTCAGCACAAACTTGATATGGACATCAAGTTTTTATTTTTATTTTTTCTACTGAGCCTCACCTTGCTCCACTCCAGTGACAATAGAAGCGAAGTTGTCGTCCAACAGGATCATATCTGCAGCGTTCTTGGCAGCATCTGAACCAGCGATCCCCATGGCGACGCCAATATCAGCCCTCTTAAGAGCCGGTGAGTCGTTCACACCATCTCCTGTTACAGCCACGATAGAGCCCTGGTGGGATGAAGGACGAAAAAAAAAAACTCTTTCACAAGCCTGAAAGTGCAGTTTGATCATTCACACTGGATATATGAAGACATGCAAACCAATCTCTTCCCCTGCTGCTTATTTGTAAATTCAATTAGTCAGTTAAGAAGACAGGTAGTAAAGCAAAAGGTGTGTGTTTGTGTGTGTGTGTGTGTGTGTGTGTATTTACCAGACGTTGACAACTCTCCACAATAATCAGTTTCTGCTGGGGTGATGTTCTCGCAAACACCATCTCAGGATGGTTCCGTAGTGCATCATCTAAGTCGTCACTGCTCATCTCTTTCAGCTGACCACCGCTGATCACACAAGCACGGGCGTCACTGCACACAGACGACACAGAGTTACACAAGCATGCATCCAGATACGACAGCTCATTGAATCGTTTGTGAATCTCGAAGGGATGATGATGATGAATCCTGTGGTTCACTTATTAAGAAATACAAAATTATACAGGAATGGATAGCTAGTTAACACACTGTTCAAAGTGCGGACAGCACTGATTCAATACCTCTTGTTGACCTGTTCGACAGGTATGCGCTTCCTCTCGGCGATATCTTCCACTGTTTCGCTGCCTTCTGAGATGATACCAACATTTGCTGCTATTGCCTTTGCTGTAATTGGATGGTCTCCAGTCACCATGACAACCTTTGGTTTCAAAATATTTTAAAAAACATTTCTGAGACAGGTAGATAAACATAAAACAACTCACAAAGTGAAAACAGCATCTCGGCCTAACCAAAGTAATCACACTCATGTTTTTTTTTTTTTTTTTTAGAATTCAAAACCAGCCCAAACAATCTGTTTATGTGCATGTGTGGCAATGTGAACAACACACCCTGATGCCGGCAGTACGACATTTCATCACTGCATCTGGTACAGTGGCTCTTGGGGGGTCAATCATTGAGATGAGACCAGCAAAGCACAGTCCTGTCGTGGTGAAATTCATCTCATCAGGGTCGAATCGATAGCCACGAGGAAACTCTTTCTCATTAAGATAGAGATGACAGAAGCCTGAGAGGGGAGGAAAGGATTGTTAAAAAACACAACTAATAGTAATAATAATTACTTTTTGCTTTCAGTATATAGGGACATAATAGCAAGCCTCAGGATTAGGCCACATCAGCGTTACTAGAAGAGCTTTCTAACCCAGTACTCTCTCTCCCAGTCCTCCCAGGTCCATGTAAGCGGTCTGAAACGCTTCTTTCCACTGCTCATCCAGAGGCAGCTCCTGGCCTTTTATCAAAATGGTGGAACAGCGCTCTAAGATACGCTCAGGTGCTCCCTTCATCACCAACAGGTAGCGTAGGTCCAGTGGATCCTCCAGTTCGTGAATAGACAGCTGGAGAGAGAAGGGATGAATAAAACTGGATGTTAATCTGTGCTCTTAGATCCACCGTGAATCACAGGATTATAGTAGTATCACAGTATTAAAGACACTCCTGCTGTCAGCGTTTAATATATATTTTAAAAAAAAAGATCTTTTTCCCACTACAACAAAGCCTCCTGCTCTCACCTGGAATTTGTTGGTTGAGTTAAAGGGCACTTCCACCACTTTCTTGAAGCGATTACGGTAGTCCATGATGTTTCCTACAGTGAGCTCGGTGAACTTCAGCAGAGCTGTCTCTGACGCATCTCCCACCACGAGCCTCTGTGTGAGACGGTAAAATAGAAATTCATAGAGACGATAAGAACAAATCTGTTCTCACAATAGTTTGTAAGAACAGAAAGTACTACTAACAGAAAGTAGGCAAAACTACAAATATACAACTTGATTTTTGAAAATTAAAGCCAGAGCAAGACTTACTGTTGTCTGCTCAGCATGACATCACATGGATGTCCACTACAAATGTCTTAAAACATTACATTCGTACCTTAGGAATAGGCACTCCTTCTTGATCAGGTTTGAATATAGCTCTGTTACACAGGGAGGCCACTCTCGCCAGTGAACGCCATGTCTCTGATGACTGGTCAAAACTCTGTCCTGAAACCCACACAATCAATCAATATGATCACTGAAAGATTACTGACATGTAAAATAACATCAATCCACCTTTAAAGAGCAACCCACACAACAGCTCATTATGGCCTCTATTACATCTGTATTATCACATCGCTTATAACAACAGCGTTGATCGATTTCAAAAGGAAAATGCTTCCGACAAAAACAGGCTTTGATCCACGTGTTTACCTGACTGATCTTCCGTGGTATCAGCAGCGTGGATCTGGTTGTCAAACCACAGGTGAGCTACAGTCATCCTGTTCTGGGTCAGGGTGCCCGTCTTATCAGAGCAGATCACTGAGGTGGAGCCTAAACACACACAGGTTAAAGGTCAGACTCTGCCTGAATACAACAAAACTACTAGGAACAGGATACGTCCGGTACACTGGTATACTGACCCAACGTCTCCACAGCCTCCAGGTTCTTCACAACACAGTTCTTCCTAGCAAGTCGTTTGGCAGTCAGAGACAGACATACCTGTTGACAAAGACACAGGCTGTTACACACTGACAGATTACTACAGCGCATGTTAAATCTGTCTAACCTGTAGAACATTTATTACTCACAGTAACTGTAGCAAGCAGCCCCTCTGGCACATAAGCCACCACGATGGCCATGAAGAAGATCATGGCTTCCAGGAAGGCATATCCGATGAACATGGCAACCACGAAGAAGGTAAACCCGAAAAAGATGGCAAGTCCAGCAATGATGTCCACAAAATGCTCGATTTCAATGGCGATGGGTGTCTTCTCGTTGCCGACGCCGCTTGCCAAACTGGCAATCCGACCAATGATGGTACGATCTCCCGTGTTAATGATCACACCAGTGGCTACACCTGAAGAGGGAAGAGGAGATCTATCCTTATTCTTATGTAGTAGAAGAATTCATACAAAAGCATTAAACAAATAATACTTAAATAAATGACAAAATAGATGATATCCATGTACTGTACCTTCCAGACAGGTGGTAGAGAAGAAAGCAATGTTTCTGGTCTCCAGTGGATTCTCATGAGTACATTCTGGACTCCTGGTTTGTGGCTCGGACTCGCCTGTCAAGGACGAGTTGTCCACCTGTCACACGCACACAGTACATTAATATATACAACGGTTTATTACACGTCCACATGATACAATGGGGCTGGAAGATACTGTGTGTGATGATGGATTGGGCTTTATCTGTTCCTCAGACATTAAAATTATAGTTCATTCTCCCACTGTCTATCACTGGGATTGTAAAAACATTAAAATACCGGCCTAATATGCAGTTCAATCTAATTGGCACCAAACTCACCACAGTCAGTAAATTACACTGTCTAGCCAAGTGAGGACTCAATCATTAAAAGGTAACAACTTTGAAGTTGATGCTGCAAATTTTGACTGAATGTAGACAGCCTAACATTGTTTTCTAATGTTGAAAAATACACAGATTTTATCTACAGACATAGCAAGACGTTGAAAAAATTTGTCTTGAAGCAACATATCTTTCTTTGTGCAGTATGTGTGTATTTTACCTTGCAGGCCTGACCAGTGATGATGCGAATGTCAGCAGGGACTCTGTCTCCTCCTTTGATTTCCACCAAATCTCCCACCACCAACTGGTTAGCATTGATCTCGTTTTTCTTGCCATCACGGATCACAAGGGCTTGCTGTTTTTGGAGATTGAGAATAAGATGAGCAAATATGAAGGAAGAAGGGGGGGGGGAGAACACAGAGAGACAGAGGGAAAATATGAGAGTGACAGAAAGAAAATAGATCAAATGAGGTGCAATGATAGAGAAGCTATTAACATTAAATTCCAACAATGCACCTACCTGTGGCACCAGATTCTTGAAGCTGGCAATGATGTTGGTACTCTTGAATTCTTGGTAGTAACCAAAGCACCCGGTTACCACGACGACAGCAATCAGGGTGATGGCCAAGTAAAGCTGAAGTCAGAAAGAAGATTTAACCATAAAAACAGGTAGCTAGAAACGGCTGATTCAAATTGTGCTCCTCAATTTCTACTCTTCATTTTTCTTCTCTTATCTCTTTGTCTCTGTCACTCTGTGATCCGTCCTTCTCAAAGGAATCCACATAATCCATATATGCACTCAATCTCTGTTTTTTTTTTCTTTTTTCCCCAGTGCACTAAAGGAGAAACACTCAATATGGTAATATAACTCACATCATCAAAGCTAGTGAGGTTCCCTCTCCCAAGTTCAATTCCAAAGGCGATGAAGCAGATGACGGCTGCGACCCACATCAGACACTGCAGCCCTCCAGCCAGCTGCCTGGCAAACTTTACATACTCTGGAGTTCCTTTAGGAGGCTTCAGTTCATTTGGACCATCTCTCTCCAAGACCTGCTGGGCAAAGGTGGTGGTCAAACCCTGTGGATGAAAAACAGAAAATTAAATAAATTAATAAGTGAGTATTTTTGAAAAAAACGAAAAACAAAATGAATAAAAAAACACCACTGTCAATCATCAAGAATTATTTTTACCTTGGTAACACTTGTGTTGTATCTCATTTCCAGTTCTTCAATTGTAATCTCATGGTCGTCCTGCAGGAGGAGACACAGGGCGTCATTGATTCAGGACACTTGTGAAGGACAGATCAGAGTGAATGAAGGTGATTTATTCAGAGCCGGTTGGTTGAAGCTTGGTCATAACTTCACAGTGGCTTGAATTACTTTTTCTTACAGAGATTACATCTTCTCACTACTGCGCAGCCCTGAGGCTTCTGTTGTATCACCTGTAAATCACAGGTTTATCTATACAATACATAACAACACTCATTACCACTGCTGTTTTCCATTGCTGTTTTTTTGCCAGACAACTTTCATTACTCACAATATCCATTTCTTTCTTCATGCCCTCCAGTTTCTCCTTTTTCTTCATCTTTTTATTCTTCTTCTTGTCCATCTCTCCATCCAT
This sequence comes from Seriola dumerili, assembly GCF_002260705.1. Taxonomy (NCBI): domain Eukaryota; kingdom Metazoa; phylum Chordata; class Actinopteri; order Carangiformes; family Carangidae; genus Seriola; species Seriola dumerili. Next base: position 674,413 of record NW_019174978.1, on the reverse strand, counting down.
CTCGAACATATTGTAAGCGTCCTAAATGCAGGCAGAAATGGCAAAAATATTAATATGCATATTTTTATACAGAAAATCTACCTGTCTGTCCAGACGGCTTGATATTCTTGATGATATTGATACCAGAACTAAATAAAATGTATTTTTTTCCACATCTGCTGTATGTTTGTCAAAGGAACTGCTTACTTAGTGCACTGTATGTGAATATGTGACAACTGGTTTGGTTTGTAGTTGTAGTTAGTAATAAAACTAATCCTGACACCTCATATATTGGAGTACATACATTATGTCCATGCCAGTCAAGGAAAACAAATGCAATGAGAAAGAAAGGCATACGACTGCAGTATTTTGTTTTAATTTATGCATTCGTACTAACACCATAACAAAGTGGAAGTTTGGTAACTGACTGACCTAAAGTATAATAATTAATATAATATAAATGATTATAAATTGTAGTACAAAGAAAATACATTTTTATAGAAGATAATTGTTGAACTTTTTTCATTTCTACAGTAGTGTGTGTGCACTATATAACAACTTGCACATTAGCTTTTTTTTTGTTTATCTGATTTAGTCTTTGTTTTTATGTAGAATAAATTAGAATATTTGCCTACTTTTTTCTTAACATTAATTAAAGACGTGTCTACTGTCTCCCACAATTAATGACAAACACGCTGAATAGTGATCATCTAATCAGCTGGGTCTCCTACCGTTTTACTCATGGTTGCTGATGTGATAGGGGACTGCTCTCCCAAATCAATGGAGGTCCAGACCACTCGATCTTTCTTCACCCCCGAAATTTTGGCTGTCAGCTAAGCTCCGGTCCCAGACATGCACCCTGTTTCTCCCTCTCTCTCTCTCTCCTTCACACACACACGCACACACACATGCAATGGTTAGAAACAGGACACATTTTCTGGAAAAGCCTTTTATACCTGAAACTCCCCTTTTCATATACACATGCGCACAAACATCTCTGGACACACACACACACACACACGTTGAAACACGCAGTTAAATACGACCATCTGCGTAAAATGGTACCTCCAGTAGTAACAATGTCACCCCTAGCCAGGTCACACACAACACGCACTTACATATAAATACATTCATATCACAAGCTATGCGTAGGCTAGTGTTTCTCTGCTATCTCTTATCTCTCCACAGCACGTTTCTTTTCCTGATAAACTGATTGGACGAAGGAGCTGTGAAGGTTAAAGCGGACCAATGTCATTTCTACCAATCTGCCTGACATTGCAATGCATCAACTTACACCAAAAGCTGCACTACACAACTACAGTCTGCTATTGGTCATCGAGTCATGCTATAGGTCGAAATGGGATTGATAGAATGAGTATTAACTGAGACAAAGTGACTTCATAAGCCCAGGGAAAATTAGTCATCTTTACTGCTGCCGTATGAGCTGATGGACAAAATGCACCCTTAGGAAATAAGACAGAGGAACTCAAACCAGCAGGCGCAATCCACAGCCTGACAGCTGTGCCACTCAATCAGACAGTCAGTGATGCACTGCAGCACTATTAAGCCAAATACAAAGGGAGAAGACGTCAGGGAGAGAATAGCCTGCAGCTGAAGTTAATCAGCCTGTCACACCTACTGCCAATCCCAGCTCCTCAGCAAAGCTGTAACAGGTAGCCTCAGCCACAGAGGCAGGTTAATGGTGTCAGGATGTCCTCCTGCAGGTTAACAGATGGTGTGATCACTCTGGTGACCACACACTCCTTCTGTCTGAACCCATACCCTCCTCTAGAGCTTCTACCCCTCACTACCACCACGTTTGATTAATACATTCCTGTTCGCAGGTGTGCAGGTGCACCTCATTTGTCATGTTGTCTGGTTGTGATTCCCGGCTGTTTCCACGACAACTCACAAAATAAAAACATAGTGCACTATGATTGGAGAAAAGTTTTGATGTGCACAAAAGAGGCATCCTCTCAAGGCAACAAACAAGACTGAACCGTGCCCCATAACCCTATGTTGTGTTGTGTATGTTTTTATGCATTTATATGTAATTCACTCTTACATTGCAGGACACAAAACTATTCAGGGTCTAGTGTACATGACTGAGAACCACTGTTCAGAGTAAACAAACAGCTCCACACTAACTACAAGGAAGCAGCGATAAGATGACGTACAAAAACAAGGATGAAAAGGCAGTCGAGAGAAACAGGGAAAGGGAAAGGAAATTAAAGATTCGCAAAACAGTATAATTTTGATCTATCATCTGCTGATATTTTAACTTACTCATTAACATGGCTATGAAAGCTTAATGACTAATCAAGAAAAGATATTCAAGTTTTCCCACCACATACAGCTCTCCTCTAATCGGCTCATTTACAAACAACATAAGAATCAGAAAAGATCCTATACTTAGTTTCATCCATTGTTAGTCTCTGTGTTAAAAGATCTGCCAATTACTATGGGAGTGACATATGGTTCCAATCCTAAATTGTGAGTTTTGGTGGCTTTCAGATCACAGATTTTACTTTCAGTGAAGTAAAAATCCATTATGTGAATGATTAATCAAGAATATTAAGAACACAGGTGTTTATTCACATCCAGGCGCAGCATTCCTCTTTTCTGAGCCAGGGCGTTGATGGTGCCATTATATCAGACATGCATCAGCAGGTCTCTTCTTCTCAGATGTTAGAGATAAGATACACTGTTAGAAATGCAGTGACACAAATTACAGTTACTCCATCATAAAATACCAGGTCATTAGTAATATTGCCTACTTGTAAAGAAATATTCCACCCAAACACACACATATAACTTACTCATTTAAATACTGCAAAGTAAGACAAATTACTCTACCACACAGGAACAAACATTCATTTAAAAAAGCATGATTCCAATACATTGTATAATGAACTGGTATAAGAGGAAGAGTAATGAGTAAAAATTGAGCTAAGGTCACCCCGTCCCTTAAATGTTCCTTCCCAGAACATGTTGCATGCTGGGTAAATAACAGCCGGGTAAGATAAGTTGTGTTTTAGAGAGTCAATATTGTACTGCACTGTATACTGTAGAGTGACAGTACAATCAAAGCAATGTTATCAGCGTGGTTTTATCAGCTGTAATGACACATTAATGGGGTTGACAGGTGAGTAGGGAGTGAATAGAGGGGATGATGGGTAACAGAGAAGAATGAGAGACAGGGATATAGATAGAGGGACCAACACACATACCTTAACACACACATTAAAATGTTCTTCCTAACCTCAGTAGCTAAATTAAAGGGTTCACCCAAATCACAAGAAAGCTAAGTGTGTGCATTATCAGTAACAGGGACATAGTCTCTGGAAAAGACATGTTATGATTTGAAAATTTAATTTGTGAAGGAATTCTTAAGAAAGGTCTAAAGGAAGACGTTATTGAGTTGCATTGCATCATTTTAAACGTCAACCCAGCATTTCTGGACTTTGAGGAGTCGAGAGATATCCAGGTCTCCTAAGATATCCAGTCAGGATATCTCAACGTCTTCTGCTTAGATTTTTAACAAGTCTTTTTAAAATCTGTCTCATGCAAGTAGCCCAGCTTTAACAACATGCAATAGCTACTAAATTGTTGGTGTGACCCTTTAAAATACTTTATTCTAAGCTCATACAGTGCATATTCTTAAATAAATTTGTATTCAATTAGTGGGGTCCAAAAGAAGGCCCTCCTATTCTCTATTAAGGTTAGACTGCATTTGTTTCAGCTAACATACTCAATTACTGAATAAGCCCAATATCCCCAATACAATTGATTCACTACTAACACCTACGGATCAAACCAGAGCAGGAATGTATGGAGCCCCTCAAGGGTCATCATTTAGAATAATTATTGTTTTAGAAGCAGCATTTCTTTCATTTGCAAGGCTTCATTAATTTCTCAATATCTCAGAGAGCGAAGTATTTGGTGCCATCGATGTGTTTAGAGTTGGGATAATGTTTAAAGGTTTAAATGTTTTCTTACTTTGCTGTTAAGGAGCGGATGCATTATTCAGTAGAACCAACTGTAGCTACCAAGTAGCCTGATGCATCCCCTATAATTTCATTTTAGGCCATTATTAAATGCCTGAAATTGATAGAATCGAGCGACAATTGCCTAAAATATGAAACCCGTGTGACTGATAGATCTTCAGAAATAAAGATACAGTGTGGATGAATTAATCGGCAAAAGTGTTTTTTTATTACTTGCTGAAATGTATTCACATGGATGCTCACCTAAATATTTTCTTTTTCACAGCACATGGCCGCTTGGGGCTCCGTAGTAACGCGACTTGTGACAGTAAACTAGGCGACTTGCCTTACAAAGAAGACACTGGTTGAAAACTCCACCTAAGGCTACCGACCTCATACCACCGAAATATAAACCACCGGAAAAAAACAATAAACAAAAAACCTTTTAATCGACTTCAGATCAAAATTTAGTGGCAATGAGTCGAACCAATTACAGCTGCGTACGCCGATCACGTGACACCTTGCAGCAAACGTCATCTTTCCGCGACTATCCCTGACGGACAGGTCCATGTGAACATCTTTGACCGAAGTTATCTCTTTCTACAGGTAAGTAACATATCGCTGTGATGGTGAGATCGGATCGGATTCTGTCTTTGTAAATAAAGCTGAGTGTTGTGAGGGGAAAAGAGTTCACGCGCTGCTGGTGGCACGCGTTTCCCAGCGTCTCTTCCCTCCCGTGACAAGGTCAGGATTTAACGTTACATCACAGATCCCCTAGTTACATGTCAGTAGAAACATCCATACTGCCGGTTCATGTAACATCACCTTTACTGCAGGAGAGGTGTCGTTTCAGCCAAAGTTACTGTAACAAATATATCGCTGGTGTCAACGCAGCTACATTACTGTCATTGTGTGCCTCACCCTGCGTTATGGGTTACACAACCATTACAACCAACCATTACACTACATAAGAGCCCCATGTCTGTCATACCAGAGAAACATGGGTTAAATATTTGGTAGACATGAAGGTGAATATGTGACTGTGTGTAATTGTTGCTAAAGCAAATAGAGCAAACGAGGGTTCAGCTCATTGCTGACATGTGTCTTTCCTTTAGATTGAATGAGAGAACCTTTTCTCTGCTGTTCCACCCTTGGACATCATCTTGCCCCTCAGACAGAATGGCCAGCCGCCTCTTGGGCAGATGTGCCCGTCTGCTCTGCAGGGCCTCCTCTCAGGCTGCTGCTGCCCCGCGCCTGCCTCTGCCCGTGGCTTCGCCGGCAGAGGTGCTGAGGGCTCAGGGTTGGCCGTGGGTCACGGAGAGATTAATGTGTGATGGAAAGACAGTTGCCAAGGATGACAGCGTTCCAATCTTACCCACACTCACCAAGCTGGATGAGTTGGTGGTAAAGGCAGAATTACCAGAGGACGTCCTGCGGATCTGGGATGAGCACGGGAACAATAGTAATCAAGCTGCTAAAACTTTGATGAAGTGGGCTCTGTTGGTGATGCAGACGAAGGGCAAATTTACGGAGCTGATGGTGGATTCAAGGCTACAGGATATGATGAATACCTTATCTCGGCAGGTAAGGAAGCCAGACACGGAGGTGAACTGGCGCTGTCATCGTGTAAGATCATTAACATCTTATCCAAGTTCTTCTGTTAATATTAATTACTCATTTATCTGAGTGTTTTTCTTCCAGATATCTTCAGTGTGGAATGGCAATCTAGTGTCTGCCTTGCAAGCTCTCTGGATCATGGGTTTGCCCTCTGATGATGTAGTTCTCAGTTCTGTCCAGACAGAGGTCCTGTGGCGAGTGCGCAGGCTAAACCACAAGCAGCTGGGTCACCTGGCAGACTGGGGAGCAAAGAGGAAGGGACAGCAGGATATTGTATTAGTGAACGCTGCATTAAAACAACTGGAACTGCGCTGGACTGAAATCACTGATACTAAAACTGTAACTGGACTGATCACCAAAGGACAACGCATGTCACCTACTTTGAGAGACAGATTAGGGGAAAAGGTATCAGAGTTAAAAAAAAAAAAAAAAACATTACAATTGAACACAGTTAATGTCCCAGTTGAACCAGGTAGTTTGGGAACTAAATGTGAATTACTGTCTTTAAAAGCTTGACACTGTTTTTCTCTGCAGAATTAATTTACACGTAAAATGCAAGCATATAGTAGAAAATGTATAATAATGTCGCAATCACTGTGCAGGCTAGAATATACCTAAATCATTATGTCTGGAGAAAGTTAAGAAATCTTCTTCAAAACTACCTTTTGAAGAGGATGTTTTGGAGCATAAATCTAACTTTAACCTATGAGAGCTCCAGCAGCTGTTGGTACAATTGGTCCATAATCCTGAACCACACAGTGATAACCTTCCACCTGTATCTGATGCAGGCGTTGGAGCTTGCAGAGGGCTTTTCAACAGAAGAGATCTGCAAAGTCTGTGTGTCTTTGGCAGCTCAGAGCCGGAGATGTGTCCCGCTGCTCAGAGCTCTGTCCTACTATCTTCTCCAGAAGCCGTCGTCAGAGTACACCACTCCGCTCATATTGGACATGGCTTTTGCCTATGGTAATGATATTATATGGTAGCCATTAATGTTAAAGGCATGCATACACCAAATTAATTGCGGGAAGTTTCAAGCTAGACCTGTGAAGGGTTAAAGGGTGATGGACGGGGACGTCACCCCTGTTTGCTGGTGCTATATTTAGTTAGATTTAACACTGAGCTTTTCTGAGGTAATCTATGAAAGTCACTTGTTCTAGTCTTTTTAAATGAAAGTTGATTCTGTTGGTAACATTTTGTTTCCTCAGTACTTAACAAATCTTTTTATTTTTATATGTTTTGGAATCATAAATCTTAGTATGTACACCATTATGTAAGGCTTGTGGCAAAAAATCTCATGTGTTAAGCTTGATGTGTAGTGCAAATCAGAGGGGATTCAAGCACTGTCTGCTCAGTAACATGCTGTACAACGCTAACAGTATCATCTTTGTCTTTGCCCTTCTGTAGCGAAGCTGAGTTTCCATCATTCTCAAGTATTTCAGCGAATGGCCTCAGAGTTGTTGCCCAGAGTCCCTGAGCTCACCTCTTTTGATGTCACACGCTGTGCTAAATCACTGGGCTTCCTCAAATGGCTCCACATCCCTCTCTTCGAGGCCTTTGCTGTGGTCAGTCCTACACCTCCAAGACTAACTCTAATTCAGCTGATTTTGACAAGTGCTTATTCTTTAATGTCAGATAAACCACTATATATGTCTTGGTCACTGTGTAACTTTCTGTCTGTACATCTTTCATCAGCACTTCATGGCAAACAGTGAGAAGTACAGTGTCCTTCAGCTCTGTAATCTGCTCATGACTTTTGCCAGACTGGGCTTCCAGCCTAGCAAAGGAGAAGAGTTCTTTAACAAGGTACTAACGACACTGAAAGCTGCCTGTTGGCTTTACATTGGTTGCTTCTGCTTCTTCCTTGAATGTATGCCCTGTGTGTGTGCCTTTGTGTCCAGATTCACTCTGTGCTGGAGGAGTCTCTCTCTGGCCTTGAGCCCTTCCTGCAGACAGATGTGGTTTGGTCTCTGTGTGTGCTGCAGCAGGCCAAGCCCCACTACCTCATCCCCCTCACACAGCAAAATCACATCGCCAAACTGTCAGGTAAGACACAGAGCCGTGGGTGTTTACCCTGTGTGTTTTCGATGTGCATATTTATACTGTAAATATGCAGATACACACTTCGTATGAGTACAGGTAAGCACCCACATATTGCTGCATACGTCACTGTCAGTGAGAAACTCGCAGTGCAGCACCTGCTTCTCTTAACTGGGAGAGGCTGGTGAAAATGGTTCAGGCACTTGCTCTTGAGGCACAAACAATACAACATGACACTAGTACAACTAATCAGCATGTCAAATTCATTGTTAAGATTGACATTCAAATGAAATAAAAACCATAAGTAATAATGATAACGATAATGCCCACATTTTAAGAAGTTGGAACTTCTAATATATTCTCACTAGACCATAGTGCTCACAGTAACACAGTTTAATAAGCTTTTCTGAATGAGCCAATACTTTTGTCTTGCATCAGACATTCCTATTTTATCATAGGTTATTAGGTCCAAGTGTGGGGGATATTTTGTTTGGGAGCATAGAAATGATATGACTCATTTATGCATTCATTTGAAATACTGTGGTCTCTGAGGACTCTGGGATGTGAAGGCCAAAATACTATTCTGGCTCAGTAGATGGCAGTGCAGCTCCAATAGATTTCTGGTTAGAAAGACACATTAAACCCATTTTCTCCCAGATATAAAGCACAGCATTGATTACTAAAACAGTCTTCTTGTTTTTTTTCTGTCTACAGAGGGCAGTCCAGTCCGAGTGGAGAACTACCGGCTGAAGTTCCTCCACATTGTTGCTACTCTCCAATTAGAGCATCCCGGTTCCTCAGATTCAGATCCTCCATCCTCCCTGACTGCCCCACATGTTCCGGCCACCATCTCCCCCCTGCAGAGCAGTATAAGAGAGGCATTACAGACATTGGTGGGTGGGAGGACAGAGGCTGTTCGCACTGGGGTCGACACTGTGTTCGGATGGACTATAGGTGAGGGGACCGTGGTAGATCATAAATATGGTAGATTCGATTACATATATAATCACGCTGTCTTTTCCTGTCATTACTGGACATCTACTCCAAAAGCAATATTCAACACAGTTCTTTTTACAACTAACATGCCCTTCTCCATTCAGATGGTGAGCTGGTTGTGGATTGTGACAACAAACCAGTTGACATTTCAATGCTGAAAGCAACTCATCTACCCAGTGGAGGAGGAGACCAGGCTTTACCTGTCGGGTCACGCCGGTGAGTCATAGAAGAGAATCAAGTGTGCCTGGGTTTTTTTTCTCTTGCTGTCTTATGTTACTATGCTCTCTGTTCCACTCCTCTGCATCTGTTTTTTTTTTTTATTTTTATTTTTATTTTTTTAGGATTGCGTTCATAGCTTGGGAATTTCCAAACTTTGGCTCAAAGAGTAAAGACCTTCTGGGGCGGTTTGTCATGATGAAGCGACATCTTCAGTTGGCTGGCTTCATCACAGTGGAGGTAGGGATTTTGTCATGTGTTTGTCATTGTGGTTTACATACTTCAAAGTAAAAGCTTTTTTTTATTTTATTTTATTTTATTTTATTTTTAACAGTGATCAAATTATTTTCTCGATATAGGGTAAACTGAGCTCTTTGGTTTCCAGATCTGTTTCTCATGACACACATCAAAGCCAGTCGAAAAATAAATGTTCTAATGTGTTGTGTTTGTGATAGTGAGTGAACAGAGACAGAGAAGGTGTGCTGCTGCTGCTGCTGCTGTAGCTGTAGCTGTAGCTGTAGCTGTAGCTGTAGCTGCTGTTTCTGACAGGCTAAGCCCATGCAAACAATGGACCTAATACTTTGGTAGAGCTGAGTGTCAGGTGGGTCCCGCTGCAGTCAGTGGTATAAATAGAGCTCCAGCTGCAGCTCTGCCTCATCTAGGCCAATCCAAGCACTTTCACTCTCATCTGGGACAATCTCCTGAACCAGTAGTAGCATCACATCCCTCTCAGGTTTGCAGTGTTGCATTATGAATAGGTTAATAAAATGATCTTTACAGTTGCGTTTGCGTCTTAAGCTCTCACAGAGCATCTGTAATGAGGAGCTACTTGCTCATTAGCCTTTTAAAGAAATGTTTTACAAACCCTTCCTTTTCGTCCTCTTTCAGGTGCCGTATTATGAGTGGCTGGAGTTGAAGACAGACTGGCAGAAACTGGCGTACCTGAAGGATAAAATGGGGAAAGCTGTGGCCGAGGACATGGCCAAGTGAACTGGGCAAAGTCTTGATGAAATTTTTGCAGGCTCAGCTAAATCAGAGCTTTCCCAACCAAATGGGACCACAGGGAATACACACATACACCCACGTTCACACTTGGAACGGAGCAGCACTGCAGAAGAGCTCTCCCGTTCTTTATCAGAAAAAAGAAAAAAAGAAATCATATTTTCACTCTGGTTCCCTTGGCAACGTGTGGGGCTTTCCCTGTTTCCATGGTGATGACGAGCAAGAGTTTTGGAGCCAGAGAGTGACAGAAATAAACACAGTAATGTTCAGTTGAAATGATATGATCAAGGACAAGTCTGACCTGTCAAAACAGAACCACCTGGGCCATTTGTAGAATTTTGGCCGAAATGTTGTGCTTAATATCAGCATGTGAATAGATTGGAATAACTTAACTATCTCTGAATGTGTCTGGAGTCAGCTTGTGATGGAATAAATTGTTTTATTGCTGCTTTTTGTTTTTTTTTAATTCTCACCAGATTGACTAAAGCCCTTATAGGATTCAGATTCAGTATGTAGGGCAATGTGTGTGTGATACATGTGCACATTTCCTAAAGGGTTGTACAGTGTTCATACAGTGTGTATTGTATTTGGTGTGGTATTCAGACCGAGGATGCTTCATTTCACATCTAACAGCCAGTTCGCACACCTCTCTGGCGTACTGGTGTGTGTGTGCAAAGTGCATTAGTATTTTTAGCAAATATTTATTGGATCAGCACAGAGTAACAACTTGTTACTGTGTTCCTCCAGAGCTTAAGTAATTAATTTCTTTTTAGCAGCCCAACGTTTTGGTTATCAAAGGAATTCAAATCAATAAAGACAGCATGTTTGGGTAATGGACAAAGTCGTATTTAAAAGTTTCATTTCTTCAAGTACTCTGTTAAATTTGAATGTTTAATACATTTTTCTTTATCTATCGTCCATGTGCGTGTTTGTTAAAGAACAGCATTATCATCAAGGGACAAGGTGAGATGAACCCTTTGCCGGCCTGAAACTGCTTACACAACATCATGGGCAGCAGCAGCCCTCTGACTTCACAGGCTGCTAAGTGGCAAAAAGAAGAAGGCTGACTAATGCAAGCCAGGGCAGAGGAGAGAAAATGACTTAACCTGAGTGGGAGCCAAAGGATAACACAAAGCCAGAATGGCAAATGAGGTAACAGGAAACAACAAACACGAAAATTAATTGTTACTCTGATACACCATCACATGATCCAGAGGGCATGGTTCATGCTTCCTGATATTCAGGGATTAATGGATCAATTGATGGACTGTTGACAAAGAGCCAAGCTAGCACTTCCAGCGTTGAACTCCTTGGTCACAGTTTCCCCTCTCTGAACGGTTAGCAGTGGGCAATGTGTGTGTTCAGACAAGGCTAAGTAACAAAGGATATGGAAATATTTTACATTGGAAAGTCCCCTAGTAATAAAGGAAACAGCTTTATTGTTGTCCAACACATCAGATCAAGATTTTCTTTTTAAGATGGAAAAATGTGCCATTCAATATCTTTGAAATACTGTATATTCATCTGGTTTCTACTCTGCCTTTGCCCGATGCCTGAGGGGTGCTGCTGTGCACAGGACAACCACAACCTGAGAACAAGATGTGAGTTGAGAACCCACAAACACCTTTTCTTCTTTTTATGAGCAGTGATGCTTGTCAGCAGCCGTATTTGTTGACGTCAACTGGATTGCACGGAAGCCATTAGACATTATCCGGTAAAGCTACAATCACTTCTGCTGAGCTGGCACTCTATAATGGGAAGTTTTGGGTTGTCATGGAAACTACCATTGCTGATCATTTGGCTCAGTGCTGCCGCCCCCTTTATCTCTTTCTATTTCTATCTATTTTTCCCCCCTCACTTGTTATCTATAAAAGTAGAGGAAAACTGAAGAGAACATGTAAGAGTGCTGGAGAGGTGTTTAAGATGGAGAGCACAAACAGATGCTCTAGCTGCCCAAGGGAGAAATGTCTCCCTGTTGATTCCTCAGGGATGCAATCAGAGCAGGAGGCAGAAGGTATAATTAGCAGAATACTTTCAAGTTTTCGCCTCTGCCCTTTTTGCTCTCTTGTGTTTTGAGTTTCTCTTTCCTCTGTTGGTTGTGTTTTACGTGAAACAGCCTCCTTTTCTTAATTTCTCCATCCTCCTCTTGTTTTTGCAGTACCTCTACTTTCCTATAAAGTTGAGGGCAGCACTGAGAGAGCAGTGGAAATCTGCTGACATCATCTCCCAAGATCCAGTCATTGCTTGGCTGGGAGAGAAGGAGGTGGGGCAGAAAAGAAGGAGAGAGATACAGGAGGGAGGAAGGAGGAGGGAGGGGAGGCAGGAATTGGGCATCAAGAGAGAATACTGCAGCTCCCTCTCAGATTTTACGCACACACACACACACACACACACATATTCAGATGAACTGGATCATGAGGCTCTAAAACACACGCCCACAACAGCAGCATCACTGTGCTGCACCACAGAGAGAGAGACCAGCATATACTCCCATCTCTCACTCTCCATCTTTCTCTCTCTGTCTGTCTCATTCTGCCTCATACACACAAACACACACACACACACACACACAGACACGTGCTGCAGGGAAGATCTGAGTGTTGGGTCGCTGAGCATTCAGCCAGCCCCCCCCTCCCCTTCTTCTGCTTTCTCCCTCTCACTCTCTCACTCTCACTCCCTCTCCCTGTTCACCTTGTCTGTTCCGGCTGTATGGTTTATTGTTGCGTCAGAGCCAAAGAGAGCCAGCGAGAAGCATGCCGGGGGAGAGCACTCACAGATCTGTCCCCGCCGACAAGCATCCAGAGCAGGGAGCTGAGGAGACAGGGCTCCCTGGACCAGGTAGGACCTCTGGGGGTTGGGGATGGAGAAGGAAAAATTAGGTAAATAAGCAGATAGATATGATCGAAGACAAATTTCGGAAGAGAGAATAAAGATAGTGTAGAGCAAGTATGGTGTTAAATTGTTTGGGGCTGGAGGGAGAGTTAGCAGGACAGTAAGCATGGCACATATATAGTGACTTCTGGGCCAGTGAGTGTAAGGGTCTGTTAGATAATCACAATCTGCTTTAAACTGCCATGTGGAGAACAGTCAGTTTCAACCTGGGTCATTTCTGTATATCTGTTGACATGTGCAATGAGTAAGCTGTGATTCAGCTGCATGTTGTTTCCCCCTCAAGCTCCTGGCTAATAGCAGCCCCCCCCCCCAAAAAAAAGCCTCCACCCCAAAGCTATCAACTCCCACTCCACCTCTATGCACTTCTCAATACTAAAATGCCAATTAACAAACAATCTCCCATCTAAAATGCACCACTGACTTCCAAAAGCCTTTGTGCAAAATGCCCAGCCCCCATTGTCGTCAGAATCCCAGCACTGTCTTCCCCCACCCTTACCCCGGCCTCCTCACCCCTATCCGTCCTCTTGCTGCCCCATCTTCAGCACCCAGTGCCGCCCCAATCCGCACCCACATCCACATCTCTCCATCAGTTTAACAAGCTGTAAGGACAGCGTAGAGTGGCTCCTCCCTTCCCCCCAGCCTCAGCAGGAACATGACACAGCAGCATGGCAGAGCACTCTGTAGGAACACACAAACACAACCACACAAGAACAACAGCTTCTGGCGTTTTTATTTCCAACTGTTTTAAATTATCGTCAGCTATTGCTTATGTTGTTGTTAAGTTGTGAAATCATGAAATAAGTAGGCTAATTACACACAAATGATGAGAAGGACAGAGCAATGGTAGCAGGTAAGACTGGGAGATGAGAGATTGGGAAGGTCAAGATTTTATTAATGTCCCCTTAATTAGATTTTATTAATGATTTTATTCATGTCCCCTTAATTAGTCAGGCAATAATGTTCAGAGTGAAAATGACCTCATTGGATCAAAGTCTTGTGAATACGCTCCCTCTGACAATTACTGCATAATATAGCTTCTAGAGTTGTTGGGGGTACTATCGTAAACACCCGACAGTGATAATGGATAACCTATTAGTGAGAAAGCTGCCTCCTCTCTGCTGGAGATAGTTTACAGAGGTCTGCTGTTTTAGACACATTACAGCTTTAACTTCATCATTGCCCTCATCTGTTCTTAGGCTTGAAATTATTTTAAGCTCTCCTGGCCTGAATCTCGACAGAGGAGGGAGGAAAGAGAATTGTTGGATGCTCTGATTACGACTGGTGTTCTGGAAAAGGAAAAAGGAGAGGTTACAGAAGTGATTATGAGTAATAAGATGAGAGGTGGAGATGGAGAAAGACAAAGAAGCATATGAGACTGTTGGGGTGTCTCTTCTTCATGGCTCAGTCTGAGCAGTAGCTAAAATAGAGGTTCCCCGTTGGGGCTGACAGCGCTGCAGCCTCTGTGACGCAGCTCCAGTCTGCTCAGCTTGCTGCGGCCTACTCCTCGTATATGGGCAAGCCTGGTGCTCAGTTTCACTGCGTTCCCCCAAGAGGAGACTCCAAAGCTGGGCCAGGGAGGGAAAGAGAGGCTGACGCCCGTATTTGCTGCACTGAGTCTGCAGCTAAGAGGCAGAAGCTGACAGTTACTGTATGCTAACACACGTAATACATATCATTGGCCTATTTAGCAGCCAAAACTGCAGTTCCCACATTATGCAGTTCTTACATTTGATTCCAGTTCATAGCATATAAGGGAAGAAGATACAGTATTTCTAAATATGCTTAATATGTGTGTTGCTTTGCTTGATTTAGTATGTATAAGGTAGATGCCTTTTTATTAGGCCCTGAAGGAGGAAACAATCACATTGCATTGTACTATACATGTGCAGAAGTTGGCTTTTGTGCATGCTTAACTGAGCATCTTTCTGATTAGTGGCAGGTTTTAATCTCTGAGGCATGACTCAGCACACACACACAAACACACCTAGAGCTTGTTCTTGGGGCAATGATCAGGCAGGGCTGCTAAGTGCTGATGCTTGCATCCGCCATCACCACTGGCAGGACAGGAGAGCTGCGAGGGAGGAGAAGGAGTTCTAGTATTTGCAGAGAAAAAAAAAAAAAAAGAACATGGAGGCGAGAGAAGAAAGCAAAGAGATGCAGATAAAAGTGAAACAATGGAGCAGCATCTATATATATATTCATGTATAAAGCAGGGCCGGGGAGAGGATTAGATAGGGAAAGATTTAGAGAAATCTAAGGAATTGAGACAAAAGAGCTTCTGCAGAACAGGGAGTGAATCAGTAAGTGATATCTGAGTTCCTGGCAGAGCAAATGTTTTGTATGTGTGTGAGGGTGTGTGCATTTGTGGCTGGCACCAAGCTGAGCCACTTGTGTGTTATAATGGCCAATCAGCATGTGGCTTGAGGTCACCGTGGGAATGGCCCAGTTAAGAGAGCAACTGCCCTGTTCTCTCCTTGTGTGTTATAGAGAAACAGGCTTATGCCACATCCTCTTGGGCTGTTTCAGTGAATGTATAGTGTTGTGTTATGGTAATCAATCCGACTTAAAAAAACCATTAAAGATGATCAGTGGAACTGAAACTAAAGAAGAATACAGTCTTTGATCCCATCATCTCCCTCCTTCTTCTTTTCCTTCTTAGCTCATACTCCTACATGAGTCTCCCTCAATGCACCCCTGACCCAATTGCATTCAGTCATCCTGTCATTTTATCTCAGTGACTTCCCCATTACTGATGACTGTTATGAAAATGATAGGATGGTCTAGAAGGACAAGGGGACAGAGAACACTGTAATTCAATAAGAGTTCCTTTTGCCTCTGGCTAATTGTGCAATTGTGCAAGTTGATACAAAATGAGAGACAGAGAAACTCTGAGAGAAAACATTGTTTTCCAATTACATGTTTTGAGTCCTCCCTACAGTGGACCATTACAGGCAGCATTATTCAGTTTCAATTTTTTTTTCCAAAACTGGTGGCTTATAGTCTTTGTTTTCAGTCTTGGTGATTGTTTTGCTTTTCATTTATGGGGTTGGAGTGAAATACAGATATGAAAGACATTTGTTTAATCCTCTGACTGGCATTCTGGTGACATTTTTTGTAGCTCTCTCTGAGTTAGTGTGTGGGAGAAGAAAAATAAAGTTCAACTGAAGAGATGAAAAGTCTATTATTGTACACCAAAGGAGGTGTAGCCTTCCATATCAATAACAGATGATCATGTTGAGATAATTCAGTCAGTTGAATGACTCACGTCTTTGTTAAATCTTTACTACCGTTAAAATTTACCATAAATTTGTTCGTATTTCAAGATCTTGATGCAATGACTCCTTCCCTCTATTCAAACTGTTGTTCTACATTGCTTTCTCTGTTTTTCAGACATGACCAGACACCCATCTACTGACTCCACCCCTAGTGACAGTGGCTCCTCCCCTAGTGATTGTGGTTCTAGCCCTTCTCCCAGCACTCCTCAGAAGCTACTCCCAGCATGCACCTCTCCATTTGGACCACGAATATTTCATGCAACACCTAGTTCCTCTGGTTCTCCAAGACCTCAACCTGAAGGCTCTGACCATCGCAACAGCAACACGCCAAAATTGTCGGGAAAGTTAGGTGGTCATGGACCGTGTGGCCGCCTCGTCCCTGTTAAGATGGAGAGAATCAAGGTGTGTGTTATGTGTGTATGAGCATACTTGGATTTTTACACAAGATATGCTACCATACTTTAATATGTATGTATAATGTGTTATTCCAGGTCCTGACCGGGTCTGAGGTGGAAAGTGATTACCAAGAGCCACAAACCATTGACACAAGGGTGGTGATGGGTCAAGAGACACTGCTCAAAACAACAGAGATCCAGAAAGGGAAACCCGTGGTTGAGCCGAGTGGTCAGGCTATCCCTTTGCCGGCTATCCCAAGCTTTTCAGATCCTCAGGCACAAGCAGAGGAGACTCAGCTGGAGACCAGCAAAGAGGAAAGCCGAGCCCAAAGCCCTCAAAAACAGAAGGATCAGCAAAAAGACCCTGTGCAGCCCCCAGCCACACTACCTTCCCCTTTTCACAAACCCCTGTTACCTTCCCCATCCTCCCCAGAGCCTGTCACGACCAATGACAGTTTGATAGACAACCAGGAAGAGGTTCAAACCCTCTCTGAAAACGAAGTGCCTTCCCTCTCTTTTTCGGAGCTTGCCTGTCCAGTTGCTTTGTCCTTCTCTGAACCAGCCTATGCTGTTGACCCTCTACGAGTGGGTGTGCCCTCATCTCTTGACCCTGACTTGTATTATACCGCCCCTTCCACCCCAATCAAGATGGCTTCCCGCTCTTCACACCTTAAACATCATTCATATCCTGGCTCTCCAGCCTCCCCGCTCTCCCCTGGTTCTCCCTCAGACAGCGAGGACCTGTGTTCCCCTCTCACCTCTCCCTCTGGTTCTTATATCACGGCGGAGGGAGGCAGTTGGACCTCCTCTTACACATCTTCCACCTCCCCATCCACTTCTCCCAATCTGCTCCTCACAGAGGAAGCACAGGAGGCCCCTGCTTGCTTTGTGAGCTCCTTATCAGAAATTGGAGATGAAGCTGGGGAGGAAAAGGGACAAGTGGGACCAGAACGAGAGGAGGAAAGGGCAGGGGACTTCTGCCTGTACCGCCCTGAGGATTTTGTCAGGAATTCACGGATAGGTATAACAGGGACAGTGATCCTCGAGGAGGAAGAGGCTGTAAAAGGGGAAGAGGTCAAGATTTCTAGAGAAAGTTGTCGTCCATGCTGGGTGACTGAGGATACATCCCCTCTAAGGAGCAGTAGTAGCCGTAGCAGTGACTCCCAGGAGGATGGAGGAGAGTCTGAAAGCTCACTCTGCCCATTGGAAGAGGCTGGTTCAGACAGAATAGAGTACCCTAGACCCATGCAGACAGGCTTGAAATTGCAACTGGAGGCATGCATATCAGATGAACACTATGGACAGATGGATGACCACCCACAACTACCCTCCACTGCCTTGACTCCTGACATAGAGAACATGACCATGGCCTCATCTAGTCTTAGCCCTGACTCCCCTCTCACCCCCCTGGATGCCTTCTGTTCCGGAGCCTTCGATAGGCTCGGCCCCAGTTCTTTCATGATCTCACAGGCCGCTTGCGCTGATGATATACCAGAGGAGGAAAGGATGATCCCTGCCTCCCTCATCTCCTTCCCCCTCCACACTAGCCTTATCTTTAAGGCTGATTCAATGGAAATCACCCTCTTCCCCACAGAGGAAGAGAATGAAATTGAAGTTCATGACAGAAATGAAGGGAAGGATGTTGATGCATATGCAGCAGGAGAGGAGGAGGGAGATGTTGAAGATGATGACGATGATGACGACGATGACGATGATGATGACGATGACGATGATGATGATTACGATTATGATGATGATGGTGATGGCAATGCTAACGGTGCTGCTGATGGTGAAGACGATGATGAAAATAATGAAGATGATGACGGTGACGAGCACGATGAGGCAGGTGAGGAAGCCAAGGTGGAGGTGAAAGTGGTGGAAGAGGAGGAAGAGGAGGAAGAGGAAGAGCAGGACGATGATGATGTGGAGGAGTGTGATAGCAAAGCAGTGGAGGATCCTACAGATGAGGACAGCTCAGCATCGTTCCTTCATTCACTTTCAGACACATCTATCAATGAGGGGTTGGACGAATCCTTCTGTTTTCAAGATGATACAGATGACTCATTAGATTCCGCCTCCTATAATGGGGAGGAAGATGAACGTCTATACAGCACTGAGAGGCATGCACAATCACTAGAACCCACAGCTTTGGATGCACTTGATCCGACTGACATCCAAACAGAACCTGAACAGGGGTCTACCACTGAAACAGGTCAAGCTGAAACTTTGCACACACAACTGAGCACAGACGAACAACTGGATCATTCCGAACCCCCCTGTCTTTCTGAAGCCAATGGCGCCCACCCCTTGGATAACAATTTAAAACCCAAACCTCTGGATGAACCTGAACCCTGTGAACCTCAGCCAGACCCTCAACCAGAATCTACCAGTGGAATAAGTGAGACAGAACCTTTCCACACACAAATGAGCACAGAGGAACCAGTGGATCACCAGACACCGATCCTTTCTTCACAAGCTATTTCTTGTCAACCAGAGTCCTCCAGCAACCCAAACAACACTGGGAGTGAGAGTGAAATGATAGATATCTCTGGTTCTTCCGACCCTCTTGACGAACCTGAAGACAGCCCTCATGTTAACCCCTCCACCGCCCCTGTTGTCATTCAGGCTCCTCCTGACCCAGCTGATGAGTTCCACACCTCTTCTCTTGCTGCCGTTTCCACACAGGAGACAATTGATCTAAACAGTTCCCTTCCTCTGGAAGAACTGGCCGAGGAAAATCCCCAGATGACAGACACTGATTTGCAACAGAGCAATGACAATTCAGAGGAGGAATCCACCAAAGAACCAGAAAGGGACTCTTTCAAATTGCTCATCAAGCCTCGTAATTATCAGCCAGAAAGCCAAAGGACTGTTGGAGCAACTAGACTAGTGTTATCAAAGTCTTTCTCCAATAAATCTGATGTGCCCAGAGGGGCTGAGGCCATGTGTAGGCCCAGTATTCACAGAGATTCTGACATTGAGCTTGACCAGAAGAATGGGAATGCCTCAGCTGAGTCCATGAGTTTAGAGTGTAGAAGTTCTGACTCTGGTCCCTCTGTTAATATGGCCACTGCCACCAATGACTTGAATAAAGGTGTTCTCCTTCTTTCCTGCCCTAAAGACCCTAGTCCCAACCCCAGTAATATCCCTGTTTCTGTCTCTCCAGAGATCATCTCAGAACTTGCTGACAATCTGGCCCTGACCCCTGAACATTGCCCCAGTGACTCTGCCCAGGAGAACCTGAGGGAAAACACCCTGAGTACTGATGAGGGGGCGCTGGGAGCTGTTGGATCTCCACACTCCCCCCTTGCCATTTCACCCAAAAGGGAAAACTCAGAAACAGACACAAGCAAGGAGATGGTTCCTGGAGCTGGGGCGTGGTGTGATGACAGGATCGGGCTAGGGTTAGGTCTAGGATTAGGTTCGGGGGCTGAGTTTGGTGTCTGGGGAGCAGGAGAGTCTCTTTCCCTGTCTCTGGGGAAGAGGTATGAGTTAGAGGCAGAGAGTCTGCTCATGTGTGACACAACGGGCCAAAGCACACAGACGGCTGTGGTTCCCAACATGAGCAGTGAAGTATATAAAAATTATGACAATGATCTGGGTTCTGTTCTGGATGAGGAAGATAACAACAGTCTGTGTGGAAAGAGGGACCGGATGGCAGATGAAGAACTGGTAGAAGAAGAGGGAGCGGCTGAGTCCAACTTGGCCCGTTGGAAGTCCATTGAGGAGATCTCAGAAGCAGGTGGAGGAGAGGATGGAAGCTCCAGATTCCCAGAGGACGATGTCAGTAATCTAAATCCAGACAATGATGGAGATAACACAGACACAACAATACAACACACTTGGAAGAATTCTAACAATAACAATGACTCTGCCTTTGACTCTTTGGAAGTAGCCATGTGTGGAAGTCTGAATGCTCTATCAGAGGAAGTGAGACCCCAGAGTGTGAGTGTCAGTGTTAATGAGTCTGTGTCTAATATTCCACTAGAAGAGATGCCACCTCAGGTTTCTGACACAGTTGCTGATGAAGAGCAGGAATCGACAGACGGCTCCATAAACCAGACATCAGACACATCACAGGCACCATCCTCAAAGGAAGGTGTCTGTAGCATCTCAGTGCCATTCGTTGAAACTCACATGGACCCAGCTGCAACAAAAAACCACTTCGATTTGGCAGATAAATCAAGATGCCACACTCGTCCAGAGTGTCAGACAATCACTCCAGAGAGTAATACAGCATTTTCTTTGCTACATGGATCCTTTGGTTCCTTTACTCCTAAATGTAAATCTAATGACTCCAGACCAAGGAGAGCTTGCAAAGACAAGGTGGAAAATACTGGTGCTCTGTCAGAACCAGAGATTGTGAAGCCTCAGACTGAAGGTCAAAAGAAAAGCGATGTGACTGACAGACTTGTCGATGAACCAAAGACTAAGGATACCTTCAAAGAACAGCCATGTGTTGTTTGTGACTCAGGGGAAGAAGATGATGAACAAAAAGTGGAAGAGAAGGGAAAAGAGAGAGGTGAAGAGAAAGATGAGGAGAACAAAAAGGAAAGAAAAACCTCTCCTGTACAGAGTAGCCCAGAGCACTTTTTGTGTCACACCCCTAAAGGGGAATTTTGCACAGATAAACCAACTGCTGCTAAGAAAGGGAGGAGAGGGAGGCAGAACAAGCACAGGGCATCTCAGAGAGACAGTCACGCCGACTCTAGCCCTGAATCTGTTGGTGATCCAAAGAATGATGATCCATTAAATACCACAGCAGATGGGTGGTCAAAGGGGATTGCAGACAATTCTAAAACTAAGGCAGGTCGAAAGGCAAACAACAAAGCTTCATCAGTGGACTGTCAACAGAGGACATCTGAGACGGACAAAGCAGAGTCTAGTTCACAAATGCAGGTGGATAACAGTCCCAGTTTTGATGTCAAAAGTCCTACCCACGGACACTGCAATTCAAACATGCATACCCCAGACAACCTCAATGCTGTGGTGGCACTGAACCAAGAATTACAACAGAAACAGGAAGTGCTTGATAACAGACCACTATCTGATAGTCAGAGAGGAATTACAGTAGACATTAATGACAACAACATAGATACTGGCCACAGCACGCTTACCCAGGATACCATATCATGCTCTCTGACTCCACTTCCTTCCTCACCATCTCCTGATTCCTCCTCCTCCCCTATACCTTGTGCCTCAACAGAGCCAGAGGGAGATCTTTCCACACCTGTGCAGGAATCCCAACCTGTCCCCTCAGCTCAGCAACAGTCTTCAATATGCCACACCACTCCTACCGTTTGCTCTACCCCCACCCCCACAACACAACAACCCCCAGATTCCCAAACTCTTCCTAACAACGACGATGACGACGACGACGACAACGACGACGTCCAGGAGGTCGCCGTTGTCCTCTCTCCATCAGCTCCATCTGCCACAAGTGTCTCGTCACCTTCATTCTTCACTGCCATGCCGTTAAGCCTGTCCCAGCCTACCCAGGAATCATCTACACCTGGGTCAGGGGCTCAAGATTCAGCATGTGTTCCAGACTCCATTCCCTGTCCCCAGTCTCAGTCCTCTTCGCCTAATCTCAACACCCAGTCTCACAAACAAATCAAGCAAGGTCGCACATGGAGCACACAAGACCGGTGCAGAGGTGAGTACAGAAATTATGTCTAGTTAGATTGATATCACAGCGCAATACACACTGAGGAATTACTTAAACTTTTGTTACAGTCAGTTGTGGTGACAGTGAAAAAGTGCTTTGCAAGTTGAGACTGTTATCATAAAGAAAAAATGCCCACTATATTCCCTGGTCTGTTGGTTTGAGGGTTTGTTGTGTGAAGTGTGTGGCTCCTAATACAAATATGATCAATGATTGTGTGGTCTGTAAGGTCCGAGTTTGGCTGAGGAGGAGACAGACAGTGAGGATGATGGTGGACTGCCTCGACGTGGTCACAGGTCCCAGCCCAGAGGAGTCGTAGGAAACAGAAATGGATCGTTGCAGAACGAGTCTGGTCCATCGAATAAACGGGAGATACAGCCTTTCTCTGGCCACCAGATAACCGACAGGCAGTCGGGCTGTCCAATCAACCACAGCCATAAGATTTCTGAAGAGATTGACTTATCCTTCAAAAACAATTGTGAGTTGTTTCCGACTCCTGCGTGAAAAAGAAATCCCCTAAAATTCTTTTGCTTTGGGTTGTACACTCCACCCCTTCTTTCCTTTGCCCTGTTTCCATCTCTCTTTCTGTTTGCACAACAACAATCACTGTTACTCTGTATTACATTTAGTTGTGTTTGAATATGAAGTTATCACACAGGACAGAGTGTCCTAACACGGCTATGTTTTTCTCACAGATAACATCACAAAAAACTCAGCTTTACAAAATTCACTGTTTGAATTATGGATGACACTTTCCCTGAGCTTTTCCATGTCAATGTCAAAGGCACCTTGCGTACAATGTGAAATCATATAGTATTAGGATATAATTAAATTTATTTTCCGTAGGCTAATTCAATTCCCTGGTGTTGATTAGATGAGCTTTTGAATTTCATAATGAACACTCTCCATCAGCATAACACTAATGAGACAGACTCTCATCACTTCTACTATGGTGATTAGTTTCTATGGCAGTAAGGATATGATACCCTTCACTTACCTGTATGTGTGTTGAATATATGCTTGTGTAGGCTCCATATTGGCTTCCTGTAATGAGTCTGAGAGTGAGGGGTCAGTGCCTGAGCTAGAGGAGCCGGAGCCACTGAGACCATCAGAGCCCCAGGTGAGGCAATTCATGCTGCTTTTAGGAAACATAAGTAAAAACAGATTATCTGTAATTGCTTACACAGTGACAGCCTGAAACATGTCAATTTTCAGTTGCTGAAGTTCAAGAATTTTTATGCTTGTCATGATAAGCTCTTTAAACGCCTGTTTCTGCTGTTGCTATAAACATAAAACCACTTCCCTTGTGTGCAAGAGAAAACAGAATCGCCTGGCAACAGCAAAATAGTGTGTACAACCTTTCTTTGTAGAAAACCTAACTGGGTGCAAGATTGTACTCATCTTATGTTTATGTTACTTTTGGTGATATCAGCCAAATTGACATATGGCAAATGAGTAAAATGTAAATATAAAAATATCAAACATTACTATAGTAAAGTAACTGATATTAGGTTTTTCCTTCAGTCTCTCTCCTCTGCAGATGAAGGGCTGAACAGACCAAAGCAGAGCCGCAGTGAGAAGAAGGCTCGCAAGGTCAGACTGCCTGTATAAAAATACATGAGTAAAGTAGTCAAAGAAAATATTAAAGCTTTATTGTGTAAGTGTATATGAAATCAGTGTTTAATTTATGCTATTTTGGTTTTATTTCTCACTCTTTCTGCTGCTGTATGTGTATGCAGGCCATGTCTAAACTGGGTCTAAAGCCGGTCCATGGTGTGACCAGAATCACCATTAGGAAGTCCAAGAGTATCTTGTTTGTCATCAGCAGACCTGATGTCTTCAAAAGCCCTGCATCAGACATTTACATTGTATTTGGAGAGGCAAAGGTAAGGCTTTGTTTGTTTGTTTGTTTGTTTTCTTTCTTTCTTTCTTTCTTTCTTTCTTTCTTTCTTTCTTTCTTTCTTTCTTTCTTTCTTTCTTTCTTTCTTTCTTTCTTCATTATTTAACCTTCAGTACATGTATTATATCTCACTCTCTCCTCTCCTCTCCTCTCCTCTCCTCTCCTTTCCTCTCAGATTGAGGACCTGTCACAGCAGGCTCACAAAGCAGCTGCAGAGAAATTTAAGGTGCCTGTGACTTCTTCTCCCCTGGCCCCACCTGTCCCACCCAGCCTCACCATCAAGGAAGAGAGTGAGGAGGAGGAAGAGGAGGTACTGTCTAAACTATTGTTTTACGCCTATTTATCACACTAATGTCAGTACAGTATGTACAGTATGTACTGACATTTCTGTAAAATCCTTTATTCTGTTGCTGTAACTTTATCCTTCATATGTCTCTGTGTCTCTGACTTTTTCTTTCTTTCACTACATCAGGTGGACGAGGGAGGTCTTGAGCAGAGAGACATTGATCTGGTGATGGCACAGGCTAATGTGTCACGAGCCAAGGCCGTCCGTGCGCTGAAACACAACAAGAATGACATTGTGAATGCTATCATGGTGAGGAGGAAGGAGGGGGAAGGAGGGGGCGGGAGAGGAAGAGGGTAGAGGGAGGGCAGCTGGTGTGAACAAAATAATGAGTCTAAGCCGATGGGGGGTGGGGGGTGGTGGTGGGTGGGGGTGGTGGTGGGGTGGGGGGGTGTTGTGGGGGGGGGGCTGGTAGAGGAGAAGGAGCAGAGGACAAATGACAAGTACAATTTCTCCCCAGTAACTGAGCAACCTCTACAGTTCTGTAGGTCATCAGTGCTGTTTCATGCCCACTAGGTGGCAGCAACACCCCACACTGAGATAACTGGGGTTGTTTAAGTGACTCTCATGATTTTTTACTTGACCGGGTGGGAAACCTTATGAGCCGCTGGCAAAAGTTTGCTTAGTATAAACACAGCCTCTCATCCTGAGTATCTTAGACAATTTTGTTTATTTAAGCAATGTAATATCTTCTAGACTGGCTCATGTTTTTTACTCAATAGTAGGGAGGACACTGGTATTTATTTTAGTTTAATAAATGAAACGCAGCAACCGTTTTCTTTACCATCTGAATTTTATTTGTTGTTGTATTGTTTTTATAGTTACATTTTTCTCACTTGAATCTTTTCCCCCTCTTTTTTCCTTCCATCTTTCTTTTCCTTTTATGTGTAGGAGCTGACCATGTGAGTGGAGGACAATTTGAAACCTGATCCCCCTTCTCCCAGCCTATAAAGCCTAAACGCCACTGACTCTTCTGTATCGCTGCTACTGTATGTTGCATCCCCAGTATCTGCCAAATAAAGTCTGTTCCAACGTGGGCTGTGACTGCACCATGAGATTGATTTTAGTGAACAGATTGCAGATAGTTTGGTGTTATTCATTTACTTATCTCTCTACCAACTAACCCTCACATGTTACCAGTGTAGAGATTCTGTTGGCCTGCTAGTTCCCAAAAGCCAGAAGTAAATGTTCACAAATCGACTACATCTTATCTAAATGTAAAATCTATTAAGCTATTTGTAAGTTTTGCTATTGCTACATAGCCAGCGTTAGCATTAGCAACTGTTTACTTACCAGTGTAGGAGCAACATTGCAAGCTCAGCATCAAACTGTCTTCTCCATCATGTCTTGTCTAGAACTGCAGTTAGCATGCTAACCAGCATCAGTCTCTGATAGTTATCCACTGTAGCCTCCAATCTGCCCTGAAGATGTAGCACTGCTCAGAGCGCCTATTATAACCTCTTGTAAACGCAACGATGGCCAAAGCTCTTGTAAAGCGACAATCACCACCAACTGCTCCTGGCAATAATAGCCCCTTTAAAGGTAAAAACAAAGCCAACATCCAACAAAATAATGGAATCTGCTATCACTCTCAAACCAATTCATACTAACATCTAAATGATTGTTTTTGTTGCTGCTAAAGGGCTGACAGGCCTGCAGCGTGTTTCCGAGCATTCAGAGCTGAGAAACACACAAATGCATATATTTCATCCATATCTCGTCTATATATCTTAATATATGTAAAAATACAGCGTGCTTGTAATTTATATGATAACAGATTGGAGCTTTAATGTGTGAAGCCTGTCATGGCGTGCTGTTTAAGTGTAGACTGTGTGAAATATAGGCAAGGCATATTAACATTTCTTTTTCTGGTAATGGGTTTTTCTTAAGAAACATTGCTAACAGGCTGCACTGTAAGATTACCATTTCATATAATTGTTTTATTGTTTTGCAGAGGCAGTCTGCAGATATTAAAGAAATACTTTGCACTGCTATATTGGTTTTTAGAAGTAGAAGATTTATGTCTTACAGTTATTCAGACCCTTAGTACCAAATGGAAAAAATGCTCATTACTCAGTGTTTACATATGCAACTGCTCAAATTGTCTAAAATGTTCCCGCTTTATCATATTCCATGGGGGGATTATTTTTTTTTCCAGAAAACAGTGACTCATATTCCAAAAAAATATGGTTGTGTCATGATTAACGTTTTCTTCTGTCTCTCTCTCTAATGTCATGCAACACTGATAACACTAGCATGCATGGACAGATGCCAAATGCATTTCTGACAATCTGTCAGCTTTATTGTACAAAACTGATTAGAGTACAAAACACATACAAGGTGGCAGGGTTCTGCTTTGACAAGTAGTAGCAATAACACACATACCAAGCATGTTGAGTCATCAGCTTTAAATTAAAAGCAAAGACTCCACAAGTAAATATGTATTCCCTGTCCTGACTGAATTAGTTCCCATTCTTACACAAATACAGATGTGAGGCTTTGATGTATTTCAGTGAGTGAAAATATAAAAGTACTGGAATTAATGAATGAAATACTATCACAGGAAATTTAAATGAAAATCAGGATTATACTTCACATAGTCTCTGGATATATGTTGTTAGTCATGTCAAACAGTAGTGCCTCTTTCATTTCAAACACTGTATCATACACACCCATGTCCAAATGACAAATATAGGACTTAAAGCCCAAGTGCATTTCATCTTTTAGAATCCATACAAGACTTTAACATGGGTCTCTACTAGGCAATAAGTGGTGCTCTCCTGAGTATTCACCATAGCAGTGCAGACAGATAACTTCCCTCTTGGTAAAAGGAATAAATGCCTTTGTGCCTGAGTCAAGTCTTAGGCATCTAGAAATCATTAGGACGTGGTTTTTGCTGGGAGAACGTTATTTTCAAAGTGTCCCTGGTTGGTGATATTTCCAGCTGGGTAGTATCTTGCCACCACGAAGGAAGAACCGTCTGATGCAGTGGCCTTACCAACACCCAGCTCTTTAGTGCTCTTCCACACCATTGCTGTGAAATGACCTAGGTGGAGAGTAAAAAGAGAAATAATAAGTAGAAAGAAACTAAAGGCAGAAAAGGCAGGAGAAGATGGAGTCAGAGTTGCACCTTAAGGGGCTGTTAGGATATGGTTGAAGCTAAGAGCTTCTTTAGTTCCTCTAAATATTTATAGAAGAAGGAATTTTAATTCCTCTCTCATTCATTAATCTCAAACCTCCGCCTTCTCCCTGTACGCTTAATTTCTTTCTTTCTCTAACAGGCAACTTTATATGAATCAGCGTGAATCACTGGTTGGAATGATCTGCTTCATGTGTGATTAAGTTAAACAGACTCATGCACACCGGAGTCTGAGGCTATGGGAAACCATCTGGAGGAATTAGGGCAGACTAGAAATGACGTGGGCTTAGGAGTGATATAGAGGACTGTGATTTCCCCTCAGTTTCCCCGTGGCTGGTCACAGAGTCAGTCACACACTAACTGAGGTGTGACACCAGCACGAGAATAACAGCAGCCTTCCCCGCCTGGGTAAACGTGACACTGAGACAGAGAAACTGACAACGAGTAAACAGAAAATGACAAAGACAAATAGAGCAAGAAATAGATACATTGAGATAAATACACAGATAAAAAGAAGTGAAGAAATGAAATGAGACTCAACAAGAGGGCATGAAAACACATGAGAAGGAGTGAGGAGTGAGTGAGGTTGAATTGTTTTGTTTTACACTATTAATGTTTAAATGAACATTAGCACATTTAGGTAAAACTATGACAGAGTGACTGAAGAATATATCAGTTTCATGAATTTAAATCAACGTGATGAGCTTATTTTAATTATTCTATTTTATTTTATAATATCAATTATTTTCCCAACCAGTTAATTCTGCTGATGAGTTGGCATGAATAGTTTACAATTTAAGATGCTTGTTTTATCTAACAGTCTAAAATCCAAAATATTCACTATCATTTTTTATTATGACAAAAACATTTTTAAAACAGAAAATATTGACTTTTTAAAAGCCAGTACCAATCATTTTTTTTTGGCATTTTCCTTCAGAAATTACTCAAACTGATTGCTTAATTACCAAATAGTAACTGGCAAACCAATTAATCAACTAATGGTTTCACCTTTAAATTATTTTACATGTGAGTTTATAGACATAAGCCATACTGTTTTATATGTTAATATATAATGATTACTCAGGATTATCCTGATATTGAATTCAGTTTGTTATGCTGTTGGTCAGAGGAAGTTTACCACTGACTGAAATATGAAAGAAAGTGCGACAGATGGACAGACACTCTTGTGTAAATCTCACCAGTGCCGGAGGAGAATCCAGGACGATTGAAATTGTACTGTTTCACTTCATCGTACCAGCGGTCTGCCACATCCTTCCCTGCACGAGCAAAGTGTAACTTTAAGGACAATCAAATCAGTCATGTGTCATACATGTTAATCGGAGTGACAATAAAATAAGAAAACTGCACCCTGCAGCTACAAATCCCTTTTGGACACATCTTGTTTACGGTGCTGCACTTTTTGTTGCCTGATGCAGCACTCTAGGAGATGTTTTATGAATCACATGGTCCTGTTCTAACATATTTCTGCCATGAGTCATGGGTGCCTGAGGTCCCAAACACACAGTGAACTAGACGGGAAATAGATCCCAGCTGTTCAAATGCATGGTGAGAAAGTCTGCACGGAGCTTTAAGCCCCATAGACTAAACTATTGCATCTATTGAGGGATGTGTCTTATGCATGTATGTCCTACATACACACAAGTACCTCAGGGGGACCAAAGTGTGTAAGTGTGAGAGAATAGCATGAACATATACAGCTAATCATTTAAGTGTGTGTGTGTGTACCTGATTGGTCATAGGACGCCCACGCCAGGTTCTCTCCACAGCTCCCTCTACTGGACTCCACACTGTGTTTCAGGATCCTTGTGCTGGCCAGACTTTCAGCATAACTGTGGTAAAAGACAAAAGGAAGTTGGCAGTAGTACTGCTTAAATTGTCCTTTTCACATTTTCACAATGAATCCTGCTAAAAGCTGATTTCTACACTGGATAGATAACTGGTATGAGTGGTGTTTACTTTACAGCTTGTCTCAGTTTTGAAAAGCCTCCTGCACTGTGCTGTCCTCCACCCTCAAGATAAACAGTGTGAAACATCCTTAACTTAAAGTATAGTCAAGTGGAAAAACCGCAATGTAGGCACAGAAACCAGTTCTTTAAAAGACTGCTTTTGATAGTTGGATCGGTATTGTGCTGATTAGAGAGTTCATATATTATCTTTATGGACTAATTGCACAGTTCTAAAGTTCAGTCGTTACAATGACAGATATAGTGCTGATGCAGTGACATCCACTTTGCTCAAGTCTGTAGGTGCGTTACTGCATCTTGGCCTGGTAGTAACTTATTCATGTCTCTATTTAAACCACTGCATTGACAATTATGTGGCCATATGACCTCAGTGACTCCTACAACATGGCGCGGATCAACCACAGGCCTTAAATGCCAGGGAACTCCCTCCTCAGCAGAGCTATTGAGGCTTCTTGGATGAAACTTCTTCTACTCTACAAATGTAAATCCAGTCCACTTTGTCACTTATTTTGTTGAATTATGTTATTTATATTCTAATTATACAAATTATTCCCAAGACATGCAGCGGTGAATGAGCGTATGATGCCTCAACCTTTCTCCTGAGCAAGTGTGAAAGCAACATTTTGGCAAGCCCCGTTACAAATCAAATCAGTGCAAGTCAGTTGACACAGAGGGAGAACTAAACATCACATTCCAATGAACTGCAGCACTTTAAATTGCAGATAATCTCTGAACTCAGATATTTACCATCATAGATATTAACACTATACACAGTATATAGAATACACCCATAATAACAGAGGTGTAGATTTTTGTATTAACATTACATACTGTAGCCTGAGGCCAATTATTTAAAAAATACATTTCAATACATTAAAATCACCTGAAGAATAAATATTCTTTTTTTCTCAGTGTAAATATTATTGTGCTTTGGATGTTAATGTATATTTTCATGTCAAGTATCATAAAACTAAAGGTTTTATTAGCATCTCACTGTTATTGTTGCTATTGCACCATTAAACAGAGTATTATGTAAGACAGTCGCCTCTATCCATTCTCAAAGTACTAAACATGTTTGGTGTTTCAGTAACTTCTGAGACTTTTTTGGGGTTAATGATACAGAAGGTCTGGAGATTAAGTTTCATTAAAACCTTATTTGAATAAAATGTTAATATAGCTGCAATTACTTGCAGCAAATTATCAACATAACCTCTAATCGCAATAAAAACAAACCAAAGACCCTTGATATTGTATTATATGTACTAGTTATTGCATGACAGGCTAGACTGGGACTGTCACTGTTATCCAGAGTAATTTGACTCCCTGCTAATTAGTTTTCTAATTTGATCTGTGTGTGCATTAACCAACCGGGCAGCCTCTCTGCTCAACTTGCTGCTCAGCTTCAGTGGAGGAGCCTGGTGCTTCTTCCTGTACTCATTATGGCATCGCAGAACCTCCTCAGCAAACTGCTTTGAGGCTGAGAGACATAGAGGATGGAGACAGAAGGGTCAGACAGCCAGAGCAAGAGAAATCTAACAAAGGAGATGTGATGATGCAACATGAAGACTCATACATGACTGCAGAGCACAAACTCGAACTGAAATCTGAGTTCACCACCTGCGGACTGACCTCAGACAGTGAGTACTAACTCCATGACAGATGATGCAGAGTAGAAAACGTCATCCATGTCACACACACACACACCCCCCACCCCCCCTTTGCCCGGTGCCTATCACTCACTGGCCTTTTCATAAGTGCTACAAGCTCTTGAGTGCTCACACACAATGGGCACATTCAAATAGTCACACAGAAACAATACAAATACCAATGCTGCCAGCATTTACTCAGCATGCTGCAAGATGAATCTTAACTAAGAACCAGAGAAAGCTGTTTTGAAATCTCACTGGAAGCACCATTAACAAGGAAACGATATGAGTGAAAAAGAAAGAAAAAAGGTTTGATTTGCAGTTCTGTATTTTTAAAAGAAAAAAAGAGAAGCAAAGCTCACAGACACATGCAGTAAACAAGCAAGCACTGACAGTTAAACACACACACACACACACACACACACACACACACACACACACACACACACACACACACACACACACACACACACACACACCGTTTCACTGAGGAGGTAAAGTTCTAACTCTGGCCAAGCTGATACAATCAAAGTAAAAAATTCTCTGAGTGCAGTTTCCACTTACCTGACTTTCCCATGGTGCTGACACAGGAAGCCTTTCAGTGAGATCAGTAATAAGCTTGAACGAAATCAGCCTCTCCCCTGTCTCGTTTTCTGTTCCTGCTCTCTTTCTCTCTGCCTCTCTCTCTGTTGCTTGCTCCCTCTCTCTCTCTCCTCCTTTTAGTGCTGTCTATCCAACGCTGATGCTCTGAAGCAGCTGCTAACACTTTTATTTTGGGCCTTTCCTTCAATTCCTTCGATTCCACCTTGAAGATCGAGCAGTTGTGCAAAGTTCCCCTTTAGCTATTTATCTGCATGTAGTGATCATTACATAACTTCCTGAACCCTTGTTTCACTTCATTTAAATAACGTGTCTATCTGTCTTGTAGCCACACACCCTATTATCTGTATGCTCTCCATCTATCTTTATGGCTCAGAGGAGCACACACCCACTGTGTCTTTACTTTCCAATAAATGAAAAGGGAGCCCCTGCAGTGGTTGGTGACATCATCTCTGTGAGACACATGCCCATATATGGCATATGGACACATGCCTTTATATGGCATATGGGCATGTGTCTCACGGCGTAATTGCTCCTTGCAGCCATAGCTGGGACAGTGACTTTTCTTACAAACTACACTGTCATGATGCGGCGCTTTGCCATAGATAATGGGCCACTGAACACCATGGCATGGGGGAGAGGTCATAGAGTGTGCTCACTGCTATTTCTGAACTGACATATCTCACCTTTCAAAACGTCCTTTCACTTTCACTAAAGCAGATATTTTCAAAGTGCTATGGTCTTTAAAACTTTACAGGAAACTTTCCACCTCTATCTTTCGGTTCCTGCAGTAACTTCTGGATCAATAAGTTATCCCATTACACCCACTTATTCCTTAACCTCCATCCTGGATGAAAAAAACAATGATTGAGCAATATGCTTACTGCAGATGACACACAGGGAAAGGCAGAACCACCATTCATCGTGATGCAGAACAGGTTTCTACTATTTGTTTTGTCTGTATGAGGTATGCTGCCTTCTTTGCGTTAATGGTATTTCCAAACTGATATATTCATCATTACAAAAAAAAACAAAAAAACACACAAATGACACCTGGTTTAACAAAGGCAGGAATGCAACAGAGCCTCACAATGGATTGCCTAATATTTTACCGCACATCTCATAACTCAGCTTTTAAAATCGTCTCTCCAGTTTTTGTACAGGCTACAGCTTGTATAAAGAATGAATACTCTTTTTCTTACACCCTCTAAATCAATAGGACTTCAGTGTGTCAGCACCAAAGTGCTGTGATAAAACTGCTTAATGTATAACAGCAAAATGCTGAGGCTTGACTGGCTAATCTCCCAGTTGTGAATTAGAGTTTATCCACACTTTGTTAGGCCTGAATGAATCAAGGTCAGTAAACACACACAATAAGGCTATTGTGGGAGTATCTGTTACTGCAGAGTGTGAATGTAGTCTACCTATAGAGTAGGTTAGAACAAATATTGATTATTGATTTAATGAAATTCTGTACAGACATTCATAATCCCCAGGGGATGAATCCCTCTGACTTTGGTGACCCCCTGACTTTTCCTCTAGCACCTTCATTAGGTCCAAACTTCAGTTTGTCCAGTACTTTGATTCATATCCATAAACCTGCAAAACTGATGACGTTCCCATCACCTGTGCTTTATATTCATGGCCGCGGAAAGTAAGGGTGCTGCGGGTGCTGCAGTACCCCCTAGTGGCGAGAGGATCATTTTTCTATAATGTTGACATGTACTACTCTTCCTCAGAATTACTTATTCTTACCCTCTTTATACAGTATATGATTCTTGCCTAAACCCTAACCACTCAGTCCTCAACCAATCCAACCAACATAGGCAGTGATCACTAGCCAATCAGAGGCAGAGAAGGTTGGTCATGTGAACTCTATGGTAAGATTCCTAACTTTGAGTGCTGTTTCTATAGTATTGACAGCTAATTCAAGGATTAAATCGCAATGGTGCAAACCACCAGCAAACCACCAGCAAATAAAGGTCCAGCTGAAGTCCGGGACAGCAGGTTTTACTTTAGTGTCCGAGACGAAGACCACCGTGCCAGCACCGCCCGGAGTTTCAGCCCTTAGCACCGCTAACACTGAGGGGGCCTGCTGCTACCGAGTGTCAGGTCAGGACTGACATGGCGGCATGTAAGGAGCCACCCCTCGAACTTCAAGTTTCTTGCCAGACGTTTTGGAAAAGAAATTTTCAGCCGCGCATTTATACAATTTTGTTTGCTGACTGGAAGTGGCTTCATTATGTGGCAGAGAGTGTTCATGTTGTGTGTTTTGCTTGTATGAAAGCAGTGGGAAAACTGATTGATGAAGACAGTTTTAGGGCTGAAAACCCCTTCCTGAAGGGCGGCTTTTCAAGATGGCGTAAAGCAATTAAGAAAAACCAAAGAGCACTAGATCTAAGTTGCACACAACACAATACAAAGGCATGCTGCTTTAAGATGGACTAATGTGCCGATCGAAGCCCTCTTGTTTGATGCTGCTGCCGTCCCATCTCCGTGGCCTCATCCGAGGACCTTCTTGCGTCACTTCAAAACATGACTACGGAACACCATGACCCAGAAGAGACTGACTCACCTCTCCGTGTTGAAGGTCCACGGTGACAATTTGAACTCATTGGACATCCATGCCCCATCCATACCCAATGCCCGAACGCAAGGCCACCTTTGGATTATTGTAACTACTGGAGCACATTGTCTACAGCTCAAGGTAAGATATTTGGTTTATTACAAGCTGCCGCCGAGCAGTTTAATAGCCCGTTGTCAATATATTTTAATGTCACACTGATATAGGCCACATTTGCTGAAAAAATTGGCATATTTGGATATGTTCTTGTGTGCTGTGCGCAATGAGCTTTTGGACCTGTTACAATCGAGGCATACATCTGATGGTGCAGTAATGCAGTATTGCCCAAGCAGTTAATAATTTAGTTGCCAATAACTTAAAACACACTAATAAACACTAACAAAGCAATGGCATTATTGTGTTTCTGTGTTTTATAGACCTTGTTGTTGTTGTGGTCGTGGTCTGTGTTGTAGTGGCATTGCTGTAGCCCTATGTTGTATTTGTATGAAGAGACACCGATTATGATTTTTTACAAAATAAGCTCCAACATGTATTTGCAAAAATGCTACTCCCACTACAGCACCCTCAACATCTCCCCGCGGCCCTCTTTATATTTAGTGTTAAATAGCAAATATAAGCATGCTAACACACTAAACTCATATGGTGAACATGGTTAACATTATACCCAATAAACATTGGCATGTTAGCAATGTCATTGTGAGGATGTTGCCATGTCAGTGATAGCATTTATTTATCTCAAACTACTGTGGTGCCCAAGTAGGCTACAGCTTCACAGAACCGCTGGCATGGATTTAGACTCTTCTCCTTGCCACATTTTGTATTTCTGTCTTGGCAACTGATGCAGCATTTCATCCTGTGAATACAATAAATCATAATTCCAAAGACAGCCTCATAAATGAGTCATATTAAGCTGAATGTCAGTTTGCAGTCTATGCGTCAGCTGTAAAAGAGGTCTAACAATCACTGTTTGTATACGTGAGTTCTTCAGTCACATCATAAGGCGACTCTGAAAACCCACAAAGAGGCCAGATACAGAAAACACAGAAAGACCACAGTGTGAGAAAGAAAAATAACACTATGATGCTCTATGGACAAAAACACTGTGGTCACATATAAACTTTCAAAAACAATGGCAAACCAAATGTACACATAGATTCTGAGACATGTCATCATCAGTCCATTTAGACCTACACATAGCCTACTGTAAATAGGCCTTTTTCAGTACCATTTTATATCTATTTACATTACTGCCATACCTCCATGCATTCCCTTTTTTGCAGCTGTCAGTGCTAAAAAAAAAAAAAAAAGCTAAATTAAATCTTCTCTGAGATACAGTATAAGACTAATTCATGAATCATCATTTGAAAATATAACCAGGCACAATGGGAGTATGTAAAATAATACATGCCTCCATTTTAGATTAAAAAAAGACTTAAACTCTGGGCAATTTGAAATTGTGTGTTTATTATTATCATTGTTATAATACAAGAGGCCAAGCAGGAGCTGAGGATATTTCCTGTGGGCTCACTGATTTTAATCCACTCCATTTATAATAAAGGAAGTAAACAATATGAGTTTCTAAATTAGGTTTTAACTCAGAGCTATGGCATTGCATTGTCAAATGTGTCAGTTACTTTGCCAACCCCCTCTGTGATCCTTTCACATGTAATTATTTAATTTGCCACAAGGTGGGACTATTAGCAAAGACACAGGACAAGGATGTGGTTGTGACTATTAGTCACACTAAGTGCAACTAATGACATCTTGGTTTCATAATATGAGTGGACATGATGGGATTTGTGTGAAAAGTCAAGCCACTTGATTTCTCATTAGCCGGATAGTGCTATCTTAACAAATTGATTTCCTTCTTGCCTCCTCCTACCATCTGCAGAGTGATAGGACTGGACAGCTGGAAGAAGACATTTACATAGTGGTCTAGAGACACTGGGACTTTACAGCCATACATCTTAATTCATACTAATTGAGATATCTGTGTGTGCATTAAGGTGTATGTAGTGCAAATATATGTATTTGTGTGCACGCATGCACATGTACTAGGAGGAATGATAAGATGAATTATAGAGAGAGCCACTTTTAGAGGGACAGTACAGACATTGATCCATGCAGATATTACATCATTTATCTCTGCACATTGGCTATATCTGTTGTACTTATTGCTTGGCTCCCCTCCCTGTCAGCTGCGACATCGTTCCTTTGCTGCTCCTCTCCTCCCCATCACTTTCCCTCAGTCTCTCATCCCCTCCCTCCATCCCTCGAATCTGTAATTTTCATTTTTTCCTCACCTGAAGCCCCTACTGAAAATCTTCCAGCAGATCCCTTATAAAAAGAAAGACACACAAATTCTGTCTCGGCCAGAAATAATTTTCCATTTCCATCATGACTGCAGTGGATGTGGATTTATGGCAACAGAAATGTGAAACAACTGGGGCTGTAAGTGCACTTAGTTGCATATAATTCCTCTTTAGTAGTCCCAGGAGGAAGGTGAGGACTTTTTAATAACTCCTTCCATTCACCTCCATCCTCATTAAGAGGTCTAGTTGAGTGAAAATGCAGAGATCTACTGAGAGGGTGTTGAGAGGATTGATCTCAGCTGAGAGAAAGAGAAGTGAGGGGGCTGCACTTTTTCGAAGGAGTTGTTGGAAGCTCTCTCTCCAGAGCTCCGCTCCAAAATTTGACACATCAAGAAGCCTTTTATGGTGTCATTAGTGCAACTGTTCCACCGAGGACAGATGATTCTGTGGGTTAAGAGGAGTTAATCACCTGCCAATCAAACCTCATCAAGCCGCCTCTACGGATGAGGCGTTATACAAATCTCATCATATTTAGGGAGCCTTCAATTAACCAGATACAGGCAAGGGGATACATGCAGGGAGGAGAGAGTGACAGGGTGAGCAGAGGGCAAGCTGGGAGGGAAGGAAAGGAAGAAAGGCGGGGACATAGGGAGGCAGAGACAGTAAGCAGGGCTGGACGACTCCTGTCTGACACTAAGCAGCAGAAATGTAATGTCTTAAAAGGCCATCGCAGTCAATAAAGTTCCTAATGTGCTTAAAGCAATTACTGTGTCCGGAGAGGAGCAGAGTGCATGCAGGATATTAACCTCAGTAACCTGCTCTATCTGGTCCATAATTAAATTATCCTCACATCCTCATTCTCATACAGACACACAGGCACACACCCAAGCACACACACTTATGCAAGCATGCATTTATGCATGCTTGCAGGAAATGTGTGTCGAACCACATGTCTGCTGATATCCTGATCTGACAGGAGAGAGAGGAGGAAAAAAAACATGTATAAAAGTGAAAGCTTGATGACAATGTGGATCTCAGCGCTGGTAACAGTACAAGTATTGTTTGACCTTGACATTGATTGACATGTTATGTTGTGATGGCTGTTATAACGAAAACTGTCTCTCAGCACCCTGTAGGTTTAAATGCATCCATTTGATGACAAAAGAGCAACACTCTGACAGTGTCAATGGTGTTTCTTTCTCTCTATAAATATCTTGGGTAACTATTTATTTTAAGGCTCCCATAGTTCCGTGTAGTTTCCCAGAAAAGAACTGATATGCAAGTGTAAAGTCATAGACAAGTTACTGGAAAGTAACCTGTAAAACATGTAAAACTAATTCTAGGAAGAATGGAGACAGTGTTCAGCTGGTATCTAGAGTATGAATTCAGCATGAATTGATATGATTGAATTTCACATAGTAAATAAGCATTGAATGTTTATTTAATTGAGTTTAAAATGGGCAGTTCTCTCAATAAAACTCTTAAACTAATCTCAACATAAATTTCCAATTTCTCTCTATTTCCATTTTAATTAAATTATTTACTTCTTTCAAGGAAGCTTCCAAGAAAATAATACGGAATTTAAGTCATTACTGAATATCCTTGCGGTATTCTTTGCTCTTGCTGTTTACATGTCCTTGATGACATTTGGATCTGCTGCCTGTTTCCTCCCCTCTCCTTCCTTTCTCACTCTGCATTATATATATTCTAATTTAAATAGCTATGTCCAAGTAGTATAACTAATAAGCTCTTCAAGCTGATTTAATGTTGTTTAATAGTTGTCATACAACATTTGCAGAGCCAGTGAAAAGTCTTGACACTATGGACGCTAATTATGACTTCTGAAAATAACTAACCACCCTTAAGCATCATGCATTGGCCCCCCGGTGGAGCTTTTCTCAGCATCTGGGACAGCTGTTGTGGTTGGACTGGGCAGCAAGCTAATTTAGTATTTCTGGATGGTGCCTCTTTGGCTTATTTTACAGTTGTGTTTGTATTGTTTAGTAATATTTTCTGACCTTGCTGTGGGAGCTACTGCTTTGGGGCAACATAGAACAAAGCTATCTGTTAAATATGAATTGTATAACTGGCTTGTGAATGTGTGTGTGTGTGTGTGTGTGTGTGTGTGTGTGTGTGTGTGTGTGTGTGTGTGTGTGTGTGCGCGCGTGTGTGCGCGCGCGCGCGTGTGTATGTGTGTGTGCGCGCGCGTGTGTATGTGTATGTGTGTGTGCGTGTGCCCGTGCCCTTGTTTTAGTACATTCATGGGGTCCAAAAACTGGATGCCCACTATGGGGTCTGACAGCTTCATGGGGACCCCACAAGTTTAAATGGCTTTTTTAGCTTAAGGGTTTGGCATTCAGTTATGATGGTTAAAGATAGGATAAGCGGAAAGGGAATGCAATGTGTCAATGACAGGGTCCCTGTGAATATACTACAAGTATGTGTATATAAGTGCGAGTGTGTGTGGCTGCCTTTGTCTATGTGTGCATTGTTAGCAATGCTGAGGAGGACTCCATTGCTCTGGCGAGACGATACAGGAGGGTGGGCTGTCTGGAAAAAAGGTGTCGGCCCATCAGTGGACTGTCAACCACACACGCATTTTCACACACACTCCCACACACGAATAAAATACAGCCATCAACTACTGACAAATACAGAGCTGGGGATAGGAAAGGTATTTGCTGCATCCACCTGCATGCCCACATATCCAAGAACGCATATAGGCCTACGGTAAACACATGATTATAGTCTCACGTAAGCCTTATCATAAGAGCAACAATTTGTCACTCTGTAGTGTTTAAGCTGTCATGATGAACAGAGTGTGAATATCATGAACCGAGTCTGTGCCCTGAATTTAATCAAATCAACTGCTGCTAACCCAGCAGGAATTACAGCTTAAACCACATTACAGCAAGTAAGCACTTTTTGAAATTCATACATACAGTATGTCCTTGAGGTATTTGAATATCACGTGTTAATGAATATTTAATGATGAAAATAGTAACCTCTGAACAGACTTGATTTTACAACATGCATCGCTGCAACATTTAAGGAAAGATCTCAGTGTGTTAGCTGGCAGACAATGATGGCATTAATCAGGAGATGTGAAACTGTATCTATGCCTCACTCTGCTAAGCACTGTAAACTGACAGCCTCCTCATGCCACTGAAGAGAATTAAGTAGGTAGAGAAAGTGAATGTTGCGTTAACAGCCTGCTGATGCCATTTACACAGGATTTGCAATCATATCTGGGAGGATGTGATCTTTGGCGCTCTCAACAAATACAAAGACTTGTCTGCTTGTCGATCATAGAGGCCTCTAATGGATTAGTGAAGTTAATCACATCTGGCTATTACAGCTTGATTTCATTCATTGTGAATAGTGCCATTACCTAAAGAGACGTGTGTAACTCCAAAACAGGAATCAGCAATCTCACATTCATTCAGCCTTAGAGCATTAGGAAGCTGTACAGATGGATATCACGTATTTACATTGCAAACATGTAGGCTATGTATGCAAGGATACAGAACAAGCACAAAAGACCTGAAATTGAGCATTTTTTTTCGTTTGCTTTGAGAAGTGATAGCTAGCATTCTAGTGCGAGATAAAGCCACTGGACAGCTCAATATTGCATGTCTGTGCTGCTAATATCGATTTAATTTTCTCTCACTGTGTGTCTTCTCTCTTTTTGTGGTCATGGATCATAGAAGGCCAAGGAGAGCAAACAAAAAAAATTAATATGAAGCGAAAATGCATGACCATAGCCTTGGGGGAGTGAAAGGACGGCAGGGTAGGGACCATTTGTGTGTGTGAGTGCATGTGTACATGTGTGGGAGACATAAAGAAAGGGACCATTTCTCTCAGAGCCAAAATGAGGTTGGGGAATTGGACAGAACACTTGCATTCCCCTCAATGAAAGTGGTTCTCTCATCGTCACAGGAGGACATATGGGGTGTGAAGCCAAAGCCATCGGACGACGACAGAGGGAGAGGAATGCTTGTGAGCCTGAAGAGATAACAAAGAAAAAAACAAAAAAACAAAAAAACAAAGCCGAAATCAAGTTAAGGGGGAATCTGTCGCAGAGATTGCTCGGGATACCACGGGACTGGCACCAGTGTAAACTTTAAAGAAGAAACTTCCTGTGTCGCTCTTATGGGAGTGAGTGCCACTGTTTCAACCATCTAAACAAAAACACAGTGATTCTGTCAAACGCTGATGGGCTGCACAGCGTGTTCTAACACCGTGGAGCACAATATACAGTGTCCACCTCACCTCACTCCATCACTGTGAACGTGCTGATACACTTAAGCTTGCACGTGTGCAGACATACCCACACAGCGCACACACATTAACAGCTACACACACAGGCAAGACAAGGTGGTAGACAGTCAGTGTGGAGATAGATGGGGGAGGTAAATAGGGGTGTCATGGCAGTGTGATGGAATGAGGCAGAGGAGAATTCATCCTGTGTTTCCTCTAGCCTCTGTCCCCCTGCTGACAGCATCCTGAAATAGGGCCCACTGTGTCTGTATATATACCTCTATGTGTGTGTGTATGTGTGTGAGAAAGAGTGCATTTCTCTTTTGTATATGCTTCCTTCTTTTCTCTTTCTGTGTGTTTTTTGTTTTAACTTTTGTGTGTCTGCATGTATATCTCTCTCTCTCTCTCTCTCTCTCTCTCTCTCTCTCTCTCTCTTTCTCTCTTTCTGTTGTGTATCTCCTCAGCTCTGGGAGCTGGATGAAAGCAGCCAATGTGGAGAGAGATAGAGATAACGGTAGCGAAGAGGGACAGAGAGAGAGAGAGAGAGAGAGAGGGCCCTCTGGGAAAATGAAACATCCTCCCTGTTCCGTTTTTATGTTCAGATATGGTTTGAACTGGAATCCCATTGGGCCAGTGGTCAGTAAAGTGTTATTACATCCCGCGGAGCAGCTGTGTGTGTTCAGTACAGGTTGGCAATACCTGGGGGTAATCATTTAAATGCTGTTGCCGCTAAAGGTACAAGAGACATAACTTTAAATGTGTAAGGTATTTAGCTTATTTTTTCTCATTTCTGGCTCCAGTGGGACGGGTTTGGGTCATTCAAATGGCGTCTTTGTGAA
Source organism: Seriola dumerili (assembly GCF_002260705.1). NCBI lineage: Eukaryota > Metazoa > Chordata > Actinopteri > Carangiformes > Carangidae > Seriola > Seriola dumerili. The sequence continues at coordinate 632,745 of NW_019174978.1, read as the reverse complement.
GGAAAGAATTGGGAAAAGAAAAAAAAAAACAAACAAACAAAAGAAAACATCCTTTGGCTGTGGGAGAATGCTGCAGTGGAGGCGATCCCAGCGCATAAATGCAAATCTACCTTCTGCTGCTTTTTAACAATGACTATAAAATATAGATTTCATTCTGCTTAGTGTTATGTTTCAGCAATACTCATTAAAAATACAATCTCAAAATCAGGCAGTAGAGCAAGATTCACTTTTTCTCCCTTATCCTTTCTACCTTTTTGGATCTGACTGACTGTGACGTTGAAGACTGACTGTGGTGTTAATATATTATCTCTGTTTGGCAGGCATGACTGCCATCTTGGGATGTACATAGCAAAAGTGCCATCGGTGTGGCAGAAAAATCTTAAACAGAGCAGTTAAAAGTGTTTTTTAAAAAAGACACAAAACCCTGCAGGAGTAGTAGCAAAAATTGACTTTAGGCAGTGCTTTGGGAAAGATGGAGAGATCATTTTGTTCCACATATTTTAAATATATAAATATAGATTTTGGGTACTTTATCAACAGGTTGGTACACAGATCCCTAGTAGAAATACAGAGCATTGTTTTCCTTTTAGCACAGTTAGCACAGTCAAGTTATGGGTTGGCTTCTCCAACCCAACCTGACATGCTGGTGTGTAAGCAGCATGTTTGTAATTTAGCTTCCGCGTACCTCATGCACTAAAATGTGCCTGCCTTTTACTCTGCTGGTGGAGCTCTGTATGCTTGTCTGTCCCTGTTATTTAGAAATCTAAGCACTTTACAGCTAGCCATCAGTGAATTAGTGTTGAGCGAGGCAGTACTGTTGTCCTTACTCACTTCATTCTACCTTCCTCTTTTTCACTTTCAACTCTGTTTCTTACTTTCTGTCTGTCTTTCTTTCTTCTCCTCTCTTTCTGGCTGTGTCTGTCTGCCTTTGTCTCCTTCAGACTCCCCCTCTTTCTCTCCAAAGGGATAAAGACCCTCCCAGTCTTCAGCTCACTGAAGCCTGTGTGGAGTAATTAGAATTAAAGTATTAGAGTTAAAAAGGAGGATTTGAGTCTGATTATGATGAAGGAAAACTATAATCCAAATACTCCCTCGTGGGTTTCATACAATTTCAGTCAGCAATCCAGTTTTTCAAATGCACAAAGCTAAACAGGCCAAATATTATTTGCTGTTGTCCGTTTGAAGCTGTGAACATGTGTGAGTGTGTTTGTTTTCGGTGTGTGCGAACATGTATAGGTGTGTCTGCACTGCGTTGTGTAGGTGGCTGGAAGTGAATGGGCCTCATCTATCTGCCTTTCTCTTTGAGGTGAGGCTGACTTTTCCTCTCGATTAAAAATGAATGCCCCCCCTTCTGCTCTCTGTCACTTTTCCTCGCTTCTGCTCCTGCTCTCTCTCTTTTTCTCCCCTATATCCTCTCTATTTTCTTCAAGCCATCTCTATATATCAACCCGCCCCCCCTCAACACCTCCAATACATATACACACACACACTCACTCACACATGCACACACTTTCTTTCCTCCTGGCTCTCTCTTCTCCGATCTCATTCTCTAAGACCCCCCCTCTCTTTCTGAACATATTTCATCAAAGGCCTCCTCACAGGTAACACTCACCCTGATCTCATTAACTGCTGCTAAGCGCAGAAGACTTGAAAGAACACACTGTCTCTAACACACACACACACACACACACACACACACACACACACACACACACACACACACACACACACACACATAGACACATACAGCTTGTATAACCCTAATCGTAGCATAGGACAAGAGAATCAAAGACGGGAACCTTCCAGAAGGCTCATGTATAATTCTTAAACTGAGGAGAGTTATAACGATCTAATGATTTCAGGCTATGGCACGAGCACTGAGATAGGCCTTTATATTGGTCGTGTTGCGGTGCGCGTGTTGTGTGTGTGTGTGTGTACATATATATATATATATATATATATATATACCCTCCCTCACTCTGTCTCTGTCCTGTTAGTAGCTGTATTAACCTGGGGTCTCTCTGCTCTCCCGATCACTGTAACCCCATTAACTCCCATTAAGTCTCATTACCACCCTCGTGAGGATCGTTACTACTTGCTTTATCTCATTTCCTAAACACCACAGTATGCATTCTGTGGATGTCTGTTCGGTGCAACACAATTTTTGCCAGTAATTGCGAGTCATTATGCGTTTCATTGGAGGAGGGACCAGTTGTGAATGGTGGTCTGCCACTGAACGATTGACAGTAATTGAGCAATCCACTGACTCTGAAAGACGAAAAGGCAGCCCACACTGCCAAGGAAACTGTATTTTGAGGCCTGAAGGGTTGTGCGGAAAAACTACCAGAGAGGGGGCACTAGAGTGACAATTTGACATAGAGTCAACTATAATTATACATGACTGCCAGAGTGAAATATTCAGCAGTGTGTGGTCATGGGAATGAATTATATATTCACTACAGTCAGGAGTTCTGTTCCAGAGTGGGATTTGATGTTGTGGGGTCTAAGAGGGAGTGGGATCTGGAGTAAAATGGAGTGAAAAAACACATAAAAGGGGGTGAATGGAATAATTAAAGATGAGAAGGGAGGGCAGATTAGATTAGACATGGAGGAAGTGAAGTTTTACTCTGTAGCTCACTGAGGTCTGTAATGTCCCCAGGTGCATGGAAGATGTACGGCATTCACTGCTGCCTCGCAGTTCTTTTTATTATATATTTTATTCATACATTTTTCATTTTAAATTTTAGTTTTCAGTATTCAATAGTTTTAGTTAATATTTTCTTTCTGGCCATTTAGAGGTCTCAGATGATTCACTGTGTGATGATTCATGTGTGGCCCTGTGCAAAAGTGCTTAACAGAGCATGCTGCTTTCAGTGTATTTAGTTTCACTTCTTGTTTTAGTGTGTTTGGCAAGACCTGTTTTTTTTTTTTTTGTGAAATACAAAAAAGGAAAATGCTCATAAAATTTCAGAATAGGTTTGTTGTTGTGTAAATCATAAATGGAATACATAGAGCGAAACCTACAAAGCTAATTCAGGCAGACAATTCGAGTTGCGCTGCCGCACTCACATGTGACACACTCTACTCGCTGCAATATCCAGCAATGCTTTTATAATAAGGTGATGTATTTAATCTGTCAAAAGCCGCAGTTACACTCCTGGTTTGCTAGTGAGGTTGCTTTATGGCTCTGTTTGCAACTAGTGCCACTACTGTTACTGGTGCTGCTGCGCTCCTGCATTTCATCAACGACTGGTGCTTGACCCACACATAGGAGGTTTCATGGGACAGATATTCCTCAGGGGGGCTTTAAGGTGGCTAATGTAATGGTCATATAGCTGACACACAGAAGATCCTACATAATGTAGCTGATGTCACGCTCTGTATCTAATGTGGCTTTTGGATTTGAAAGCCACATTATTTGAACCGCTTTTAAAACCCCTGAAAACTTAAAATCATAGTATTTCTCCAAAGAATTAAATATCTATGACGATAATAAAAAAAAATAAAATAAAAAAAAACACAGTTATAAACTGATTTCCTAACTGAGCCCTGCCCACTTCAAACCACAGGAAAAAAATAAATATAGAAATGTGCCATGGATGTGTCATGGGAAATACCCAGATCATATAACCAGATTCCATCACTCATATAAAGAAGCTGATTGAGAAAATACATTTTTAGGGCCTTTAAAATGTATCTTTGCAGAGTTATGAGATCAGAGCCTTGCCTCATATCATCTGTGCGATATGTGCATACACTATGAGAGAAGACTGACATTCAGCAAAAATAGCCCAAAATCATTATTACTCAGCATGAAAACAAACACAGTATTTCAAACATTTTACTTCAATTTTGAATCGTACAATAGTTTGTGTTGTTTAAGGGTGCTGCACACCCACACAGGTGTTTTCATTGACACTGTTTTATAAGGCCTCTTGCCAGGTTTAATTTGGATAGTGTTATACAGGGAATGACATGGTGTCACCAAACTATATTTGCTAATAAGAATGATAACAAGGTAAACTGTCCTGCCCTCAATCAGCTGTACATGCCCACACAGCCTTGAGAAGAGGTCTAATCAGGCAACATAAGTACAAACACCCGCGTGGATGGATGATGAGTGTATAGTGGGTTTAAGGCTCCATTTTTTTTCTGTGGACCTAGTATCCAGAATCTGTAATATGGCATACATGAGTGTTACCAGAGGACTACTGCTCACTCATTCAGTCACATTTTATAACCACTGTGATTAAGACCCGTATAAAGCTGAGACCATGTCCTGATTCTGCTCTGCATTGTAAGAGACAGAAAGAGAGACAGGATGGTGTGTGTGGGCCTGAGGAAGAAGTGAAGTGAGGGAATGCGTGTGTGTGTGTGCGCGTGTGTGCGTGCGTGTGGAGTGAAGTGTGTTACAAGGAAAGATTGGATCTGACCCATTAACTTTACAGGCCACTCATTGAGCACCAGAGCAGCAGGGGTCAGTAGGGAGATTTCACTGTAAATCTCTACAACGATCACAATGATAGACCAGAGAGAGAGAGAGAGAGAGAGAGGCACAGCTTGCAACTCAGCCCCTGACTCTGTCCAAAGCCAGGCTAAGTTTCACCAAGGATATCATCTGCTGCCAACCAGCCAGGTGGACTTTATTTTCTTCTGTTACTCATTTAAACACTCTACAAAAAAGGGGGCCTTTGACAGCTCAGCCATTTTGTGAGAGAATGATGAGAGTATATGTGTGTTGTTTTTCAGGCCGCCTCTCTCATGTTTCTGCCTTAAGAAAAGCTGTTTTTAGATGTGGCCTTTCTGCGGCTGTGTCGGGTCATGGCCTGCAACCCAAAACACAACCTCAAAAAGATAGCTCAAGGGGCTCATATGAGGACACTCTGTGCCTTAAGGAATACACAAACAGCAGATGTGTTGTGCAGAGGAGGTGAAGCGAGAAGAGGGAAAAGTCGCTGTACATAACATCGGCCTCAGACCAGGATGCTTCTCGCTCTTCTTTTTTGCCCTGCGGCACGGCAGCTCCTCGGCTTGGTCACACCTCAGATCCAACTACCTCTACCCACCAAACCCCTGCGGTACTGTACAGCCATTATCTAACACACCCATCCCCTCTCTATACCATCTCTCTTTCTTTTTGACATCAAATCACACTCTGCAACAAATCTTCCCACTGTAGATTATTAATAATTCACCCCCCAATGACCATGCTCTCCACTGAATAATTGCTCCAGTTATTCATGTATCTGATAATCCATTACCTGGGGAGCATCCGCTCTGATAACCCAATCACTGTAGAAAACCCACATCACCTTTTCCCTCCTTCTCCTCAGCTCTCTAAGGTCTAAGTTCCACCATGATCACAGTTACACATATATTCATTTATTAGAGCTGCTTTAAAAATAGCACAGAGCAAACACTGCGTCCAAACCTCGAGAAGTGCAACTTAAAATCAATCATTTTGATTATATAGTACAATGATCTAGAAAGCAGGATGCCTCATTTCATGCACCAGAATTCATTAGCATAGACTTGTGGCTCTAATGCACCCTGCATTTTGCTTAGACAGTCAGATATTGCAGAGTGGAAAGCCAATCATGGTAATGGCGGTAGCCTGGGAATACTGGACAGTCCAATCATCACCCTCGCCTGAGAGTGCCTTTTTCTAGACTTGACATTTGATATGTGATTGCTGCTTCCATTCACTTTTGTTTTGATCATCAGCCCGCCCACTCTTTTTCGAGGCAGGATTGTTTGCTGTGTAGCTCACAAGTACTTGACTGCAGAGCTTCTGCTCAGTGAGGTTGAGCTCTGTTCTTCAGTGCCCGAGCTGTTACTGTTTGATCTCTGAGCTTGGCTCCAGAGGGCAAGGAACTCTGGGTCAGTTATTACTGACCAGTCGATATATGAAAAAACAACACTACCACAGTGGATACATAACTCTGACCTGCTAGATTTACATTAAATTTGAACACTTTTTTCTATCGGTCTTTCTTTTATTTGCTTTTCTTCTTATTACTGTTGCAAAAACCCATGATTTTTCTTTGTTTATCAAGCCTGACCCCCCATCCAATCAGCAGCACTCTTCTTTAGGCGTTAAGATCTTGTGGGAGGAAGAGTAAGCGAGTAATTGTTTACCAAACAGCAGATTAATTGCTGTTAAGGTCTCAGGCTAATTGCTTCCCAAGAAACCAGATCAGCGACAAATTTCATTACATTATCTTGTGTATATGTGTGTGTGCTAGTAAAATACAGATATATTTGTGTCACATGTAGACACACACACACGCACACACACAGACACACACTCACACTCACACAAACTGGCCACTTAGTGAAGCAGCAGAGCAGAGGGAGTAATTACAGTGTAGGACAGGTCACCATGCCTGTGGTTCACCTCAACCCTGAACACTGGAGCTATTCTGGACCTCTGGGAAAATAAGAGGGGCTGCACTCAGAGGCCAACTTTAGTTACGAGGCTAAGAACATTAATTACTCACAGGGCAGCACAAGAGTGTAGATTAGACTGTAATTGGTGGGTTTGCCTGCAAACTCCATGAATCAGCAAGTGCCTATATACTGACCACCACATCAGTGACTGATTATAAGGATTGTGTTCTTTCAATCCAAGTGCATGGAAAATCACCCCCTGCTAATAAAAGTGTGTGTGTTTTTGTTTTGCACACAAGACAAAGTAATTATGCTCTTGGTAGGGCATGTGAATTTTACGGTCATATTAACAGATGGTGTAGGGAAAGAGAGGAGGGGGTTGAGTGAACTCACGGTATGCATTGTGTTTGCATACCGTGACCTAGACTTGGTCCAGATAGTGTGTTGGTAAAGAGCTCAGTGTTACCGCTCCACAGTAGTGATGAGTGAACTGTCAGCTAATCTTGTTCTTGTCTGAACTGTCAAAGTTTTACTCTGCACTGAATCTAGGACACTAGTATAAAATTTAACTTTGTTTTCACCTCTTTGGTTTCATTCTGTGTAAATGCCTAAACCTGTATAATGATCTTGTCTTTGAGCAGCTGACATTAGTTAAGCTACAATTAAAAAATCTGTCTCACACTGCCAGTCAGAGAGAGCTCACTGGGGGTTTATAGATGTGTATTGCCTGTATGTCCTAAAATTGACTGGGACTTTCACTTACTGCCTCACTCTGTGCGTGTTGCTTAATGTGTGTCTACATAGCCATAATTTGGTAAAATCAGAATACCACAGTACTTTTTGGCGTACTATAATGAATTACAGCATTGTTTTCCAGCGTTGCATAATCAGAACGACGAACTGCTGGTTTCCCAGAAGAAGGCCACACTTGAAACATTGCCACAGTATTTCCCAGCCCAACACAAATGTGCACAGGCGTAGACAGGCACAGTTTGTACAGAGGAAAACATAACCACTCACTGACACTCATGCCAGTACAGACACACTCACACCTTTGGCTGTGGAGTTTCCCAGTGTAGACAGACTTCACCCTGAGCCCATCCTAAAATAGGAGGGGATGGGCCAAAACAAAAACTGACTCCAGACTGACAAAATCTGTCAGTCCAGAGAGTAATGAGTTAGAAGAACAGAGACTTGGACTTGAAGGGATAGACGGTTGATTTCCTGACACATTTTCGAGAAGCACCCAGGAGAACTGTGACTTTGAAGACTATTATTTTGTTACATCTGCCTCGAATCTGGACATATTACTCAGTCATATTTCAGTACAGCTGTCTAGCATTGACAGAAAACCTGGTGGAGTGTTTTGTTCTTTCAAAACCACAGGCGATATCAGCACTGTTTGTGTCAGACTGTCGGCTGAAAGACTGAGCAGCATGTCAGAGGAGGTGAAGCCAGAGAGCGTGTCGCTCTGTCCTCTAGGCACAGCAGCTGCCCCTGAGCCAGAGCTGCTGTGTATTTTTGGGACGGGGGACTTGGGGCGCTCTCTGGGCCAGCGTCTGCTCCAGTCGGGCTACAGAGTGGTGTATGGCAGCCGCAGACCTCACAGCTGTGGCCCCTTGCCTCAGGGAACTCAGGTACAACATATTGCATGACATCTTCTCAAACTCTGGAATTCACCCTTTCTTTTTATTATTGAGGATTGTTGTCGTTATAACAACTGATACTTCAGAAACCGTGTTGCATGATAGCTTAGAACTAACTCAAATATCTGTACTGATAAAGGTTAAAGTGCGTAGTCTGTGTTGGGGAAAAAAAGAAACTGTTCTTATCAGACTTTGAAAGCTGACTGAGCTAAACAAGGTCACTGATAATATGTGTGTGTACGTGTGTCTGCAGATGTTGCTGTGCGTTGTTTGTGTGCTACGTCACGGAGTGTTTTGTTCTCATATTTCATGCAATATGTGCTTAAACTAGTGACACACATGTCTGAAAATGCTGAGACAGTTTTTACTGAGTTTGCTTCCATGTGTAATGGCCATGCATGGTAATAGTGCTGTGTTTGTGTGTGTTGTGCAGGTGATGAGCCATGCAGAAGCAGCCCAGTCAGCCAGTCTGGTGTTTATTTGTATTCACAGAGAGAACTATGACTTCCTGGAGACACTTGCACCTCAACTCATGGGGAAGGTACCTTGTTGCACAGTCAGATGCTTGCGTGTAACATAGCAGTTGGTCAATTTCAAATGTTTCATCCACTCCACTGATTTCATTGATCGGAAGGTGCTGGTGGACGTCAGCAACAACCTCAAGAAGAATCTATATCCTGAGGCCAATGCCGAGTATCTGCAAAGGTAAGAGGAAACTAGGCAATAATGTAATTACCTAAACCATTCAGACAAGTTATGGACCATGTGGTTTGAATCATCACCAGTTGGTGGAACATGAAGCAAACGTTTGTTGTTTGTTGTCCAGGCTGATCCCTGGAGCTCATGTGGTGAAAGCTTTTAACACTTTGTCGGCTTGGGCCCTGCAGAATGGACCCTCAGATGCCAACAGACAGGTACTGAATATGTCTGTTTCTGATGTCGCTGTTTCCAAACCCCTTACATATTGAGAATAAGATTTGTTTAAAATGATTGATACATGTTCCAAATTGGGTCTTCTTTTGCTATGTAGGAATGCACCTTTTTTTTTCCTGATGGTGACAGATCTCATTTTGAAATTAAACTAGTCACTTCAGCTTGTCAGATTCTTCCTCCAATGCAAAACTACAAGCATTTGACAGTTATCCAATGTGTTCACACAGTGGGGTGTTGACCAACAAGTTAAAAATAATAGTCTCTTTCAGAAAGGAAAACATTTCAGTCCAAATTATATTATTAACTCATTTGAAGTTTTGATCAAACCAAATCCAAGTAAAAGAAGCCAAATCGGAGGAGTCAGCCTTATGTCTTTGCTGTGAGTGCCATCTCTGATGTATCCTTGAATCAATTAACTCCACAATCTCTCTTAGATCTGAGCTTCTCTTCACATGCTTTGCTCTCTCACTCTGTACTGCAAAGCTGCAGCATATGTGGGTTTTTCTGTTTCATTTTGATCTGGTTGTGCAATCCCAGAGGACAGTAAAACCACACAGGAGTGTGTGTGTGTGTCTGTGTGTTTGTGTGTGTGTTGTGGAGGGAGTATGTTTATGTACCGGAGTGTGTTGGTGTATTTGGAGCACCATCAGCAACATTACATATGTTTACTTAGTGTTGTTAGTTTTTTACCTGCTTTCTTTGACTAAATTTAGCGTTTCATACAGGAAGCCACAGTATCTCCACGTAATTTTAGGTTCAATCCTCTGGAGTCAAAACCATCCTTTCATCATTGTGTGTACAAATGCATAATCATAATTGCATAAATATAAAATAATGAAGACACATAAGACACACGTTCTTGAGTGCTTTAAAAGCTATGGATGTTTTCATCCACCAGGTGTACCTGTGTGGAAACAGTGCTGAGGCAAAGCAGGCAGTAGCGGAGACATCCACCAAACTGGGCTTCACTGTTCTGGACAGGGGGTCTTTGTCTGCAGCCAGAGAACTGGAGGACTTCCCCCTGCAGCTGTTCCCAGAGTGGAGGCTGCCACTACGTCTGGCCTTTGGTCTCACCGTCGTCCTCTTCATTTATGTGGTCATTAGAGATGTCATCTACGCGTATGTTGTACAGGGGAAAGACATCTCCTTCAGAATCATGGTGTCCTTGGCCAACAGGGTACAATTAAGACCCCTTAGTGTCTTGCAATTCATCATTTGTTCCTCTTTGAAAGGCAGCCTCCAGGTGTGTTCTTGAGAAATCTGGTGCATGTTATCCTCACAATAATCTCTCCTGTGCTTATTCTTCATCATTCAGGTGTTTCCCGTTGTGTCGCTCATCATGTTGTCTCTGTGTTACCTGCCTGGTGTCATAGCTGGTTTCCTTCAGCTCTACAGAGGAACAAAATACAGGTCAGACATCAAAACAAGATGGATTGTTATTTAGTTCCTGCACACGGGTACACTATTTACAATATATTTTATATGTTGTGTAATACAAATCAAAGTATGTTTGTTGCAGGCGTTTCCCTGACTGGCTAGATCGCTGGATGCTGTGCAGGAAACAGCTGGGACTGCTAGCACTTGCCTTTGCCTTTCTACATGTGCTCTACACCCTCATCATCCCCATAAGGTGTGTAACAGGTGCACACATTGTCATACAACTTTTATCTGGAATGTCCCATTAAAGCTTTGTTGCTTTCAACCAGACCAAATAATGACAGCTTTGAACATGGAAGCAATCGCATCTGTAACTTACACTACTGCCAGTTGCCAGATTATTATCTCCACCTAGCTAAAACTAATACAGTAATTAGTTATTAAATTAAACTAGATATTTAAATACAGTTAATAACAGCCCTACAATAAATCCTGCTTTAATGAATGTTTAGATTGTGTTTGAACTGTTCGAGAGAGGTGTTGTTTCAACTTTATGTACATTCTGGATGCTGCAGTTTCTGCTGCTGTTGAATTGTTTTATGCTATCTATTACGTTATATATTATGTATTATATAATCCTGCTCCGATCAGTAACACTCTTCTAACACCAGCATAGGCGGGAAATGAGGGAGGACCCGCTGTGCAAGATATGTGGGAGAGAGAGGCACATTGGTGCATATACTGACAGGGTACAAGACTGCACTTACCCAGGGGAGTTATAGATAGGGTCACAACAATTTCCTAAGAGCACTTGGTGACATCTTGGAGCAGGATTGACAGAAAAGGCATCAGACCCATGTGAGAGCAGCTCCATCCACCCAGTTCATCAGGGAGGTCATATGGTCTCAGGAGGGGAAGAGAATCATCCTGATTGAACTGATGTTCCCGTGGGAAGACGGTTGCAAAGAGGCCTTGGAGAGGAAGACCACCAAGTACCAGGACCTGGTCCAACAATCCAGGGACAAAGGGAGGAAGGCCGGGATATTTCCAGTTGGGTTTCCTGGCACAGTCTGTGTGGAAGATGCTCTCAAGTTTGGGAATAGCGGGAAGGGAGAGGAAGACGGCTTCTTGTAGGTTGGGGGAGGCAGCGGAAAGAGCCCCTTCTTGACTGTGGAACATGTGGGAGGAGTTGAGCTGGAAGCCAGGAGAAGATGGGCAGCGACTGGCCATCACTGCTGACCTACCAACTGGGGGACTCTGCTTCAGGGTTAAAACGTCAGAGGAAAGTTGGATGCCACCTGACAATATCTTTTAATGGTTGACAGCTTCAGTCATAAGAAAGTGACGAAAGGTGTTAGCATCTAGATGTATCTAACAGTAGCTGAGAGGTATTTCTAAAATATATTCTACTCCATTTATTAATATAAATGGGGGCTGTTGTATTGGACTCCATTCGTTTTTGCTACGTGTAACTATAAAGCATAATTCAGAGAATTAGCCCTCAGATTCTTAGGAACACCTAAATAAACTTAAAGGGACTTTATTGTGCTGATGGTAAGACAGAAAGAAGGTAGCTAGCTACATGGTTGCTATTTTTTGGAGGGATTTTGACCGGCAGTCACTAAAAATTAGCATGAATGAGCAGTTGTTTGATGAAACATCTTAATGCAAGATCGACTTATCAGCTTTTATTCAGAGTTCTCAACTGCATCTCACACTCCTCCTTACCAGATAGAAGTTGTTCAGTTGTCATGGAGATAACATGAATGAAGTGTGGAACAAGAGTAACAGGATGTTCACAGTGGGCCCTGGATATTTGCTAGGACATTAATTGGTGGGTAATGTGGTGTTGCTAGGAAGACTGAAGGTGGTTGCTATAGTGATTTAGGGTGGTAAATGACTAAACTATTGCAGGGTTGATAGGATGTTCATAGTGTTCATAGCCATCTCAAAGGTGGGTCTAACTTTTCCTGATGATTTTTCTCTAAAAAATCTTGCCATTTTCATCCCCAGATATTATGTGAGATACAAGATTGGTGAAAGTACCATCTTAAAGGTAAGGCAGCTACATAGCTTGAAAAAAAATGGTTGATACATTAAAATCTTTGTGTTTGCATAAAAAAAAACTTGCTTATTCATATGAAATCAAAAGGCCATGATTTTGAATAGTTGAATAGTTATCTGTACTAGTAGAGAGACAGTTAATCAACATCTCTCTCCTTTGTGTACTGTCACTTTAAGATGAGGGAGAACCGTACATCAGTGTTTGACACCACCACCGCCTGGCGTAGTGACTCTTACTATGCAATGGGGATTCTGGGATTTGGCGTGTATCTCCTGTTGGGAATAACCTCTCTACCCTCTGTCAGCAATGCTCTCAGCTGGAGAGAGTTCAACTTCATACAGGTGGGAACTGGCATGTGTGTCTGAATCATATGATATGTTGGTGTCTGGATGTCTGAACTTTAGTGTGTAACACACTTTCACAGTGACACTTTATGGACACAGAACTCTACTTTAGCTGTGCATGAGCATTTGGCTGAATCCCTGCATCCTGTTTACATGGTGAAACATTGGTGGCCACAACTGGAGGAATGAGACTGTGGAATTTTTTATAACAGTTTCCCAGGCAATCTGTCCAACAGATTTTCCCTCAGCACATGTTGGTGTCTGTGCTTGTGTGTGTAGAGATGGATTTGAGAAGTTGCCATTTCCTTTTTTCATGTTCAGCCAATCAGAAGAAAGTGGGCTTTTAAAGAGGCCTCTTAAGGAGGCCTGAGCTAATATTACGTGTTTCTCAAATGAGGGGCTGCATAACACACCGTTTTGAATAAATATTGACTTTTTTGAGCCCTGAATCATACAAAGCTTCTCTTGTGGAGTCCCAGAAAGAATAATATAGAGCTGGAAATGAGTATAACAGGTCTGCTTCAGCCACAAAAGTAAACTGAATGTCAAACAAGCGCATTTCCAGTCATTTTAGTACCATTTCTATGATATTTCATGGAGAAATGAATACAAACAAACTCATTGGGAAATTTAATTTGAGACAGTTGATTATCTCACCTCTTCACTGTGGCCTTGAAAAGCTGCAAATGACAACCATTGATTGATGATTCAGTTAACACAGAGACACATGCTCACAATATTAAATAGGTTCACTTGGTATCCAGTTACAATGTGCCTGCTGGTGATATTTTAAAGTGTGTTATGAAATTTGAAATAGTGTACTTCCGCTATTGCACATGTTTATGCTCTAGGCTGCTGAGGCTCAGTTAGTGTGGAAAGTTACAGAGAGGCTGCTGGACCTTTAAGGAGTGTGGATACTGGCAGAAAAACTGTTTTCTGTGATTTTCACATCATGTCCATTAGCCAAAACTCAACCTATGACAGATGAGGATGATTCTGTGCTCCAGCCTAGATGGAATGTAGTCACATGGGCCTGATTGCTGTTCCCAACTCCCTATTGGAGGTAATCTGCTGAAAGTGTGTTAGTGATATCTCATTCCCTTGCTAAATCTTCCACTGTGATTGTTTTCACTGAGCAGACTCAAATGTTTACCTTTTTTCACACTTTGACCAATCAAAAATGAAATCGGACTCACCACAGGGAACAAACTCATTCATAAATGTAACTGGGTCATGTCAACCTCATTTTCTCATTCCACACCCCTCCCCTTTACTCCAGCCCAAATTAGAGCAGTGCTTTAAATGTTAAGTTATTCATCAAATGTAGTTTGAGGGGCATACATTATCCTTGGCCACAGTCTTTAGGTTTTGTTCATGTGTATGGAGTGGATCTATGGGTCAGTGAATGTGTAAGTCTGTATGTTTGTGTATGTGTAAGCACATTCTCTATCTACTGTAGCTGAATTGTCTCTATCTATGCACACAAGGTAGATGAGTGTGTTGGAGTATGTGTACGTGTGTAGGTCAAAAGCTTCTCTTTAAAGGCCATTCTATCACATTTCATCTTACTGAGCCTTTCACATAATAATAATGTGTTTTCAGTGAAAGTGAAACTATGTGAATCTGTGAATGCACAAACACTGAGTATAAAGTTATATTTCTTAACTAATTCTTCTCCCTTCCAGTCGAAGCTGGGCTACCTCACATTGTTCCTCTGTACCTTTCACACCTACCTGTACGGCTGGAGCATGTTCCTTTATCCCTCTTCCTACAAATGGTACACTCCTCCGGCCTACATGCTCAGTCTGGTGTTGCCTTCTGTAGTGATGTTGCTCAAGCTGCTGCTCCTCCTGCCCTGCGTGGACCGCACCCTCACCCGCATTCGACAGGGCTGGGAGAGGACTGATCCAGAGGATGTCAGCAAGAAGTTGCTGCTAACATAGGGCTATTACAATTACAGAAACAAAAACATTGGTATTCACAGAAAACAGACTCAAAGACAATCCTTGAGATTTATAAGCTCCATCATCTGGTAACCTCACCTCCTTGTTTCGGATGCCTTCGGTCCAAGACTATAGGCTACAGTTGTTCTGCTCTCCACTGTAAACATATTCCACAGAGAAAAGTCATTCAGTCACTTTATGTAATCATGTTGGAATTGTTCCATTTTGTAAACATAGCATATAATACAACAGCACTGTATAGGTTTTCTTGAGTTACACAAATACCCTGGACCTGCATTGAGAATCATAAATGCATGTTAAAACTGCTATGCTGCATTTCCGGCAGCTGCCCTTCTCTCTTGTAAGCTCATGTCTTTTTCTCCACTAGAGTTTCATAATTGCACTATACACATGTACAGTCAGTACTGTTACAGACTCTGACTCAGAGAGAGCCGACTTTGTTGTATTTCCTTTAACATCAGCAGCGACCATTTGACTGATTTGTATATCTTTGACTTTCTCAAAAACCTTGAGCTACTGTATATGGTGGCTATTGTTTATTGGACAAACTTCATATATTTTTCTGCTACTTTGTGTTCTCACTAAAGTGTTACCACTGTAAAATGCTATTCAAAGTAAACTTCATTTTGACTGAACAGCATTGTCTTGTCTCTCTTTCTCCATGCCATTTATATATATATCTCATCCTGTCTGGAAGCTCAGTCAAACTCAGAGTTTTTCCCTGCTGAGTTGAGTGTGCTCTGTCTAGTCGTCTCGGTCTGATCCCTCTCCAGGGTTCATCCCCCCGGCTGATCTGATGCCGTTCTCCAGGAAACATTCGCTCTGAGCTGTGGGCTTCTCCCCCAGTCACTACTGGGTCTCATCACATCAGTGGATAGAGGAGCATGCAGACTCCTCCATCACAGAAGTCCTCTGCAGAGAGGATGAAATATTCGGTTGTGACAGTACAGATAGGCCCCTGATGTTGCGCTGCAGCAAGTCATTTTTGAAGATCATGAAGGGAGTGAAGAAAGCATAGAACTCAGATAAGTGTTAGTTGTTAGCGACACATGATCAAGCATTAATCTATAAACATTGACAAGGAGGCACACACATACGCAGTAGGTTGTCACATGCATGGATGCATTCAAAACACAGGGCACACAGACACACCTGTAGGCAAGGAAGGAGGAAGGAAGATGAGTTTCACAGTCAACTGAAATATTAATAATCTGAAGAACGATTGTGCTACATTTGGTAAATCAGACTACTAGCTGCTGAATTGTGAAACCTTGTATGATTCCTTGTATGGAATCGTACAGTGTTATGACAAGTCTTATAGGTTAGGATTGTGTGTATAGATTTGTGGTAAGAAATGATGTCAGACATAAGGTTAATGATGTGCGACCATATAGCATAATGTATATGCTACTTTAATGTGAAGCCTCATTTTGCTTTTATCATGACTAAAAATTAATTTGTTTTCTTTTAGGACATACATTTGCTGAGCGCAACACAACTAAAAACAGAGGGCAGGGATTATTTGCAGAAGAAAATGATCTACGTGTTAACCTGTGCAAAATCAAAAGATAGTGGACAAAACAATAAGCAAACTAAAGAGCTAAGTGCAATATCAAAAATAGTTTTGTTAACAATATTTTCTCTCTTTCTTTGGGACTTGTGATCGACTGGTCTTTAGTAAACTTCCTCACAGCTTCAAAGTATTTTTTTTTCATTAATCATGAATGACGGGTTGGCCAGATGGGGAGCAGTGCTTACATGTATGCCATTCAGATATCAAGAATCAATAGTTTCTGTATGTTCCTACAAGACCTTTCAACAAAAATAGTTCCAACAAGAGATTTCTATCTTCAGTTTACAGACCAGAATTCCATGATGTAAAATCATCTTCCTCAAAATATCTTTTTGCAATGCATATATTGACTAATTACTTTATTTTTGTAACCACTGTATGATTGATTCATTGATTTTATAATTAACATAAACATTTGTCTCAGATATCTCTCTCTCTCTCTCTCTCTCTCTCTCTCTCTCTCTCCCTCTCCCTCTCCCTCTCTCTCTCCCTCTCCCTCTCCCTCTCTTCTTTTTAAAGATCTGTGAGGTAAAATGTCAAAATTGAACCAACACAAGTCATGTAAAACTTACTGTATCATGGAAGAATTTCAGTGCCATAACAGTGTGTGTTAAATGTTTAAAATAAAACAAAGGATCCACTTTGCTGCAGTGGTGCATAATGTATTAAGTGTAAGTTCAGTACACCCTGACATTATTATTGCAGAAGGTCTGGTTACTGTAGTAGCACAGTATACTTGAGTATAACTTTAAATCAGCAATTTTAGGCCAAAATGAGAACTAAAATTGCAGTTAACCACGTGCATTTGACTATTTCAACATGAGGATGATTCTGTTGATTCAACAGAAAGCACTGTGTGTGGCATAACACTTTTTTATGTTACAGAAAGCTGAAGCCAAAAAAATAGAAGTGGATAAAGGAAGGAAACACAAAATCACACAGACAGAAATGGGGAAGCAGTGTGTCCAAAACTCAACCCTAATGCACTGCCGTGCACACAGTCCTCACACAGATTTCAAGGTAAGTTCTACACATGCAAAATGCATTAAAGTAATTGTATCATCTGTGAACTATTTTTAATTTTTTTTATGCTTTCCTCTATTGTAGAATTTCAAGGCAAATAAGAGTAAATTATGAGTAGCAACTCAAAAGTGGTAGATTTACTGGATCAAATCTAAATGTTTTCCTGGCGTCTTTTGTCTTAACATCAGATGCTGTTTTTACTTGCACTGCTGGTGCTGACAGGATGTGCCGCAAGTCCTCAAGGTAAAAAAAAAAAAAATCTTCAAATTACATCTGAGACAGTTATAGAAAATTTGTTGCCTTTTGATATTTTTTTTATTTTTTTGACTTCACTCACATGTTGTGCAATACTCTCTGAAGAGAAAATTCTCAATGTTAATGATGTTTTGAAATGTGCACTGTATTAATAGCAGACATTTAATTTGGAAAAGTATGTATCTAATATAATAATATATATTATATATATATATTTTTTTTGTTTTTTTTTTTTTTTGTTTACTTAAATTACCTATTTACAATCACCAATTAGAAAAGAAAATTACCAATTCATGACTAACCATGACTGTTTGGTTCATGGACAGATATTGTGTGACTTGGCAAAACACTGGTTCTCATTCCACTGTCAACCAAGAATAAATTCCACTATTTGCAATAAACCTGACCTGTGCAAAATCGGACAAACCAATAAGCAAACCAAAAAGCTAAATGGAGAATCAAAAAGGCATATCTTAACAATAAAGAGTGGCTATCATTTTCATAAGATTTGTAGTCGACATCGTAGCAAGTATTTCCTTCCTCAAAGCTTCAAGTTTTTTCAGCAGTTCTTACATGTGTGCCAAAAGACGTATGTATGTATGTTCCCAGTTTCCTTTGACAGTGAAGGACTTTCACTCCAAATATAGAGCAAATTCATAATCTTAATCAAAACAAAAACTATAAATAGATAGTAAAAACATATTTCTCTCTCATTTTAGATCTGTCAGGTAAAATGTTCACCTTCCCACAAGAAACCAACACGGCTTGTGTGAAGCTGAATACATCACAACAGACTTTCAGTGCTGTAACCGTCTGTCACAGGTAATGTTGAATGTGCAAATGCATAAACAAAAGTGTATCTCTTAATTTTGAAAGGTATGATGCATAATAATGTTTTTATAATGCCTACAGGTCCTTTACAGACCTCAAAAGAGACCATGTCCTTTTCTCTTTGGCCACACCCGCCTCTGCCAATGACTACCTGATTTTTTGGGATGAAACAAATAAGGAGATGGAGCCGCATATCAAGGATAGAAAGACAGAATATGGAAGACAGGACTACAAGCCGAACACATGGCACTCTATTTGCTCGACATGGGACTCTGATTCTGGACTGGTGCAGCTGTGGATTGATGGACAGCCTTCGATTAGGAAATTCATCAGCTCTGGATCCAGCATCAGAGGATCTACTATAATTATTCTAGGACAGGTGCAGTTTTATTGATAAGCATCATTGTTAATAGTCTTTCAACAAATGATTTATATGCTAAGGTGGTTTATTGTGTGTCTCTTGTGTATAGATATCAGAACAATGCTGCTTGAATTTACTGTCTTCCAAACCTCTGCACTCTCTACAGGAGCAGGATTCCCATGGTGGGGGCTTTAACGTTAAGCAGTCTTTCGTTGGCATGATGTCTGATGTCCACATGTGGGACTACGTCCTTTCCCCCTGTGAGATCCATAACTACGTTGATGAACACAACTTCACTCCAGGGAATGTGCTCAATTGGAGTGCACTGAACCTCCAGATTATAGGCAGAGTACTGCTAGAGGAGAAAGTGATGACATGTCACTGAATGTAGAATGTAGAATAGAAAGTATAAATGACCGATGTCAGAAGTCTATGTTACATGATTATTTAGTAAGGGAGAGGTTCTGATTTTTTCAACTCTATCATAATACAATAATCACATGAAAGTATGTTATGCTTTTCAATAAATACGTTCCAGGAAGGTGTCACCTCACAGCCAGTATTGAGGGAAGGAAGGATTATGTTTACTGTCTCAGCATACATGTAAATTCGAACGTCTCAAGTGAAAAGGGTGTTGTAAAAGCAGATTAAAAACTGAATTTATTTTGTCGCTGAACACAAAAATGTTCAGCCACAGGAAGGCACTCAGAATGGCAGACTGGCAACAGCACAAAAAAAGTGAAAAGTTATAATTAGCTGACTCGCTTGTATCAACACTATTAAGAAAATCCTTTAGTTTAATGCAAAGATTTTTTTTCTTTAAGTGATTATCTTAGATGACTTATGACTGGCTGGATTGTAGCTTTAAAATAAAAACGAGACAGCTATGACGTAGTTAGCTATCGTATCATTTCCTGATCTGTTTTCATTTCTTGGTCAATAAATAAAAATCTTAATTGGCCAAGAGAAAAATAAAAACAATGAATCAAATGACATGTGACGTGGAACGACTCACTGGTTGTGATTGTCCCTCAACAGATTTTCCATCTGTATGTCTACTAAGATATTTATCCTGACTAACACATAGTCTTGGTTTTGTCCATGTATGGTTCAGTCTTACCGCCCAGATGCTTTCTGCAGACTAAAAGTAAAAGGTTGTAATGTTGCCCCATGACTCCTCGATGTGTAAGTAGATTCTTTGGGGGTTTTTTTATTTTATTTTATTTCTTTTACATGTTAGCCATAACAACTTTATACTGTGGATCATTCTACTTATTTTGAATGTCCGCTGACCCCTACTGGCCAAATATTGATAAATGCATCTTTAACTTAGTTTTGATATACACATGAACTCATCTGATCTTGGCCTGGTATTCTTGAAATAAACATCATCAACTTCATTGAACTGGACAGCACAACTTTGTGCTTACTCTCCTGTATGTGAATGGGGCTATACTTGGCAGAGGGCTTAAGTTTCTCCATGTTTCATCACTTCTCCCAGTTCTTTGATAATAAATCACACACACTCCCACATGGACTTTCGATTGTTCATGCAAGTCATTCTGTGCTGACAGATGCTGCTAGTCTCTCACTCAGTAAAATGACTACTCTCTCCTATGGATCCATTCTTCATAATGAGATGGACTACACCAGTCTCTAAGGCTAGTGATGAACCAAGCCATGTTTGTGTTACCCTTTTCTCCAAACTTATTGGATGAATCAAACATGAACTTTATCTTCATAACAACAATTGACTAAATTACCAATTTTGTCCATATAGCATCCTTCTGTTATGCGTGTCACTCATTTAATTAATTTGTAAATTACAATACAGAAAAAATCCTAACTATCTATTAAGAAAATTTCTTGGTCAATTTACAGCCTTGTGTTGAGCAACAGTCAGGAAAAGTAAACAAGTCCAAGGTGCAGAGGCAGAGGCAAACCAGTTCTCTGATAATAAATCACACAACCTCCACGTGGTGTTTTGATTGTGTGATTGCGCTGCAGATACTGCTGGTCTCTCAATCAGTAAAACTACTAGATCATAATGAGAAGGACTACACTGCTCTCTAAGGCTGAAGATTAACAAAGCCATGTTTGTATAATAAATTACCCTACGTTTTGTCTCTGAAGAAGCTACCAGCTCATGAAGGTCCAGAAGTAAAAACCCAATGCTTTTTGAGAGGGTAAAGCTCATGAGGAGACACTGATGTCCAGTGATTCTAGGTGTTTTAAAGCTCTAAAACCTTCTGGTAAGGACTTGTAACATTTGCTCAGACTATGGCACTGGTGATGCTGCAGGATACTTCCACAATAAATTAGGCTGTCCAATAGCAGTTATAGCAGCAACACTACACACCTGATATTCCCGTTGAGAACTTAAAAGAGCGTCTTGTGTAGATTCCTGATGTAATGCAGGGCAACAAGAGTTTGAAATTAATTAGCTGATTCCTCTTCGGTGTGACGCGCAATACGTTGTCATATTCATGGATGCATTCAAAACACAGGGCACACAGACACAAACACACACACCTGTGGGTAAGAAAGAAGGAAGGAAAAAGAAGAGAAAAGGGAAAGGAAAAATAAGTTTCACAGGAAACTGAAATATTAATAATCTCATGAATGACTGTTCTACATTTGGTAAATAAGAGAGCAGAGAAGCAACTGCTGAATTGTGAAACCTTACAGTGGAAAGGTATATCAATACACAAACAATAATATAATGCAATTGCAGTGCAATGACTAATCTTTTAGGTTTGTAGGTTGGGGTTGTGTGTATAGATTTGGGGTAAGAAATGATGTTCCACATTAGAACAGGTTTGTCTTGTAACAATGCACTGATGTACATACAGGCATGAAGATTCTGTTTGTCATAATGTAATGTCCAATGTAAATGATATACAGTAGTCTAATCGTCTCAACAATTTACCTGAAATGTTTTCTTAGAAATTTGGTAATGTGGTATTTTATATATCCCACTATTTTACCATTAAAGCATCTTTCTGGCTCTATTCAGGTAATAATTGTTTGGAATATTACAGGGCTGAAAATCCACTGGTAGTTGTTGCTTATACCACTGGATGAAGTTCTTACTTTGCTGCAGTGATGTATAATGCATTTACTACACCCTCACATTATTGTCACAGTATGTGTGGTTACACATGAAGCACAGTATACAGTACATATGATAACTTAGTTTGCACCAGCAATTTTAGACCAACAAGAGTACTAAAATTTATCATGAATGAGTTTGGTTTGCTCTCTAATGCTCAATTGTGTGGGTTGTGAAATAATATGAATCTGCACTTGATTCCTTATGCCGGGAACACACTGCCTGTGTTGCTTGTGCGTGGCGGGTGCGTTGCTGAACTGCTGCAGCTTGCACGCATGTGTGTTCACACTGGCTGCGTGTCTGCTGCTACTGCCAGCTCTATCTCTCTACATAGCGTTTACAAGCTACTTGAGTGTTGGATTTCTATTCAGTCAAAATTGTGTACACAACTGCCTCTCCCATCCAATTCACTAGGCTAATGTGAAATGATGTTGTGCTACTTGAGCATAACTACCTTAACATTAATTAGCCCAGATAATGCCGACGTACTCATGAACAGAGAAATACAAATATACAGAAATACATATAAAGCAATCTTACAACATTTTCAAAGCACTTTATATTATATACATTTGTCCATCAACATTATTTAATACATTCATTTTACTCTCATGGTGACTACTTTCCTTCAGCTGTGTCCTGATCATCGATGACATAATCACCAGGAACGAGGCTTCTAGCCATAGCTCAAGAGCTGCAGCTCAAACTACACGACTTAAAGGGACTATTTGTAAGTTTTGCTATTACTACATAGCCAGCGTTAGCATTAACAGCTGTTTACTTAGCAGTCTTACAGCCTCATGTTCAGCAACACGTAGGCAGTCGGGATAAGTAAACAAGCCCAAGGTACAAAGGCAGGGGCAAACCAGTTCTTCTAACTATTTTATACACTGTTTCACACAACATCCTGACACAGGATTCAAGGTAAGATCAACTCATGAAACAGAGGAATTTAACCTGACTGCATTAAAAACCTTTTCTGCTTTTCTCCATGTATTGTATATTTAGATGGCGTTGTTGCTTCTACTGGTGATGTTGACGGCATGTGCTGCCATACCTCAAGGTAGAAAACGAATTTCTTTATTTAACAGAGGGAATACAAAAATGTCATCACAGTAAAGCAAGTGCACTGGGCTCACGAATCAAATATTATCTTTTGATGATTGTTAACTTTGTTTTCACTCTTTTTGATATGTACAATTTTTTTGTTTTTTTATTTAATATTATGAAATACTGTATGAGCTTTAAATTAATAGCATCAATTTTGCCTTTAGGCATACATCTATTATGTTTTTGTCATTCATTTATTCATTTATTTAATTTAAGACAGATTTAAGACAGTTTGCTTGGTCAATTTGCCACCATACACTCAGCAACAAGAGGCAGTCACAAGTAAACAAGTCCAAGATGCAAAGGCACGGGTAAAGTCCATAAACAGGCAAGGGGTAATCAAGCTATGGCAGATATCTGAGTAAGAAACAAAGGCTGGAGCATACTGAAGGCAATGAGCAGGGTGGAGTCTTCAGCTTGAATTAATTTTCTATGGGAAGTGGCAAATCCTTCACATGGAACATGATGGGGCAGGGTAGTGTAGAGGGCAAAATACAACTGTGAACTGGAAGTGTGGAAAATGGTGACACAGTATGCAATAAAATTTGACACACAGTGTGTAACTGTTTAAGAGACAGGTTTCATTTTTTATTTATTTCATATGGTTCTGTCTTACATTCATGATAATTTGAGTTCATACTGCCATTAAAAAGAATTAACAATGCAAAGATGTCTTCTGAGTAAATAAATCTGTAGAAGACATCTGTATGAAGAAGTGTGGCCATTATTCGTTGGACCAGTGTAGCTATACAGTACATTACAAATTTATTTGGAATAAATGTATTTAGCAGATTAATGTTAGCTGCACCAGTGGTGTGGCTTTATGAATGGCAGGTACACAATAAATTCTACATTTGAATATATTTTCTGCTAATATATAATTATTTGTTTATTATATTATTTACATTTCACTATCTGATTTTGAATGTCTTTCCCTTTTTAAGATCTGTCAGGTAAAATGTTAACCTTTCCACAAGAAACCAACACAGCTTACGTGAGGCTGACTACAACAAGACAGGTTTTCAGTGCTGTGACTGTCTGTCTCAGGTAGTGTTGATTACGCAAAATGACATTCTGTGTTCCTGACAATAACAAGCTTCATGCGTGATAATATCTTTGTATTGCCCACAGGTCCTTTACAGACCTCAAAAGAGACCATGCCCCATTCTCCTTGGCCACACTGTCTGCTGCCAATGACTTTTTGATTTACATGAAACCTGAAAACAATGAGTTTCATCTACATAGCAAGGACAACGAAATAAAATTAACAGGGCAGGACTACAAGCTGAACACATGGCACTCTATTTGTGCCACATGGGACTCTGTGTCTGGACTAGGGCAGCTGTGGTTAGATGGAAAACCCTCGAGTAGGAAATTCCTCAGCTCTGGATCCAACATCAGTGGACCCGTTATAATTGTTTTAGGACAGGTACGTTTTTTAAGAATCACATTTGAAGGAATGGTTTGACATTATGGGATGTACGTTGATTTTTTTCTTTTATCACTGACGTAAATGTAGCTTGACTCATCCACAAGTTAGTTTAGTTTAGCAGACAGACTGGGAACACAGGGAAACGGCTAGGCGTGGCTGCATGAGACTGGCTATCTTCTCTATTAAATAAATTCTCAGCAGCAGAGCAAACAAGTTTATTTCCCCAAAAGTCAAGCTATTCCAACAGTGCAAAAGTGCTTCAAATTGCTACTTTATGATTAAGTGTATGTCTTCAAATGATATACAGTATATCAGAAAAAATTAAGCATAACA
This sequence comes from Seriola dumerili, assembly GCF_002260705.1. Taxonomy (NCBI): domain Eukaryota; kingdom Metazoa; phylum Chordata; class Actinopteri; order Carangiformes; family Carangidae; genus Seriola; species Seriola dumerili. Next base: position 607,996 of record NW_019174978.1, on the reverse strand, counting down.
CATTATAGCTGTTATCTAAAATTTCTGCACGTTCTCAGGACCAGGATAACTATGGTGGGGGATTTGACATTAAGCAGTCTTTCGTTGGCATGATGTCTGATCTCCAAATGTGGGACTACGTCCTTTCCCCCTGTGAGATCCAGAACTACGACGATGAACACAACTTCACTCCAGGGAATGTGCTCAATTGGAGCGCACTGAACTTCCAGATTATGGGCAGAGTGCTGATAGAGGAGAAACAAAAGAGCTGCATCTTTTGAAAAAGTGTTTTGCAAAGTCAAAATATAATTGTTTTTTTTCTGTGTGTTTTTGTGTTTTGTTATTGAGATCATTGAAAAACAATGATTTCTTTTTCTTTATACTTCACCAATGAGCTTATGTCCTTATGTTGCCTAATATTAATCTGGTTAAGCGAATGTTGTTAGGTTGCCATTGCACTAAAGTTTGTGCAACTGAAACCACACACCTGTGGGTAAGAAAGAAGGAAGGAAAAAGAAGAGAAAAGGGAAAGGAAAAATAAGTTTCACAGGAAACTGAAATATTAATAATCTCATGAATGACTGTTCTACATTTGGTAAATAAGAGAGCAGAGAAGCAACTGCTGAATTGTGAAACCTTACAGTGGAAAGGTATATCAATACACAAACAATAATATAATGCAATTGCAGTGCAATGACTAATCTTTTAGGTTTGTAGGAAAGAAACTCAGATTATAATCCACACAGAAGGCGTGTGACTTCATTCTTTGCTAGGGATGCAAATAGTCCACAATATCTTCACATAGAGAAATTGTTTGCTGCTACATTATTGTTTAAAATCTTGTTTACAGGACCTTTAATCAAATTAAATGTATATGAATATGAGTTTTTAATTTGCTTGTGTTTTGCTGATTTACATATATTCTGTATGTAAGCTGCTGAGCTCTCAGCCACCGTACAGGTTAAATACTTGCTCCCTAGGGATAAAAGCTACTTGCAAAACCTATGCAGGGACTTCCACAATAAATTAGGTTATACTGATCTGTTACACTTTGTGTGCTGCATAAGAACTCAAGTCTGTTGTGTTAAGCTAGCTGGGCAACTATGAGTTTGCAATTAGTTGCCTTTTCTGCAGTCGTTGAATCTCATTATTTTAGGCTAATAGCTGTGTGTGTTTATGGAAAAGTTGGACTATGTGTTGTTGATGGGTATAACTGATTTGGTATTCTGGTTCACTTGTATTTATTTTTTGTGCCTATACCCGGTTTGACCCCCACAGTCAAATATTTAGATTTACTATAGTTCTTGGCAACATCACTAATATTCCTCTCTGATTTTGAGAGGCTTATAAGTCAAACTTCATCTGATGCAAAAAAAAAAAAAAAAGAATATTTTTGGCCTTTTTCAAAATAACAACTTCAACATTAATAGCTTCACATGAATATTTTTATAACTCAATAATTCATAACCTTCACTATATCAGTTAAACATTTTCATATGCTTGTTAAGAACTTAAACACAAACCTTTGATTTTTCTGAAACTAACTTTATTTTTTTTGATAAAGGCAGAGGATTTTGGCCAGTTGTACAACCATGTTAGTAAACCACAGTTTTCTTGGTACTATTCAACATTCAAGTGTATACTGTATTTCACAGGTGAATCCTGGATGAACTCTCAAACTCTGTATTCTTACCTGCAATTTCAGCTGTTTATTTATGTTCATATGAGTCAAGCCTTCATGGCTGGACACACATAATCTCATTAGGGGTTTCAAGGTTGTAGGTGTTTGAAATTAAATACGAGTGGAACTGAGGAATGTAAGTTAGCTGGTTTCACAGCTTTTCTGTACATTGCTACATCTTAATTTTTTCCCAGGGCAATACTTGGATACTCTATCTCATTTGTACATCAACATACACACACATGCACGCAGGCACACAGTCCAACACACTCCAACAGCAGGAAACAGGCTAAAATCAACAGCGGCTCTTTGGTAATGGGAGAATAATACATTGTGAGAGGGTGTGAGGGATTGCTGCAGATTGTGTGCGCAGATAATCTTGTTAGATGCTAGATAACAGGATGTCTCTGACTAAATGTTCTGCTTTGGGCAAAAAAGGCGCTGCATATTTCTCTCGTAGCACCAGGCGCTGTCATGGCGACAGCTGCTCCATCCTCCTCTCTTTCCCCCCTCTGCATCTTGATCATCTAATTGATTTCTGTGTTGGATGCTATACATACTAACTCTTACTGCTGTTCCACACCTGCCATTCTGCACCTGTCCACTGGTTGTCCCTGCTGAGTCAGAGTCATACTGTATGTACTCCCAGTGTGTATTTGTACTACCGTAGAACGTACAAAATCTCAAAAACCTGTCTCTCTACAGCTAAGCCTGTCACATTCCAGTATAATGAACCTGAGACACATTAATTAGTTTGATGCTTTTTGTGGAGTTATAATTAACCATATGTGTGCTTAAGTGCATTTTCTTTCTCCGTTTTAGTCCATGGTCTTATACTTACAGGTTGTTCACTTCTCCAGTATACAGTAGGTGTACTTGCTGACTCTGGCAACAATAACACACCACACATACACAGAAGCAAGGATTCTATCAATATTCATGTATTGTTCTGCCCTCTATTGTCACCAAACTTAACAGAGAAAAATTTCACTGTATCTTTTCATGTAGAAATTCTGAAACTGATATAAAAATATACTGTACAACAGACATAAAAACCCTTTTCTGACCCTTAAGTGTTACAACTGATAAATGATCTTCAAAATAAACGTGATTGAAGAGTTTTGCCTTGTTTCTCTCTCTTTCACCCTCTCTTGCCACCAACTGTATCTCTTCCTGTCTGGAAGCTCAGTCAAACTCAGAGTTTTTCCCTGCTGAGTTGAGTGTGCTCTGTCTAGTCGTCTCGGTCTGATCCCTCTCCAGGGTTCATCCCCCCGGCTGATCTGATGCCGTTCTCCAGGAAACATTCGCTCTGAGCTGTGGGCTTCTCAGTGGAGAGAGGAGCGTGCAGACTCCTCCATCACAGAAGTCCTCTGCAGAGAGAGGATAGAATATTTGGTTGTGACAGTACAGATTGGCCCCTGATGTTGTGTTTCAGCAAGTCATTTTAGCAAAGAGCATAAGAACACTGTCTGAAAACTGACAGTTGTTCATGTAAATGATCATTGTGCATGTATGCATACAAAATTCAGAGAAAAGAAAAACAGAAAGAACAATGGTACAAAACAATGGTATCTGTCCATACTATACATGAATTAACAACATTATTTAGATTTTTTATTTTTATGATTACATTTTCTAGGTTTATGTCTCTTAGCATGATCCAGATGTATATTTCAATTCAGTGTTGCAAACTAAATTAAAACACACTTTCAACAGTTTGGTAACATCTGATTCTTGTTTTTACATCAGCCTCATGTTCAGTCTTTTATGACCATTATTCTGACATGAAACCTTTGGTAACGTTCAGCACATCAATGAGAGGAAATGGTACTCTGATAACTTCGGGCCCCCTGACACAGCTAAACCAGCTTTTATGCGACACATTTTTTATAATCTCTAGCATGTTTCTGAAACCTGAAGATTCAGCTCTTGGTCCCCTAGAGGTGTCCGTGCTCATATGTGCTATAAGAGCTCTACCATGTGCATTACATCTGTTAGTATGCGAGGAAATTTTGCTTCGCTTCAGCCCTATGATTTTAGCCTGTGAAGGCAACAGCACAGCATTAGGTTTCTGCTTCAGTGTGCGGTGACTTACTCTCTGTAGAACTGTACAAATCCTGCTGGGAACACAATCTGAGGCAGTCATACTTTAAAAAACTGCATTAGGGTAGTAATTCTCCTTTATCTCCTTTATCACAGTCAAAAAACACATTTAATTTCCACTTACATGAAACTAATTCATAGAATACAAAACCAGCAGGGCTCAGAGCTCTGAGAACCTCAGCCTTAAAGAAAATCGAAATTGTAAAAATGTTTTGTTGTCAGATCAATGTAAAAATGATATTTTTATATATACTGTATATATATATAAACAAATGTCAGAATAAACATTTGTGCATTTATTTAACAGTGTAAGCTTTTGACAGTGTTCGCTTTTGGACAACAGCCATTAATCCAGCTGATGCTTTATGATTTAATGATTTGTATGAGCCCCAATGTGACTTGGGAAGATCACTGTCCTGATCTTAAGAGTAGTGGCCTGTGACCACTGTATATCTCTCCTCTTTTTATGGGCATCTTCATTCTACTTTTAATGACTCCACATCATTCTCTCTCCTAAACCTTTTTTATGTTAACATGTCTTAGTCGTCTCATTCATGAATGCTCAGTAGTACTTGTATTTTAAACAAGCAGGACCACAGACCTTAGTAACTTCTGTAGCTTAACAACTACAATTCATAGCAAGACTCAGCAATAAAGAGATAAAATACATAATGTAAATAATAAATCTAAAAAAAGTAAGTGCAGCAACTGCAAACTCTTTTTAAAAAAAAAGACCCACTTATTCTTGCAAATGCTTAAAAAGCAAATGTTGTAAAAAGGATGCTACGTCTCATTGTCCTCATACTGTGATCTTTGTCACTGCATGTGAACTCTTCACAGTGTGGAACATGCTGCTGTGAAGTTTGTGTTTGAGTCAATAAGTCGAAAAGGCTTGGTGCTCTGAGTTGAATTTTTTGGTCATTATATAACTTTATGTTGAATGAGGGAAACGCAGCGCCCACAGTCATTACACCTTTACATTCAGCAGCAGATGCGTACCAACTCTGCACGTCTGTAAAGATAAATTGTGCCTTAGCAGTCGCTGATTTGTCTGGTGGACTGAGCCAACCGGTCTTTCATTCTTTTTTTTTTTCTTTTTTTTACCAAGTTTACTCCTTTAAAAGAATTGTAACAATTGCTCTATATGGCACTAGTGGTGCTGTCAGCTACTAGCAAACCTCCAGCGACTTCCACAATAAATTAGGCTGCATGATAAGAGCTGTAGCAACTCTGTTCACCCTAAACACCTCTCTTTTGACATTCCTACTGAATCAATTAAGCATTATGTGCTCCGTGAGAACTCAGAAAAAGCCCCTTGTGGTATGCCAGCTGCTTCCTGATGTAATGGAGGGCAACTTTTACCTCAACAGACCGGGAGACTGAGAGTCTGAGCATGTTGTAAAGGTCTAATCCACCGGACAATGAGGAACACTGTCGCTTGAGATGCCATTTGCCCCTTGGTGTCTAAGGCCATGGTGCATGTACCTCATGCTGTGCTCAGTTATACAGTCTTAATGCAAACTGGAGGTGTTATAGAGTTGGGCTTTCTGATCTGTATGAAAAAACAGTATGTCAAGATTTACCATATGGGGAAAGTCTTTCATTTATTTCAGGCAACAAGACTCAGTTTTCCTTTGAACCTGCAACGTTCATAATTCAGAGTTCACAGAAGGTACAATAACTGAATTTAAAAATTAATTTGACAAAAGATTAAATCGGTTTTGGGAAGTAGCCTTTTTTCAGTGTAAGAACCTAAAAACTTTAGTGATTTTTCCTTTGTATCTAGGTTTTTTTTTATAATTGTTCACTTGTAAACAGTTTGCATGGAATGGTTTTTGCGGATGTAAATCACTATTACAAGACAAAATGCTAAGACAAAACCAAATATGATAAGCTTCTTTTGATGTTTGTTATCAGCTGTTCTTGACAGAAAAAAATATTATCAATATAATGTTTTTTTCAAAACTTATACCTACAACGTGCAGAGGAGATAAGACATTTCATACAATTCAGGAACAAGGGATGGACATAATTCACACATTTATCTATTATTATTTTTTAATTCATAAAAGCAAAAACAGATTTTCTTACAACTTTACAGCTCTTAGACAAGACAGGTCTAGTAATTTAGTTCGATGATCCTTTTGTTACAAAGCAAAATGTACAAAATCTGAAGCTATGTCCAAACTTTGGCATAGCACTGTGTAATTTGTGACAAACATTCAGACAACTATCAGTGTTGTTACATACATATCATTCAACATCCAAATGCATATTTCACAGATGAATCTCACATGAACTCTTTATTAAATTTGGTCCATGATAAGTTTCCTTACCCACAATTTCAGCTGTTTATTTATGCTCGAATGAGTCAAGCCTTCATGCCTGGACACACATAATCTTGTTACGGGTTTCAAGGTCGTAGGTGTGTGAAATTGAATATGAGGAATGTAAGTTAGCTTGTTTCACAGCTTTTCTGTACATTGCTACATCATAATTTTTTCCCAGGGCAATATTGGAATTCTCTACCTCATTTATACCTCAGCACACACGCACACACGCGCACACGCACGCACACACACACACACACACACACACACACAGCCCAACACACCCTAACAGCAGGAAACAGGCTAAAATCAACAGCGGCTCTTTGGTAATGGGAGAATAATACATTGTGAGAGGGTGTGAGGGATTGCTGCAGATTGTGTGCGCAGATAATCTTGTTAGATGCTAGATAACAGGATGTCTCTGACTAAATGTTCTGCTTTGGGCAAAAAAGGCGCTGCATATTTCTTTTGGAGCACCAGACTGTCACGGCGACAGCTGCTCCATCCTCCTCTCTTCCCTTTTCTGCCTGTGGATCATCGTAGTGTTGTACGTACTCGACTCTAAGTTTTTCCACACCTGCCATTCTGCACCTGCCCACCAGCTGTCGGTATTGAGTTTCCTGCCTCTTATCAAGTTACCTGCGTACCCAGCTGCTACTGATCTGTTATCAGTGTACACAGAGGCCACCTCTTCAGTCTTTGCCAAACTGTCTATCTTGCCTTAGTTATACAAGTTATACATTCTGTCTGCCTCCGTGTACATCCTCTGATGACTATTATCTACTTGCTTTAGGCTTCTGAATTAGTTTCTGACTGTAACCCTGTTTTAAATCTAGTTAAGACAGTTTTTTTTTTTATCACACTTGTTCTGCCTCCAGAGTCTGCTTTTGGCTACACAATGTGTTATCCACTGTTACACACTCTGGTTTTGGCACTTGTACGTGCGCATCTGTGTGTGCACATGTGTGTTGACTCTGCACGTGATAATATAATTAGCTTAACCTTACTCTCCTTTTTGTTGTGTATGTGCATATGTAACTGTGTGTGTTTGTAAGTGTACATGTATCCATGCCCTTGAGAGGGAGGCAGGTTTGGGCAGCAAGGTATTTTGTGTTAGAAAACAGGGGGATCAATAACATCCTCCATAGAGAGCAACCTCAGGGATACAATCGCACCACTTGAAGGGAGAGGAGAGAGGGGAAACGGAAACTATTGCCTATGTTTATCAAAACAATGGATTTCAGCAGGGGATATCAATCTTTTTTTCACCACATTCTGTGAAAAGGATACAGCACAAATATGAAATCTGTTTTGTTTTCAATAGCTCAAATGAAATAGACATTAAAAACATTTATATCCATGGAGACGCGTCCATTTGGCTGAAATAAACTATCCTTGTTTTTTTCTTCTTTTGTTTGGCTATTGCACAGTTGAGAGTAAGCAGCGCAGTTGTTAATCTTTTTGCCTACTTTATGGCTATTTACAAATTACTAATATTTTCCATTTTAGCCTCATCTCTATTCTTAAGATGTATACTTATGTACATTTTAAATTTTTTGTCCCTCTTGAAATAATGAACGAATGAGCCCCTCAGTAATCAGCAAACCTGATAACTACAGACTTCAGAGTTCACAGGTTGGTGACCTTGCTCTCACCCATCTCCTCCCTCGGGTGGGTCCTCTCCCAGCCCTGTCGAATGCGGGTGAGGGTGCGGTCCACGCAGGGAAGGAGGAGCAGCGCCTTGAGCACCAAGACCACAGACGGCACAATCAGACAGAGCATGAACGCTGGAGGAGTGTACCATTTGTAGGTAGAGGGTTTAAGAAATTTGTTCCAGCCGTAAATGTAGCCGTGAGCAGTGCATATGGACAGGGTCAGGTGGCCCAGCTTGGACTGAGAAAAACAAAACACATAGAACGGAAACATTAACAGAATAGTGTCACATTTTAGAAAATAAGATAGCTTAGCTTAGCTTAGCACAAAGACTGAAAGGTGGAAACAGCTAGTTTTACTTAAGAATGAAAGATTATTTGACACATACATGTCTACAAATAAAAGATACTGCATGATTAAAATCTGGCTTTCTGTAATGGACAGTTGGTAACTGAAGACGTGCTGTAGTTTAGTGAATTTCAGCTTTTTTTTTTTTTGTTTCAGTAAAATTGCTCTAAAATTGTCTGTATGATCAAAAACCTAGCACACACCAAAAGCTTAAGTTTCTGAGGTATTTTTCTGTTAACGTTAAAGATGAAAGTCTGGACATTTTCTATGCTTGTGTAATCCCGAAGCATTACAATGAGCTAAAAATACAAAATGTTTCTCAACCATTCCAGAATAATTGTGTTTTTGCACCAGTGGCCTTTGAGGCTCGGCTATTGTTAATTACTTGGATAATGTGCTTTCATTTACATTTACATTTTTAGCATTTTGCTGCTGATGTTTTCATCCACAGCAACTTACAACAAGTGCAAACAGCACAATAAGGAAACATTCACATTAATGTGGTGCAGTAATGAACCGTGCCCCTATAATGATAATCAGGGATCTTATTTAACCAATTTAGAACAGCAAATCCTTCGGCTATGAACATGTATATTTAAAAATGTATATTCCTTGACCCTGATCATATCTGTAAGAACAACAAAAACAGTTTATGTAAAGTGATATCAGTTATTTTACACCTTTTACAACTCTTAAGGATTATCTTGACCTTAACCTCTATCTCTGAGTTTCATTCTCTATCTGTGGTCTACCAATGGATCTAACCTTTACACAAATGGACCTGTGACCTGCATTAACAATCTTCTCACTAGGGATTATACCAGGTATCATAATTCTATTTAATGAATAACTTAACATTTAAAATCCTGGGCTAAAGTCAGCCAAGCTTTCACTCGGCGTGTCTGTGTTAGGCAGTTGGTTAACTAGGCTCTGGGGAAACGAGCGCCAGTGACAAACTGCTTTTACAACAGTTTAATAACTCTGAAGAAAACTTGGAAATTCCAAATATAGATTATCACAAAGTCAGATTATCAAATGACTGATAGTAAACATGTGACTGATAACATCTGCGGGGCCTAAAGGTGATACATACACACTCACAGGCACACACACGCCCACACTCCCACACAGAGCACGGTACATTTCCAACTGCGCTCTGACCTGAATGAAGCTGAACTCTCTCCAGCTGAGCGAGCCTCCCACAGAGGGCAGGGATGTTAGTCCTAGCAGGACATAAAAAAAAAAACCCAGGATTCCCAGCACATAGAATGAGTCTGTGGCCCATGCCTCTGTATTATCAAAGTAAAACGGGGTGGTCTTATTGTCCTTCATCTAAGAGATAGAAACATGGAGAGAATAACTACGGTGAATTTCCTACTTAATGATAGTTTCATGTCATTTTGCTCTATATATGTACCGGATTGCAGAAATTGTGCAAGAGGTTCGGCCTGTTGTACCTCATCCACCACGAGCGAGATGAGTTTGTGTCTGACAGAATAGCGAATAGGAATGATAAATGTATAGATGGCATGGAGAAAAGCAAAGCCCAGTGCAACCAGACCCATCTGCTTCCTGCACAGCATCCAGCGGTCCAGCCAGTCAGGGAAGCGCCTGAAACATGCAAAAGTGAGCTGGGCACTTTACACTCCAAAAATAATACAGCTTTTACAACAAACTGTCGCGGGTAGTGAACATTTCGCTCCTGGTTTGATGTCTGACCTGTATTTTGTTCCTCTGTAGAGCTGAAGGAAGGCAGCTATCACACCAGGCAGGTAACACAGAGACAGCATGATGAGCGACACAATGGGAAACACCTCAGTGATGAAGAGTAAGCACAGGACACAGGTTTTGAAGGGAACACAAAATAACAGGGTACATAACAGTGTACAGGGCTAAACAAGAGGGGTTGGGGCATATCTTTACCTTGTTGGCCAAGGACACCATGATTCTGAAGGAGATGTCTTTCCCCTGTTCAACATACGCGTAGATGACATCTCTAATGAGCAGATAGAAGAAGAAGAAGGCGGTGATGCCGATGGCCACTCGTAGAGGCAGCCTCCACTCTTGGAACAGCTGCAGGGGGAAGTCCTCCAGTTCTCTGGCTGCAGACAGAGACCCCCTGTCCAGAACAGTGAGACCCAGCTTGGTGGCCATCTCTGCTACTGCCTGCTTTGCTCCCGCACTGTTCCCACACAGGTACACCTGGAGCACGGAGGAGTGGGTTATGGGTTTATTTGAAATGGGCTGCAGCATAGTCATGGGTTATTAAAATGACAAGTCTGGGTATATTATATATATGTTACTGTCTATAAATACCAAGAAAAGAAACTCTCACTACTTTCTGATTTCAACACTCAGCCCAAAACCCTCTGGTTGAAGTTAAAGTAAAAATGAAAATCTTTAAAAACAGGTCAATACTTTATTTTTTTTTAAATGGCTGAATACTAACCTTAAGAAGATGGGCACTGTAGGTTATAGTAAATACCTCAACTCAAACAGGAGTAAGTTCAGCCAACTACTGAGTATTTATGGCAGCAGGACAATGTATGTAAAATAAATTACAGTACGTATGAGGGAACATGTCATCCAGTGCAACAGTGTGCCTCTGATGTGTATTTAATAGTTTTGTTCCGTTTTTTACAAACATGAAAATCTGTGGCACAGAGGAATAAGATACGAAGACAATACTAATTATTGAGATCAGCTCATCATTGGCTTTGTTGACAAGAAGAAAACCTATATTAGTAGCAACTGGTACAGTAATTACTCATTAGTAATAAAGGTCACAATAACATGTCATGTAGGTGAATATTTATTCACTTTTGGTTACCTTGGTAGCACTGTTTTCAAAAATGTCTTAAGCTCTAATTTATGTAGTCTATCACTCAGTAATTTTAAAAACCAAATGCTTTTTTCCTTTTTCTGAATTCTAATAAGCTTTTGTTTTTCTGTAGCTAATAATTACTCTAAGATGATTGTTAGATGACTCACCACTCTTGTTTGGAATATGTAGCGCATGACTGCACCGTCTACACCTACAGTGTCTGTCTACAAAATTACCCTTGTTTTGTTGATCTCCCCAGTCATTCACTTGTTTTGAGATGAAGCTCCTGGAAGTATATGTGTAAGGACACATGCATACTATATATACGTATGCTGCTCAATATGTAATTCCCATCTCTACATCTCACAATGCTGAAGCTTATTACCACACTCCCAGCTCTGTGATAAGACGATTAAGCTGTTTGTAAAGCGGGGGGGGGGGCTCACATGAAGTGAGAGAGAGATGGTGAAAGCTAGAGAGTGTGTGAGAGAAAGAGCAGTTTGACAGGCATATGCGGAGTCAGTAGGATTGAGCAGTTTTCCCCCAGGTGTGTGTATAAGTGGACTGGGCAGCCAGCCATGTCCCCCTACATTGCACCAGTAACAGCAGGGGACGGCCGACAGACTAAATCTCCATCTGAATGTAAATGTGACAGAGCCACAGCCCCGCTGTGGATCTGATCAAATTGCTGGCCGGGGAATAGCACACACTTACAAGCATGTGCGTGTGGATATATATACTGTACCTACACATGCACTGATGAAGATACACACATTCAAACACACTACTCCTGGTCTCTAACAGCTACCTGTTTTCAAAGAAAATGGAGCAATGCAGCGGTGTGTGTGTGTGTGTGTGAGAGTGTTTGTGTCTCTGTGTGTGTATGTATGTATGAGGGCTGGGGGGGGGGGTTTGTTTGTGTTGAAGAGAATTCGAGGCAGATTCAGGTTTAGTCTCCAGAGGTTCCAGCATGTTTGTGTTTCTCTTTGTAGCTGTGAAACGGAAGCTGCAATAAACATTGGTCTTTCGACTTTGTAACATCATGAAGTGTGTTTGTTTGTTTGTGTGTTTATACAAGCACTGTCCTCATTTTCTCTTGCATTGTTGTGGAGAGACGGCAAAATCAATAATCTGCTGCAATACAAATAAGATCAATTCCTTTCCTAAAATTTGCCGGGCCGTATGGTGAAGCGATCATTTCCTATTATTAACAAGTCCGAGAGACACTTTTCCCATTGTATTCCAAGAGAGGATGAAAGCAATGAATGTTGCCTGGTTTTGAAGTCAAACATGTCTCGTCATGAAAGGATCAAGTTGGTAATCGCCCCTCCTGTTACTGCTCTGTCTTTTTATCTTTGCTCTATTCAATCAAAGCCTTCCTTAAGGCGCCGGAGCTCGCTGGCTCTGTTTTCACCTCGATCCCACTGCCGTCTTTTCACGGACTCCTTACCTCCAGTCCAGTATTACCTGTTTTCCTGCCAGAAGTCCATTCTGCAGGGCCCAGGCAGACAGTGTGTTAAGGCCTTTCACCACAGCAGCTCCAGGGACCAGCCTGGAGAACACACAGAAAGGACTTTAGTTGCTATTGTTTCCGTCTACAAAAACACAGACGTGGAAGGAAGGGTCTCAAAATGGTGAGAATCAATGTTTCCACTCTGAGTGAATAGATACACAGCAGGCCGTTCTGCCGAGGGAGCTGCAACCCCACAAATTTTTTCATTTCTTTTGGATTCAGGGGAGAGTTTTGATGTCTCATGCTCTAAGTGGTGTTTAGGAGCACTTTCCCAGAAATATGTTATTCTCACAGATAAAAAAAAAAAAAAAATGGCACCCACTATTGCAAAATGATTTTTGACAATAAACCAGAATTTTTCTTGGGAGAAATTGTGGTTCCTTTTATCAGACTATTGCACACATGAAACCTTACTTTCATGGGGAAGGAATCATTTATTTGCACATTATGTTTATGAATGAGACACCCTTCATTTCTTCCCCACACTTTCACGGGAGTCTGTTACCTTTGCAGGTAGGCAGCATTGGCTTCTGGGTACATGTCTTTCTTTAGGTTGTTACTGAGGTCCACCAGCACCTTGTAATCAGCATAAGATGAAACAAAAGAAAAAAGTAGTTCAATGTATTCAGTTTAACTCTTATCTTATCGCCCATGTATTAGCGAATACTGATTTTCATTTTCTAAAACTTTAATATCTTTATAATCTGAGGTTTGATTTTCCAGTTCAAATATGCCTTATCTGCATTATATTTGTTTATTTCTCCATTTAAAAAAAAAAAAATCATATACAGTATTGTTATTCAGATGGATTTTATTCTATTTCAGTTCTTTTACCTTTCATTTTTTATTTTATTTTTTTATTGTCCTGAAATGTTTCAGTCTTGATTTTCCTGTGTAAAGCACCTTGTAACTTTCTACACAGTAAACACAGTAAAGATATTCCTTTCACTGGTTGTTGCTTGAGCTACATTCGATGACTTCTTCATTCTGCCTCCAACATAAACCGGATAGCATGTAAGTGCAAGAATTTTAAGCAAAAGCAATGTAAAGCTGGTGTTACAAGAAAACCTATCATTCATTCAATCTGTAATTCATAACTTTTGAACAGTAACAGCTCTGACACACTGGTTCTGTTTGTATTCTATATGTTACAATGCACTATACACAGTCTGGAGCAGTTACTGTGGAACATACAGTATACTGAGCATTAATGAATAACTAACAAGTTTGAAAAACTCTGAGTCATGCATTATATTATGGCTGATGATAAGTTAGTTGAGGACAGACTGTTGGGGGGATATACTGGATATAGGAAAGAAGACAAAACTACTTCACAAAATAAGGCCTTTTTCGATTTTCTCTCAGCTTTTCATGTTATTTGGGAAAGTCAGGACACTAATCTTTTCAGGCCTCACAAAAATATTCAAATTAAGCAACCTGAGAGGGAATTATTAGTCCTTTGCGGAACTACTCACAAGTGGAGAAGTAGACATATATAACATGTGACAAGGCGTCGCAAGTAAACAGCACTTCATTTTATAGGTGCATGAGGCAAAAAAGGGTTATGGGACCTCTGTCTTACTTGATACTGGTGTATCAGGTGGAAGAATGTCACCAGTCACCACTCCTTTATTATACTGTGAAAATATTACTTTCTAACTCTCTGTCACTCTGAGTTATTACTAAGAAGGCCTTATTATTACCCCAGCGTTACCTTACATGTACTTCAATTTCTTAACCACGTTCTAAAAGCGTCACAAAAACAAGAACTGATATGCACACAATAACGCAGTACTGGTTAATTACAGTATTTTTACATAAAAAATAAACACTAGTTTGTTGACATAATGTCTAGCACTCAAATAATTTATACAATGTTCCTTAATTCAGAGTCAAGAAGCACCTTCAGTCATTAGGTACTATTATGCATTTATTCATTAGATCCTGATCCTGATTTTGCCATGGTAACTACTGAGGCTTTTGTGTACTTAATGCTACAGATCTACACCTCAGTCTTTGATTCACCTTTCCTTCTAGATGAGGTGCCATTGTCTCGAGGAAGTCATAGTGTTCTCTGTGAACACAAATGAAGATCAGACTGGCCGACCGAGCTGCTGCTGCGTGGCTCATCACCTGCAAAACACACACATTCGGGACACGAGAACATGTCTGAGCCGCATGCAATTTTGTCTCCATAACAAATCCCGAGTGCTTTGTAATGCCATGTGTTGTACCTGAGCTCCCTGAGGCAAAGGGCCACAGCTGTGAGGTCTGCGGCTGCCGTACACCACCCTGTAGCCAGACTGGAGCAGGCGCAGGCCCAGAGAGCGCCCCAAGTCCCCAGTCCCAAAGATACACAGCAGCTCTGGCTCAGGGGCAGCTGCTGTGCCAAGAGGATGCAGCGACACGCTCTCTGGCTTCATCTCCTCTGACATGCCACCAGTCACCGTCATGCTCACACTGAGTTTAGACGGTCAGCGTTCCCTGCTGTGTTATTATATTGCTGTGGAATCTGACCTGTACACTGCCTCTCCCTCTCAGTCTCTGGGCGTGCACAACAACATGTGATTTTAACCCGTGTGTGTGTGTGTGTGTGTGTGTGTGTGTGTGTGTGTGTGTGTGTGTGTGTGGTCACTGGGGGTCAACAAGTTTAGAGTGTATTTTCTATTTTTCAATTTTTTTAATTGCCTATACTTTCCATAGATTGATTATTATCACAGGGCTCTGAACTGTAAATCAGTTGAACTGGGTTCCATCTCTGCTCTGTGGATGTAACATTAACCTCAGATTCACATTTTTAAACTTTTTATCACTGCTTAGAAACACAGACTGCTTTAAAGGCAATATCTAGTTCAGCCAGAATTTGACTTTCACATCTGACAGAAAAGAAAATGTTATGCTGCTGCTTTCCAGGGTTGCCTTATTCTATTTCTTCTGTTTCCACACTAGACATGGTGCCATGTGGGAGATCCTGGCCCACAGATTCATTATCATTTCAAAACCCACTGTTCCAACCAAACGACGGGGGAAGAGAATTTGTACAAATTTAGTGTTCATGTCCCCATGGCTGAAACATCTGCAAAGTTGTGACACGAACAGACTCAACAGAGCAGGGATGAAGCTTGGCACATATGTAGGCCTAAATCTTACTTTCTATGAATGCGTGGCTTTGCTCGCAAGTGTTCGTCGGTGTATACGTGTGAGCCGGTGCGTGTGAGCGCGCGCGCGTGGTGCACTGAAATGGGTCAGGACGATCAGAGCCGAGTAGAGTCTCAGCTGTTATCTGACTCACGTGGGGAGTCGGCTCTGGAGACAGGGTGACTACCTGGCTGTAGAAATGACACATAGCATCACATCAACTTTACTGACTGTTTGCACAGAAAAAAATACTCTCCTCACCGTAAACGCAGCCTCGTTGAAATCACAATGTGCATATACATAGCCGGCGATATTTATGGCAGACAGGCCAACACGTTACCTCAGGAGCTTTTACAGTCAAGTCCATAACTAAAGCATTAATGTCTACCTGGGGGGATATCGCAGGAAAATGAGAAGTCATTTTATGCCTAACCTTTAAGGCATCCATTCACTTGTGGCGCTGTTAGAATAGACCTGATAGCAGATCCACTCCGATGACTCATTTACTTGCTCTGCCTCCAGGACATCTCTCTTCTCTTCTCTTCTCTTCTCTTCTCTTCTCTTCTCTTCTCTTCTCTTCTCTTCTCTTCTCTCTTCTCTCTCTCGCTCTCTGTCCCTGGTGCTTTCCCACCTCACTTTTCCAGTCGCTCTCTAAATGAACAACTATTGAATTCACTGAGTAAATTCAGCTGAAGCTGGCTTCAATGATGTAGTCAAAGGCCATGTCCCCTGTCTGAAAGTAAGGTAAACTCAAAGAATTGCTCTATGCTCGCAAGGTTGTCCCACAGAAAGACGCTTTGCACATATATAATATGAACTGAGCACGTCGAGGGGCACCTATTCCCTCCTGGCGACTTTGCTCCTACTAATTCTTGAGATTTCAGTCGCGGTTGATTTTGACGATAGCTGTGGTCATTATAGAGGTCCCACAATGACATGAAATGAGACACATAGCGACCACTGGGGGCAGTAAACGCATGCCAAACTGCTCCAGAAGTTTAACAGAAGAAGAGCAACTTGAGCGTCTGTTTTGAGGTGCACGGAAATGGGATGAGAGGATTCACCAGGCCGCATTGTTTCAATGACAGAAGACTACAGAAGACTGTCAACAGTAAGACACCGGCTTTTGTCTCTGCGTCACGTCCTGTGTGCATCCATTGTTCTCTTTTACTGAAGGTAGATAAAACTGTCTATTGCTGTGGGGGGAGTGAGGGGGGGCAACCATAAATGTTATGAAAACTTGGCCACTTAGCAGCAGTACAGCAAGCTGGAAAACTACATTTACATATTATCAGCATTTACTTAGTTATTTTATGCGGATGTGTAAGGAAAAGGTGGCTTATGTATACACTGAGCTGGCATGCAGCAGCATCAGCTCTCATTTGAAGCTGTGTTTCTGTGCACCTGATACATGCAGGTCCAGTGCTCACTCTCCCTTTAGCTGTGTTTTGCCCTCAAACCATTCCTGAGGAAGATAACTGGTTTTTATTAGCGTGGTAAATTTGTGAGCCAAATTTGTCCTCTCTAGAGTTGAGAGGGAAACTGCAGAGTCATGTGATAATTCTCTGTTCACATCACACACAGTCGTTCGATCTGTTGTTAATAGAAAAAAAGATATTAAAACAGCATGAAGGATTAGAACTGTAACTGACACCAACACATGTTAAACCTTTGAAAACTGCTATAACCTAAAACAAACTCATTTATTTTACTGGTGGAGCTTGTTGAGGGTGATGTGCTGCCCAGGACAAGGTGTTGCCTGAAGGGCTGAATTCAGTTACAGTGTGTAGACCAAAATTTGTCAAATATAGCATGACAAACACACACACACACACACACACACACACTGAGTCCTTGAAGGTTTCCCCAGCAAGTCCATGGAGGATTTGAAACCATGTGAGTATTTTGTGCTTATCTGAAGACATCTTGCGACATTTAACAGTGATGCGCTCTGGGACATGTTTACATCAAACACATGCTGAACCGCCGGTTTGTAAATGTCAGGGTGGAGTTGCAGTTTACAGCTCGTATGAGAAATTGAGCTCAAATTTAGTCAGCGTCGTGTTGTATCAGCCTGAAATGCATTACTGGAGAACATGCATGCAGTAATGAACATGAAACATTTATTCTGCCAGCTTAACGAACAAAAATGTAGAATTCTCATTTGCAGCTCTCGCTGACAACACTGTGCTGCATACACTGCAAGCTAGAGTGAACTGTTGTGGTGCTGAGGCTCAGTTCCCAAGCGGAATTATTTGGGAGTTTCCAGCTGTTTCCAGCAGGCCGAAGGCGCATAGAATGATATGAGGCATGGTTATTAAAGACAGTTTTGAGTTACCGCATGCATATTGTACGTAGTTCCATGCTGCTTCAATGGACAAAGAGAAGCCTGCAGGATAGATGAGTTCTGAGGGATTTCTATGATGACTGCTACTGTAATGCATTAGGTATGAGGTTCAGATTGAGGTTTTGACTGAGCTCAGGTTTTGAGGTTGTTGAATACCAGACAGAAAGAAAGGTGGGAAGGCACAAAGAAAAATACTGTATATACAATGAGACACAAAGACGAGAACAGAGAGAAAATAGCAGAGAGACTGGGACACTGAAAGAGAGACGGAAGGAGAGATGCAACTTAGGAAAGCAGAAATTGTGCCTCAGTAGAACAAAGACGCTTGCTATAACCAGAGTTTCCCATAAGTATTCCTAGAATTATTCTATAAATATTCCATTACCAGCCTTCCAGACAGACACGCTTGGGATGTTCATTATGAAACACTTAGAATAGGTTTAAGGAGAATCAGAAGCCGTTTGGATGAAAATGTAACCTATTTCTGCAGATGTTTGTCTTTGACGAAATTGCTGTTTTAGGGCTGATGAGATAAATGAATAGTTCGTATGCCTGTGTGCACATGCTGAATCTCTGAATGCTCTGGTATTGGTTGTGTTTTTCTGAGTTCCCATGTGTGTCATTGTGTATGTGCAGTATGGAATTGTGTGTGTGTGTGTGTGTGTGTGTGTGTGTGTGTGATAATGTCACACTATCGCCATCTCCACAGCAGGGCTACATACCATATAGAAACATTTCCAAAGTCGGAGAGCCTCATCCTCTATCTCTGCTTTAACAGGATGAGCATTGACTGCATGTTTGAAGTTCAGAATCTTATCTGACAAGCCAAGCGGCAGAAATCAGAGGCAGGGAGGAGCTGCATGAAACTGCAGATTTCGTCACACATCGCTTCTGAATTATATGGCCTTGCTTTTTTTTTCAGAATTCAGCCTTTTCAACAACAGAGGGGACTGTGACGCTTTGAAAATATCTCCACAAAGACAATGCTTTGCGTGGAATAGTCTCATCCTCTGCTAGGAAAACAAGCTTTGATAATCTTTTTGCCTCATATAACTTCTTCCTTTCCCCTTCCACATCACGTCACTCTTTGTGTGATCTAAGATAGATGAAACTGAACAGAGCCATTTTGGTTGCAATGCAGTGAGAGTTGAGATTAAAATCTCTGATGTATCTGTGTCATTCTATATAATCATATCTTTGACAAACAGCTGTGGTCTGCAAATAGCATGCATCCACACAGCTCCTCCTTCGCGGCTGCAGGCAAATCGGCAGCCCATTATAAGGCTGAAATAGGCCCAAAGAATTTTTCGCCTCATCTGCTCAGCCATACCTCCAGTCGAGTGAAAGAGCTGACAAGGTAGGAAAAAGCTGACACAGAAGTCTAATTCTATAAGGATGAAAACCTCATACTCATCAGAGGTGCAATTTCCCTTCTCTGTATTTTCACTTCAGGAATTGTGAGGGAAGAAGAGAGCGGGCATGGCAGCATGCAATTTGCACAAATTTAATGAGCAGTATGGTGATTAATGGCGATTAGGTAAATTGTTGTTTCTATGTACATTTTCGCACCAAATCTATAGTTAACAAGGGGAAAAATTCTGCTAACAAGCATGGGTGCCATTTGTTCTCATTCCACTTCAGACTGCCTTCTGGGATATGATGCCCAACTGAGGCTATTCACATAGACCAATGATTGGTGAAATAATTATGAGCCAGCAGGCCTGTTAGATCAGCAGCAGGGTTACTCTGTCATGTCACTCTAGTTGAATATCTGCTTTTCTCTCTATATCTCTCTGTATCTGACTGCAATGACTGAATTTTTTGTTTAGATTTGATAATAAAAGGTTTGGTTTTTTTTTTTTTACAGACAATCTATGGAGCTGTAAATGTCAATAAGAGCTAGCTAAAACAAAACAAGACGTGTCGTGCTGCAGGAAAAATCAGCCAGAGGACATTGTCGACATCTCTTTCCGTTCAAGTGACAAAGCTCTCTAGTGGCCATTGGAATAATGACTCTTGTCTGTTGGAAGTGGATGAAAAAGTCAGGTGACGTCATTTTAGAGCCGCAAAGTCTGTTCCGAGAGGAGGTCAGGGTGAATGGATGGTTCGACAAAACCTCAGACTTCGCACGGGAGACGGATGTTCTCTTTTTTCCTACCAAGAATTAATGTTGCGTTCTTTTCTCCCAGCCTGACTCGGTTAGTAGATTATTCTTTCAGCTATGGCGACAAAGGTGTTGAAGTTATAAATTTAACACAAACAAGTTGGGCATCAGATCAGAAAAAGCTTATCTGTGCAGTTCTGGAGGACAGTTACAAACAGTGTGTTTTGTTGTTTGATTTGGAGGCGAGGGGAGAATGAACACATTCTAATGATCTATGACGCATTATAAAAGAAGCTTTTAGTTATAAACTCGTGTTAGAAGGTGGTACCAGGATGTTTGGCTAATCTTAACCCGCAGTGCCTGTAACTGTAGCAAGGAATGATGGCTTTGCCTGGAATTGCCTTTTCTGCAATTTACCTCAGGTTTTAAGAATACATGAAGTAATATGAATATATGAAATATGCATGTGAACATCAGTTCAGACTGTGGGTTGTTTTTATACGAGTATCTGTCAGTTCAATTTTGATACTATTGGAGCAGTTTCTCCTCACGCCCATAAAACCGTGTTTTGTGGTGATTTCAAACAAACACCACAAAGTTAGCTTGAAGGATGTCGGGGCGAGCAGCACTTTCCACTTGTGCTGTGGTTATTTGGTGCCACCCCAGTTGGAATACAGAGTAAACCCCACAGAATATAACCAAACCACTTGAGACATGTTTGATCTGAAAATGTATTTGTTTGCCTCTTAGCTGGTGTGTCTATCTACTAATAGAACATGTCTGTCTGTTTTTGAGCGTGTTGCTGCCTGTTCATCCGTCCGTTAGTTTGTCTGTGTGTCTGGCCACCCGTCTATCTCTGTGTTGCAAGTAGATGTGGTAATTCAGAGAGAAACATGATTTCCATGGATTTGCTTTGAATTGAAGTGTATTGTGATGTTAATGTAAAAGCTTTGTTTCTTAAATTTCCCCATAATTGCAAAAAAAAAAAAAAAGAAAGAAAAACCTCAGTAATTCTCAGTAATTCTGAACCATCCGGTGTTTCCATGTCTCATTCTCCCCTGGAGAAAATACAACCATACTTGCTGTCAGCGCTGATAAGACGCACCAGATTCTCATGCATTCTGCTGTCTCGTGGAGGTTTTTAATAGAGAAAGAGAATTATTCATTGTCTCCTACACTAATCTGTATGTCTGTTAAACTGTACTTCTGTTTGCCATTCAATGTCATTCTATTACGTTCTATTGTGCTGAACATTCCGACGCTTTCATTCAACATTGTGTTTCCGAATAGCAGATGGCTTGCTAGCAGCGATAAGAACCAGACATTTAGCAGATAAATGAATAAATAAAAATGATGATTGGGTGTAATATCTAATATTCATATACTGCCGCGCTGCTATAAAAACACAATTGTGTCTCCTTCACTCTTCTTTCTGTACGTGTGTGTGTGTGTGTCTCTGTGTGTGAGTGGGGATGACTAAGGTTTGATTCTTCTGTGAAGCTTTTCACCTGCAATACATGCATTGTGTACATCACATAAATGCCTAGGAGAAGAAGTCTTCAACAAAATAACAGAGGGTCCAAAGGACGGGTATCAATTTGTAAAATTACAACAATTTCTATGATTATAACAATTATCATTTTTCTTTGACTAGCAAGAGATTTACAGTTGATCAAGGATCCGTCAGCTGTTGATGGATACCTCAGAAACGGTTGTTTTGAAATAGAGCCGGCTTTCGGTGTCGTGTGATTTGCTTGCATGAAGATGTGTAGATCTGCAAGTATGAGACTGAGAGGGAGAGAGAGAGAGAGACTATGCTAGCGTATGTCCTTGTCACACAGGAAAATATATTTTGAGAGAAGTGCAAATAATTAATGACTTGCGGCAATCACTTGTTAGAGAATTCAAGCATGAATGATGTGTGTTGATGTGTGTGTGTGTGTGAGTGTGTGTGCACATGTGAGTATGAGGGTTTGTGTGTCAAGGCAGGCAGCTTCCTCGCTCAGAAGCTGGCTGAAAAATGCAGCACATGCAAACCTGAAATGGCAGGTGTCGGCAAGAACAGGTGAAATTCAGACACTGGATGATGCATTGTTCCCCTCTCTCTCTCTCTCTCGCTCTCTCTCTCTGGCTGTGTGTGTGTGTGAGAGAGAGAGAGAGAGACTGTATAGGATACAGGGAATATATTTGTGGGTGTGTGCATGAAACTTGCTGTACACACTAGTTTACATTAAATTCCTTCCCCTACTTCAATGTGCAAATGACTGACCCCATTTAGCAGGGCGCAGATAGAAAAGGAGCAGTGAGAGAGACTTGCTTCAGCTGCAGTTGCGTGTGTTTGTGTGTGTGTGTGTGTGTGTGTGTGAGAGAGAGAGAGAGAAAGAGACAGAGGGTGAGGAGGAGAGACAGTTTGTACAGTACGTGTAGGTTAATTGCTGTGTGACCATGCTGAGAGCAGTGAACTCTGACCTGTCAGGGGTCAGGCATGGTCTTTTCCGATTGGCTTGCAGAAGAGAAAATGTATAATTAGTCTGAATACCCTTGCTGATGACCTTTGTACTCAGCAGAACACACTCCAGCTGCACAGATACAGACAGAGCCACAGTGTTGCCAGAGTCACAGTCCAGTGTTGGTAATTGCTCAGTTTTAATCAGTCATTTTTGAAGCCAACTGACATGATGGTGTTTCCTCCTAAATTCGTTGGTGTAACTTTTAACCGCTTCCCTCCTCTGGAGATGTTTTTAATCTAGCACCAGGATAGTTCCTGACTTTTGTTTCAGAGAATGAAAAGAAAACACTAGCTAAAGCTCCAACTCCAAAATGTCAAGTGAACGTATGATATATGGGTGCTCATACACAGTATCGTGGTCTCTATAGCAGTGAGCAAGATAATAACAACACACCAAAATTCTTAAAGTGTGAAAGTGCGTGTAAGGGATCACTTTGTGTAAGAACATGTCTTCCGGAACATGTGGTTCTTCATGAGTGTGTGTGTGTGTGTGTGTGTGTGTGTGTGTGTGTGTGTGTGTGTGTGTGTGTGTGTGTGTGTGTGTGGACACTAATCCCTCCGGCTTTGTCCAGGTCACGTATCCTGTCAGGTAGCCATGGAGATTCAAAGAAAGAGCCAATGGAACGTCTTTGTGTCAGCAGAGGAGTGTAATTAGTCTCTGACTTCCTGAGCTATAGATTGACATTTAAGTGTCATTCGCACTCCTCTGTCTTGGTCTTGGTGTGTATGTCACTGCACAAATGTGTGTGTGTGTGCGTGTGTGTGTGTGGCAGGATTCAGAACTACCAGTTGTATTGTTTTTGTTCATAATGTACACACACATGCACACACATGCACACACACTGTAGAGGAGCCTCAGGATGCGGTCTCCCCTCTCTATGTCATGTCTGCAGCTGGCCATAATCTTACTTGACAAGTTATGACAGAAACTATGACATGATATCATATCATCATGGCTGGCAGACCCCTAACAGAGACAGCCCGACTGCACTCAATACTAAATAGATGAAGAAATATGCATTATGCATCTTATTGTAATGTATTGTGATGTTTTGTATCGAGCAGAGTTGTATTGTGCCGCGTCATATTGTATTGTATGGTAATGTTTTTTATTGTGTGTGGTAATGCGCTGTGCCTTTTTAGAGGGCTGTTTTGTATTGTGTTGTATTTCATTGTGTTTGTCCGGAGGCCAATTTACCAGAGTGCGGCTGACATGTCCTGAGGACTGTCTGTAAATGTTAAAGAGACTCAATATTCCTTTATGTAGGTGTACCATGTGTGCTATTGTGTGTGTGTTCTCCACTTAGCGTTAATGCCACGGAGGAGTGTGTGAAAGCTGTCAGCGAACATCGGGTTCCTGAAATAGACATTCCCCATGGGAAAAAAAGGAAGTGAGAGCGAGAGAGAGAGAGAGAGAGAGAGAGAGAGAGAGAGACAGAGATGGTAGAGTGGATTCACATTTGCGAGACAAAAAGCCCAGATTCTGGGACAGCGACAATGATTAATTATAGATTAGAGATTACGGTAAACAGGAAAGCACACATGTGCATACAAACACACATTTACCCCGACACACACAGATACACTCACTGAATGCCTTGTGGAGTTTCTGAAAAGCCTCTTGTGATGGTACAGTAGAAGAAGGCCAAATACCAAACATACAGCAAGTCCTTATCACTGTCTGAATAAGACATGAATCAGACTTTTCAAAGTAGGCTAACACTGAAATAAGGGGTGAGGTAAAAAAAAAAGTTTGAGGCTTATATATTTATGCAAGTTAAAATTAAGCAACTGACACAGGAAAACCAAAGTAATGTATAAAGGAAAAATGACCCTAGATGACTTCTGCATTTCCTCAACCGAAGTAATATAAAACAATATTCACAGTGTCAGAGATAAACAAAGGTTTTAACATAAAAAAGAAATTATACGCACATCAGAGATTCAAATCTATTGTACCCTTCAGAGAAGATTTTAACCAAATGATAGGAAGAGTTCCAAAAGTTAGGACCGCTATATTTCTATTGAAAATTGTCCTGTTAAAATAAGATACAGAAATGGTAATAAGTTGAAGTTCCTGAAATAAAGGAGCTGATGGGGTGCAGTGGGGCATGAAAGGGCTCTGATTCTAATAAAATGCAATTTACACTAGATTTCACCATGTATTGACATGAGTGTGGGTGCACTTCCTTAAAGGAATAAGGTTTTTTTGCATTTTCTTTTTTAGCTCTTTTTAATGTTTATCTTTTTTTCTACAGAGGAAATAATTAACCTGCTATTGAGCACCAGAGCTAAAATGTGCTCACTTAAAACTCTTGCTTGAGATGTATAAACTGTGAACACCAATTCAAACCTTTTTTTGTTTTGTTTTGGCCAAAGTTAATAATAATAATAATAATAATAATAATAATATTAATAGTAAATTTTATTTGTATAGCACCTTTCATACATAATTGCAGCTCAAAGAACTTTACAGAAGAAAAATAAAATCAAAAACATAGGTAATAGCAGAAGATAGCCTAATGAATAAAAGGGCAATAAAACAACATATAAAAAACAGCTTTAAAAAACATTAAAAGGTATAAAAAGAATAAAAGGAATAAAAACTGTATCAAGTAAAAGCAAAGTATAGTTAATTAAAAGCAAGATCATAAAAATAGGTTTACAGCTGTTTCTTAAAACTATCGACAGAAGCTGCTTGTCTGATTTGTGGTGGGAGTTTGTTCGAAACCTCGGGTGCATAAAAACAGAAGGCTGCTTCACCAAACTTTCTATAGCTCATTTTTGGAACATTCAGCAAGCGTGCACTACACGACTTAAGGAGACGGTTTGGAACATACTCAGATAAGCAATCAGAGATGTATGAAGGTGCTAAACCATTAAGAGCTTTAAAAACAAGTAAGAGAATCTATCCTCAATGAAGCAGGCAGCCAGTGTAATGATGCTAAAACTGGAGTGATGTGGTCTCTTTTCTTGGTTCTTGTTAAAACCCTGGCTGCTGAGTTTTGTATGAGCTGCAGCTTATCAATAGTTATTTTTTTCGGGAGTCCTGAGTAGAGTTCATTACAATAATCCAGGCGAGAAAAGACAAAAGCATGAGTTATCTTTTTGGCATTTTCCAGTTTAAGGTAGGGTCAAACTAGCGCTATTTCTTAGATGATTAATGGCGATCTTTGTGACATTGTTTATGTGTGAATTAAAATCAAGTTTAGAATCAAGAATGACCCCCAGGTTTTTTACTTCCAACTTCTTCTGTGGTGCCAGACTTCCAAGTTAACTACTATTTTTCCTCTGTTCATTTGTACCAAAGTTATCATTATTGTTAATACATTTCAGACCTTGAAACTTTATCTGCACATAAACTGCGATAACAAGCAAAGATAAAGTGACTTTTATAAAAGTTCATGTTGTTCATTGGGATGATGGATTAGGCAACCCCAGGAAGTTTTATGTGTCTACTTAGCGATTGTCATATTACAGAGGAATGAAAAGAAAAAAATATATATATAATAAATATATCCACAAATCTAAAATACAATAGAATGATTTGAAACATGGTTAGCTGGGATGTAAAGTTCACATGATTTATAATGAAACCACTGGCAAAGGAGGTCTCCTTTTTTGCAGGGGCACAGTGAACAAGCTGCTGTGGCTCACAGGTCAAGGTAAATATCAAACCATTGAGAGTGATTCATAATATGGTGACATATTTCATAATGCCCTCCTTCAATGTATCCTTGTAACAGAGACTCAGTTGTCTATAGATTGTATGTTGAAGGTGCACTCGACATTCTTCATGTGTCAATTGTCCATCTATTGAATGTGTGTGTCCATCTATTTTCCTGTATTCTCACACTCGACTAATATCTTCTCCCTGTGAAAACAAAAAAATGTCATGTTATTATAAGTTAAGTATGCAGACGAGTAATTGTGTAGGTCTACAGTCCTGGTCAAAATTATTGGCACCCCTGAATTTCAAGTACTAAATTCAGAATATCTTCAGAAATAAATGCAAATCAGCCATTTCCATAACCAGAATATATTAGTAAAATATCCAAGGTTACAGAACAAAAGAGAAAAAAACTTGCATAATAGTGAAATAACACAAAATGTAGCCCAGACACAATTATTGGTACCCTTTTCATCAATTCAAAGTAGTTCCTCAAACAAACTAAAAATGAAATGAAATTCACCTGTGCTTAATTTTCAGTGAGCATGACCTGCATTAAGCAATGAATGATGGTTTTTACTGCATAAAAATCGTCCGAGTCTTTCCAGTTTCTCATTCACAACAGTGAAGACCGCAGCGCTTTCTGAGAGAATCCGAAATGCTATCATCAAAAAACATAAGGGCTCCAAAGGCAATCGCCAAAGATCGTAATGTTATCAAGAAGGTTGGCATGTCATAAAACTGTTTAGATGCTTCCAGGACATGGCTATAAGAAGGACCTCGATGAGAGAAGTAGACTGGTGAAGATTGAAGGGAGAGCACCACACAAGCCATCTAAAGAGCTTCAGGCTTGATCTGGAGGAGTGTGGAACGGTGGTTTCAGCCCTGCACCATATGCCTCACACCACAGCAAGTAGGGCTCCATGGGCGAAGACCAAGGAGGACACCGCTATTGAAAGAAAGGCACAGAAAGGCAAGACTAATGTTTGCCAACACTTTCATAGATAAGCCTCAGCCTCTCCCGGATAATGTTCTATGGACAGATGAAACGAAAGTAGAGCTCTATGAGAATGCAGTGCAGCAGTTTGTTTATAGGCAACAAAGTGAACCCCATAAGGAAAAGCACACTGTACCTACAGTAAAACATGGTGGGGCTGCTGCGCTGCCTCTAGTAATGGAAAAGAAATCAGATGATTACTGAGGCACTTCAGAGTGAAATCTGTTTATAGAAAACTAGATTTGAGGTGAAGGTCTCGGGTCTTTCAGCAGGACAACAACCCAAAGTTCACAGCCAGCAGCACAAAAGAATGTTTGAAAAGGAAAAGATGGGCTGCTTTAAACTGTCCACCAAAGCAAGTCAGAGTCCTAACCTACTGTAAATCTCATTGAAAAACTTTGGAGAGAGCTAAAATCTGCCATTGCAAAAAAGAGACTCCTTCAAACATAGAGGAGCTTGAACACATAGAAATGGAAGGGTGGCAGAAACCAGCAGCAGACAGGTGCAAGAAGCATCTGAATGGAACATTTTTACCAAATATTAGTGAGGGGTGCCAATAATTTAGTTCGAGGTACATTTTGCGTTTGTCACATTTTTCACTATTATGTTTCTATATTATTATTATATTTCTCTTTTGTTCAGTAACCTTGGACTTTTTATTAAAAATGTTCTGGTTATACATGATTAAAAAGAAAATATTCTGAATTTTGTGCCTGAAATTCAGAAGTGCCGATCATTTTTGAACCGTCAAAAAAGTTGTCTGTACTCATAAGTCACTTTTGAATGTGCATGGCAGAAATTATGCCAATAATTTCAACCATGACTGTAGGTATAGGAGTTGGAGAAGAGACAAGGGTTTAAGAGACTCTTAAGACGACAAAAAGAGATGAATTGTCTATTGCGATATTAGACACAAGAAAGAAAGAAAGATAGTGTCTAGTGTGTCTGAGTGAGAGAGAGAGAGTGGGGGAGAGGGGTGAAAGAGAGGAGACTCTCTCAGTCATCAAATCATCATACACTTGGAGGAGACAGTTGACGAGGGAACGCACTGCGAGCGCTGCTATCTCTGCTTTTCCACACAACCCTCTGCTTTCCATACAGGAGTGGAGGATAATTAAAAGATAGACTGATAGCACGGGAGAGCAAGAGGACCACTGAGACCTCATCTCTGTTCTCCCTACTCTGACATAATTAAAATACAGACTTTATGAAATAATTCCCGGGATTCATCCAACTGCATTTTTTTTTAGATTGTCTTTTCATCCGTACTTCATCAACAAAAATCATTTTCAGACATAATGATTCTGCTTAACAACACAGAAAAGAGGACCTGTTAAACACACAGGATATTTTATGGGTGCAATCATGGGAGCCATTTAATTGCTTCAGGCTCAGAATTGAGAGGTTCACTGTGTTATCGTGGTCTCAATATAACCAAAGCAAGCTCCTCAGGGGAGCAGTTAGTTATAGGGGAGTAGTTATTTATTGTAC
This sequence comes from Seriola dumerili, assembly GCF_002260705.1. Classification (NCBI taxonomy): domain Eukaryota; kingdom Metazoa; phylum Chordata; class Actinopteri; order Carangiformes; family Carangidae; genus Seriola; species Seriola dumerili. Next base: position 579,309 of record NW_019174978.1, on the reverse strand, counting down.
TGCTGTAATTATGGCTACTGTAATTTGTGTTTCTGTTTCTCTCAAACAGAAACTACGTGTGTTTGCATGTTACTGTAGAAAAGTGGGATTCTTTCGGGTCATATCTAATAACAGGCTAGTTGTTAGAATAAAATTACTGGATTGATATTGGGTTGTATTTGTATATTGCAGGGTGTTGTGATGGTGTATTGGATTTTTTTTCAGGTTGAGGTTTTTCTGTAATAAAGTCCATTTATGTTTGCTCCCCTCCCCTGCAAGTCAAAGAGCTTTAATGACAGAACACGTGCTCTTTGCGTTCTCAAAGCAGTGAGAAAAACCACAGCTATTAAGAATAATAGAAACTGTCACTCATCATTTGAGCACGTGTTATTGTACAGTATGCCAATGAATTCAAGAACAGTTACAGTAACTCAACTTGTTGCCATGAGTTTACACACTAGATTCGATTTTAGAGACATTCAGATAGAGACTGACCTCACGTGACCTCCAATTCTTAAAACAACCTGCGTTTAATTTTTCCTGACAAGTGACCGCTTGTGCTTCTGCGAAAAATGACTTTTGTTTCTGAGAAGCAAAGGCAGGAGTATAGTGTAACGCTGTTGTCACACTAAATCACATAATTTGTCTCAAAGGGCTTTACAAGCTGTACAGCATAAGACAAGCTCTGTTCTCAGATGCTCAGTTTATAAAAGGAAAACCTCCCCCTAAAAATCCCTTTAATGGTGGGAAAAAGGAAAAAACCTCAACAGTAGCAACAAAGGAGGGATCCCTCTTCCAGGATCCAGCAATAGATGTTTTATGGTGGCTACCAAATACACAGAAATGACAACAGTAAAATTACATTATGGAGAAACAGAATTACAATACAATGAAAACAGATTGCAGGCATAAACAAAGAATATGAGTCTAGGGAAGAAAAATATCACTCTATAGGAGGATGCTGAGCAACTTCCAACAACTTCCACAACTGTGCATACAGGAAGCAGTAAAATGCTGACAAGGGCAGGACACAAGTTTCATTTTGACACCAAATGTCATGGTGTCTCCTCCGGACAGTCAATGTCAGTTTCTATTTACCACGACCACAATCTTTGCCATCTCACTTTGACCGAGCTCATCTGAAGTCCATATCCTGATGTAGAGTGTATGATGTGGATGAAAGCTGCTAAGTGGACCCTATAGTACATTTATTTTCTCAACCATTTAAAAAGGTCAAGAATAAACTTTAATGCACAACATTTTTAAGACAACATTGATAATGGAAGTCATTCACATGGCCAGAAAAGGTCCATCTCCCGATGAAGGTCATGTGAAACTTCCAGAACAGCTACTAAATGGACATCAAGGTTAGATTTCGTTCTCAACATACCCCACGTAGTTTCAGTTGGCTGAAATTAAAACATGAATCTTGTTCATATACAGCCATAGTGGTTCATTTTGGATGGCGCTGAGGGGAAAACTAACTGCATCAGCTCTACCAGGGGGGCAGATTCAGATCTCCATTGCTGTTTCTTTGGTCTCCGTCTTTCTTCCACTAAACCCATTGACCACCCCTGGTCACCTGGTCCGCCTCTCTTCAGCCTCAGAAATAGACAGATCAATTTTGTCTGAAACTCAGCTCTCCTCGTGTCTTTTTGAGTACCTTCATAGCTCCTCTTCCCCTTCCTGTCATCCCACTACCATTCCCAACAAACCCGTTGTAATCCCTCTCTGTCTCTCTCACACTCATTCGGTCTCTCTGCTTATTTTTCACTCTCTTTTGCTCTCTTTCAGTGCTCAGCCTCTTCTAGCCTTGGGGTGTGTGTGAGTGTGTGTGTGAGTGTGTGTGTGAGTGTGTGTGTGAGTGTGTGTGATTGCCTGTGTATGTGTGTGCGCGCGTGTGCACGCGTGTGCACGTGTGCGTGTGTATGTGTGTGAGGGAGAGAGACAGAGAGACAGCCCCGCTAGAGCTTTTCTAAATCCCAGGTAAGAGCAGAGCTTTTCTGTGGGAGAATTTCATTTCAACACCTCTCATCTTGCACAGAGAGCAGGAGGATAGGAGTCTCCCAGTTATGAATCCAATAACCACTGTGTGTGTGTGTGTGTGTGTGTGTGTGTGTGTGTGTGTGTGTGTGTGTGTGTGTGTGTGTGTGTGTGTGTGTGTGTGTGTGTGGGCTAGAATGGCCTGTTTATAGGATTGAGGTTACTCCCATAAACTCAAACTGAAGGTCAAAGAGAAAAAGAAAGAGAGAGAGAAACAGACAGGTATGGTGACAAAAAGAGTGTGTGTGTGTGTGTGTGTCTGTGTGTGTGTGTGTCTGTGTGTGTCTGTGTGTGTGTGTCTGTGTGTGTGTGTGGGGCTTTTGCATGAACAAGTGCGCATGGGTTTATGGATCAAACTATGCGGGGTTGCACAGTCAAGGTGGCATTGTGACACATACACACACACACACACACACACACACACATATATATATACAAACTGTCTGTATGTTAATAGGCTTGTATTGACATATAAGCAAGCTTGCTCTTACATACGCATGTACACACACACAAACACACATAGGCCTATATGCACACTGCAGCTGAGTGAGAAAGTGTATTGAGTCAGAGAGCTGAGGTCAGCTCTAAATCATTACAGGTCACCATGGCAGGCCTGGCTACCAGATTAGATTAAAGTCTAGCTGATAGACCCAGCCAAGCACATTAAAAAACACACACACGCACACACAAGTACACGCGCACACTTTTGTGCATGGAATAAACACAAAAGTGGATACCTCGGCACATTAATCACAGTGGGCCTGGATGTAATGTGCTGTGATGTAGCTTTGGTTTCTTGTACAGAGAGCGAGGCAGCTTTCTGACCCCTAATCAGAAAAACAGCCATACAACAGATAAAAGCAGCAACAGTCCCAGTGGAGCTGGCTGTTGGGAAACCAGCCTATTAGGAAGTTGAAGAGACTGATTTGATTAGAGCAGGCTGAGACGGGTCATTGTGCTGGTCCTCTGGCTCCAGAAGCTCTCACCACCAGGAAGACACACTCCAGGGCTGAGCCATGGATACTCGCCTGCGCTTAATTCTCTGGGAAACACGACTCTTTTGTTGAGATTAAAAGGTGCGTGTATTTGTGTGTGTGCAGTTCGATGGAAGAGAGGATGAAATGAATAGAGGAGCAGCAGCTGTTTATCTGTGTGGCATCTCTGCTTTCAAGCACAAACACGAGAACGACACTATAAAGCTCTCCGCTTGGTGGGCTATATGTTACTGCGAGCAAAGACGGGACCCTATATCCCGCCCTCTGCGTCGCTCGTACCCTCTCTGTTTAAAACGAACAATAGAGTGAAGGATGGAAGATGTTTATCTTTTCCCTACCCCTTGTGTCCTCTTCTTCCCCCCTCTCTATCTCTTTCTGCCCCAGCCGCAACCCTATCTCTCTCTGTTAGGTGATATATGTCTGACCTTCAGTGGGGAATTTGCCATTTGCTGCCAAGTGGATCTTTAACTGCTTCCATGATTCACATGACCTCACTTCCTCTGACCCTGCTAGGCGTTGCTCAGCGTGGCTGGCAGCCAAGAGCAAAGGGGCACAGAGCCAGGCCAGATAAGGGCTACTCCAAATCAGCTTGGATATGATAGCTCTCCTCTCCTCTCCTCTCCTCTCCTCTCCACCTCCATGATTATTGATATACGGTGGTGGAGCCTCTGTTCGCTCTAACGCTATATTTAATCTTAACTGTCATTGCTTTGAAGTACAATAACTGTAGATGAGAGGGCTCTTGAGTGTGCTCCTGTGTTTCCCATGGCCCTCTGGGATGAGCCAGAGACCCCATCAAGAGACCTTATCTATTATTTACACAGCCCTAGTGATATTCCAATAAATAAGCTAACTGCCTTCCCAAACAACTTTCTACTGTCACAAACAAGAGAATCATATTCATATGCTTTCTGGCGCACAGACGCAGCAGAGTCTTTTGATCCAGTGAAAAGCATTCTGAAAAAGGCTTCACAATGCCAAACAAGTGCGGGGTTGATCGAGGCGGTAAAAGTTCATGACACACATGCAGCCGCTTACAAACACAAATAATAGAAGGACACAAGTGCAAAAAAAAAAAAACAGACCAGGAAACTGATAAAAACATGTCCAAGCACACACACGCACACACACTTGAGACTGATGGAATCCATTCTGGACAGGATGTTGCGTATTCCTATATTGGTGCTAACTCTAAGGTCCATTACTTTTGTCTGCAGCAGAATATATGCTGGTTAGTTTCCAGGGAGCAAGCCAAGAGAGGGGAGAGGGCTACAGACAGAAGAGGGGGCAAATGAGGGAGGAGGAGGGGGAGAGAGGATTTTGGAGGTTTGTGAAATGAATTGCTGTCGAAGTGCATTAAAACTTCATCTTGAGTATCAACCCCTCTGGAATGTGGCACAGGAAGTCTGAGCAAATGAATGCAAATACAGAGAAAGTAAAAGAGAAATAAACACAAACTTATAAATACACATCTTCCCCGCTTATGCATGAGTGAGAGTTGCAGTCTCATTAATAGTGTTAGCGGAGCAGCGCACCTTAATGATCCCTATCTTTCTTATTGCATCCGCCTCTGACACCTTTTCATTTTAACTGCAGGGCCAGCGGGGTTCATGTCGGGACAGGGCACAACTCATATACTGTCCATATATCACAGACATATCATATCAGAGTGACTAATTGACCACCGCCCTGGAGATCAAGTCTGCATCCAAAGCCAGGTTTTCAGCTCTGACAGGCCCAAGACTGACCCTCGTTCCATATTTTACCCTCCTCTCCTCTCAGCTTTATGCTGAACAGAGTCATATTAAGAGCTGAGGCTATTCTTCCTGTTCTTCTGGGTACTGTCTCGATGGACACTTCGGACCAGATGTGACCAGCTTCTTATTTCCTATTTCCTTCACAGTGAGCCTGCATCTACACTGCTCAACCATTAAACCATAACTAAATATAAATCATCCATTCTCTTACTCTGTCATTGCGATAGCCCTTCCACACTCCCTCATTTGTTCTCTTTATTTTTACCTCTCTCTCTCTCTCTCTCTCTCTCTCTCTCTCTCTCTCTCTCTCTTTGTCTCTCTCTCATATTCTCTCTGTCTTGCTCTCCACCTTACACAAACACAGCCCTAATAAATTGTGGCACTGGTAATTACATAGAACCCACCGGTAAATTTTGCTTCCATTTACATTTAGATTACAGAATATTTCATTCCTATCAATCTGCAGTGCAGGACCAATGTGTGCATGGCTTCGCCCATATGTAGACACAACTGTTCATGGCATTTTTATATTCTCACTGGTGTACACACACACACACACACACACACACACACACACAGGAACAGGCACAGGGTGAGCACACATATGCTCACAATGAAATATACACATACACAAACTGTGCAGGTGCTCGCACACGCACGAGCACACTGAGCAATAAATCTCACAGTTCACCAGCACACATGGACAAATGCACATATTATGGTGGTAAATCCTAATTTCATCGCCCACAAATTTATGTGTGCAAACATATGGGCACACACGCATGCAGCGCCACTCATAGTTGATGGTATCTCAGGGTCAAATGATAGCTCAGGTATGTTCTGTTCATAAATTGAATTTTGTTTTGAAAAAGAGCCACAATTTACCTTGAACTGTGCAATTTTTATCTGATGAAAAATATCACGTTCACCCACCCTCTCTGTGTAACTCTGGGCTTGTTTGTTTTAGCAGTACGGTAAAGACATCTTTTTGTAAGAATATTTATCTGCCTCCACGCTTAGACAAATTCTTTGCCTAGTATTTTCACAGTAACGCCATGGTGAGTCTGTGGAGGCAACATACTCCTGCCCCACACGCAGACACACCACAGGCACACTCCCATTTACTTTCACACACTCAAACTTACCCACGTCTGGATCATAATACATTCAGAAGCAATCTCATCCACTGCGCATAAAAGACAGCAATATGCGCTGAAACCTAACTGTAATATTTCAGCAGTTTATAAGGAGAGAGGAGAGGGAAAAAGAGCCAGAGGCAGCAACTGGGGAAAACAGACACCACCAAGATTTTGCCTTCTCCCTCTCTCTATCTCTCCTTTTCTTTCTGTCTGTCTCCCCATCTGTCTCTCGCCCTGACTCTCCCACCCACCCACCCCTCCCCTCCCCTCCCCTCAGTATTACTGCATCATTTCCAACAGTAATGAGTGCACCAGGAGCAGGGAGAGAGCAAGGGAGAGGGGAGGTACTTCAGGGAATTAGAGTGTTTAAAATATACACAACGGTTTTCCTCTTGTGGATGATCAGTGCAAATAGTCCCCACCCCACCCCCACCACCCCACCCCTCTTCTGCACATACACCCAGTACATTCTGGAGGTACTGAGTCATCACACACCTGCACACTGTGTGCTTTCTGATCACTGACATTATTAGAACATTATTGACAAATACAAAGGAGCTCCTTTTTTGCATCACTATCGAGGAGCCTTAAGGATTTGTTCCTTTGTCTTGTGCATTACCTGATTGTTCGGTATACACTCATTACTGCTGCTGCTTCGCTCTCAGTGGCACCCCAGGACATAGAAAATACATTACCTAGCAGTGCTTAAGTGTATGAGACATTAACTAAAGCTTTTGCCAGAAGATAGTATGGAGGCAATTTCCTGCGTGAAATTGGTTTCCTTTTTCTTGTGTGAGGAAAGTGTATTCCCAGGCGGTAAAGTGGCTGAGAAAAAGCATCAAGACAATGTTTACATCACTGACACAGGACACGTGCGAATTTCATACATGTATGCGAGGGTGTCTGTGAGTGGACACGAGCACACTGATGTTTTCTCCACCCAGACACCTTTAGTGTCATTAGAGAGTTGTGCTGATATAATCTGTGAAGTTTCAGGCCGGCGGTTTCAGGAGGAAATTGCAGCGGCGGGGTGATGTTAGAGTTTAGACTGCAGAGCAGCAGGGAACCAACAAACTGATAATGCTGGCCATTGGGACAGATCAGCATCAGTACTGTGTAAACAGCCACACACGTTTACACACACGCACAAACACACACTGTTGAACCTCAGGGTTACAATGAACTGGCAGAAGATCCTGGACAGCTTAGCAGAAAGCAAATCACTGGAGAGAGTGGAGTGCGGATGAGCAGAGGAAAACATGCCGTACTTACTTGTGTAAGAGCACACAGACTGACACACTCATGGAAAAATACAGGATCAGCACAAATCATGGGTCCAACTTTCTCCTTTCCTAGAAAAGCTTAACCAGACACCAAAATTTAAGTACTGGATTTTTAATATTTGCCCAAAGAACTTTTTATGTATAATCAAAAATCACATATTACCAACTTTTCATGATTTTGGAAAAAGGTCCTGTTAATGGGTTTTCAGATAATTTATTGGGTTTTTTTAATGGCTTTGCCCAAAGAAGTAGAAGAATATTTAATCCTTGATTCAAAACCACAGCCATTGCTTTCACTGGACAGTGATTTATCCATGTATTTATTGGCTTAAAATTAGTCAAAATTTAATAGATTTAATAAAAACATTATTGGAACCAGTGTGTAAAGCAGAATGTAAACTCCTCTAGGTTCCTATACTGTAAGATTTACAGAAAAATACCAAGGCAGGATCACACTGTCCTTTCATAGACTTTAAATCCACACCAATTACAAAGAGATAAAGAATCAGGAGATTTAATTAATTCTTAATCTTTGAGATTACTAAAATGTGAAATGTGTAAAAAGGCTGTAACGTATATCTGAAAGATGTCCCTGAATTTTTGTACACTGCAGGAGTTTTAGGCCAACATCCGCCTGAATAGGAAGCAACTGTTAATTTTAAGTTTGGCTTTGGAGGGATTTTTAAATAGAAGTTAAATAGAAGCTGTAAAGAAATCCAAGGTTAGATCTCTACCTCAAAAATAGGCTAAGTGTTCTCTTGTTCTTTACTATGTTGACTCAGTCACTGGAATCAGACCTATGAAAAACTAGGGGTGGGTTGTTGAGGTCACTTCATAAGAACTAAAATAAATTTGTGGATTAAAGATGATCTAACAGACACAAACAAACTCAGAGGCAAATCTTCGCATGTTGTACACACTTGCATGGTCTTTTGACACACACACAGCATCATAGCATAGCCATACCGTCGGCTACACAATACACTCCACTGACTATCGCTCTGATCTCCTGAGAAACCAGAGAGGGTCACCATGCAAAGATGTAAATAAGTGTTTGTGTCTGCTCATAAATGCAAAGTGTGTGTTTTTGTGTTATGGAGGAGGAAGGCAGAAGCCCATTAATAGACCCATAAATGAGAACGGTACAGACAGACAGAGCCATGCTTCATTCTCTATGTGTCTACTGTAACTGGGAACTGTAGAGTCCGCAGGGAACAAACCTCTCATGTAGGAGGGCATGCAGATAAAAACAGCACCATCACACACTCTCTCAGTTATAACAGATCAAAACCAAAGAGCAGCTTTGCTTTGAATAACTCTAAGCTCTGAGGCTAGTTCATGTGGTGATGCAGGCAGCTACAAAGGGCCATGGTTTGGGGGGAGTAGGGTGAGAAGTGGCAGGAGCCTGGCCTGAAGGACTGGACAGAAACTTGGTGAAGTTTAGGAAACTGCCGTGGAATGAGAGAATGAGTAGGTTGCACAGGAGCAACAGTTTGACAAAGAGTAGGAGGTTGCTGAGAATAATAAGTTTGCAAAAGCTGCAAAAGTGCAAGTATCAGCCCTGTTTTGAAGAAATTGTGGCAGAAGCCTAAAAGGTTTTTTCTTTTTTTTCTTTTTTCAAGGTGTCCTTTGGGTGTTTGTTGAATAAAAGATTTGATAAAAGAAAGTTCTTTTTTTCTGTGCATCAAAACAACAGAAGCACTTTGGGTTTCTGTTATTTTGATTTAGTCACTGGAGTCAGTTATTTAAAAGCTGAATTTACAGCTGCACTATATCTAAATACCGTGTACGTGGGAGGATAAGTGGCCTGTAAGAGTCATGTATTTTTGTTGAGACCTATTTCATCTTCACAGGAAGTGACAGGTGTCCTGCCTTGAAAAAAAGGAAAAAAAAGCTTAAACTTGATTTAAAAAATAATAATAAAAAAAAAAAAGTTAACATAAAGGACATATTTTATGTAGCTGCGTGCAGCAAGTTGGAAGGAGCAGGCAGAGAGCAGGGTGGACCCTTCTCCTCCATCTGTGTTCTTCTACTTTATGTTTACCTTTATAACCCAGAGCTGTCTGTAGCAGTTTTGTGTTGACGCTGAGCACAAAAGGCACCCTAATCCTGGGCTGAGTATGCATGACGCGCCGTGCAGTGCTGTGCAGTGCTGCGCAGTGGCTGCTCGCAGTTTAATAGTTTCAGCACCGCGTTGGTGAACAGCGCCATACGCCGCTGAGACAGACTGAGGCTCAGCTGCAGCTGGTTCCGAGTTGCTCTATTGACGGAACACGGCGCAGTTTGACAGGCCGAGCCGGAGAAAGAGCCCTTTATCTGTAGTAATCAAATCATCAACTGAGTGAGGCTTCCTTCCCCCTGATGATATCGAGACCTCGTAGAAGCATGTAAAAGCATGGCGCTTTTACTTTGATGCCCTCAAAAGGAAAAGGAGAAGGAGAGGGAGAGGGGTGAAGAATGGGGACACAAGGGAGAGAGAGAGAGAGAGAGAGAGAGAGAGAACAAGAGCATGAGAGCAAGCGACTGATGCAAACATATTGTCGGTGGCTCATTTGCAGACATCTTTAAGTCATACACGCACCTTACAAATAAAGTTTATCCCATTCCCTTCTAGAGGAAGACGCTGAAATTCTGAGTTACTCAAGCACAGCGTGGACAGCAGTCACCCCACCCCCCACCCCCCTATCCCAGACCCACACACACAGACACGGGCTGCATATTATAGGCAACAGCACAGACAGGAATCCGGTCCGGTGCAGCCCCCGAGAAGAGAGGCAGACAGAGAGAGAGAGAGAGAGAGAAAGAGAGAGAGAGAGAGAGAGAGAGAGTGTTTCCTTCTTGAGAAATAATCTGAATCACTTCAGCCTGCCTGCGCTGGAACCTGATAATAACTACAGGACTGCTCCGGATGGATTTATCGTCTCTCCCACCTCGCACAGCGGAATTTCTTTCACAAGACGGGCGATTTTTAAACCCGGTGCTGATCAATAGAGAGCAGAGAAGAAGAAAAAGAGGGTCAGATGTTTTCCCCTTCTTTCCTCCTCGACGTGCTTGAAGCGGAGGCGCACCTGCGAGAGTGTCTGCTCCCTTTATCTTTACTGAGAGCCCCAGTTGGGCTGCTGCTGCTGCTGCTGCTGCTTGGCTGAGGCTACATACACTTTACAGACTGGACCAGTGGACTGAGAAAAAGACAGAAAAAGAGAGAGACAGAGGCGGGGTGGGCGCGAGAGAGAGAGAGAGAGAGAGTGTGTGTGTGTGTGTGTGTGTGTGTGTGTGTGTGTGTGTGTGTGTGTGTGTGTGTGTGTGTGTGTGTGTGTGTGTGAAGCAGGGACTGGATGGATTCCTCTCTTCCTCTGGCACTCCACAGGCGCTCATTCATTTATTTAAGCCCGACCGACGACAGCATGCCAAGCGCAGACTCCAGCGGCAGAGCTCGGTCAGTATAACATCCCCGTCTCTCAGTCTGTCACTGTTTCTTTCTGTTTGTTGTTCTCTCTCTCTCTCTCTCTCTCTCTCTTTCCCTCTCTCTCTCTCTCTCTCTCTCTCACACACACAACACACCACATGGACAGGTAAAGTCTTATCCCTCAGAGCCATCCTCATCTTGTCTCCCTTCATATGCAGAAACAGACTTCCTAAGAGAGGACAGGAGTGAGACGTCCTCCCACGCACCGTGCGTTCTCACCTGCACAACATCCCTATACTTTGGCGTCCTGTCGACGACCAGGACCCGACTCTGAGGAAAGCCGCTTTCATGGGCCCCAAACCTCGTGAGGGCCCCGGGATGACGTGCAGCGCGTGTTACTACCTGGTTATCAGCTCCACACACCTGAGCAATGGACACTTTCGGCGCGTCAAGGGGGTCTTCAGAGGACCGCTGTGCCCAACTGCAACCAGTGATTCACCGGTAGGAGAACATGTGGGTTTTGATAGATTTCCCTAGGTGTGTTTGTGTGTGTGTGTGTGTGTGTGTGTGTGTGTGTGTGTGTGTGTGTGTGTGTGTGTGTGTGTGTGTGTGTGTGTGTGTGTGTGAGAGAGAGATGAAGAGAGAGAGATGAGGACAGAGTAGTGTGTTTGTGGTTTTGTTCTTGGAATACCTGCTTTTTAGTCCTGGAGCTTGTAAAAGAGTCTGTTTTAACCAAGTGAGATTATCTTTTTTTCCCCCACTTTTTCGTGGGCCAAGTTCATGATAAGGGTCAAAGTTAGGGTATTTGTGTTATCATAGGAAGTTCTCACGATTGAAAAGTGTGTTTGTCTGTGTGTGCAAGATAGATAAGAAAACAAGACCCAGAGTCACTGTCATACTGAGAGGAGGTGGATGACAGAGGTGGATATTTTTGCAAGGGATGATCATTTCTTTTCTTGAAGCATAAAATACATTTTTTTTTTTTGGTAGCGGACAGTATATGTGAATGTGAATATTTTGAACAGAGGAGAAACTGGGAATCCAACCATGAAGCCATCGTCTCTCCATGCCTCCTTCTCTCTCGCTCATGGCTGTGGGAATTAAACGAATCAAATTACATTAGCGCTTTCAGGAGGAGATGAGTTGCCCAGCTGAAAATAACACTAATTACCTGGGGAGTATTTGTTAGGTGTGTGTTGGTCTGTGTGTGTGTGTGTGTGTGTGTGTGTGTGTGTGTGACCTGCCCAGCCCGGTAGGGTAACTCCCTGACCTTTTCCTGGTGCCCGTGGTTCCTTTGAGCCACCAGACTGGCATTTAGTTGCAAACTGTCTCTCAGTCTGTGTGCACTTACTGTGGAGTATTTGTGTGTGTGTTTGTACACTTGCAGAGACAAAGAAAGAGTGTGTGAAAGAAAGGAAGAGAGAGAGAAGGGGGGAGGGAGAGAGAGAGGGAGAGAAGGCGGATAGAAAGGTAAGGGAAATGAAAGTACATGTAAATATGTACATGATATTTTGGACTGTGTGAATGGGGGTGCATGAGCTGCTCGAAGAGTCTGTGGTAATCACACATTATTCATGAGCTCTTAATGTGAGACGAGACAAACTGGCGGAGCTGATGACAAGTTTGATGAGAAAGGAGGAAAGGAGCAGCTGGTATGTGTGTATGCATGTGTCTGTGTGAGTGTGTGTGTGTGTGTGTGTGTATGTGAGCGTGTGTGTGTGTTCATACTCAAGTCATTACCAGTCTGTCATGTTCGGCCCGCGCTCACTATGTGATGGGAATGAGCGAATAGTGTAGAGCAGACACAGTCACAGTGCCAGAGATGCTTGAAAGAGTAATGCACTTGCAAACTTTTGCACACACACACACACACACACACACACACACACACACACACACACACACAAATTATTTCGAGATGCTGAAAGACTACCAAAGGAGATAATTACTGTACACACTCTACATATACAGTGCAAATCTCTCAGTTCTTAAAAAAAATTAGGGCTTCCCTTTTAAATTTGAATTGATTGAATCATCTGTCTCCGATGAGCCCATTCATCTCCTTGTAGAATCATGAAACGCTCATTTTTTTTTTTTTACTGCCCCTGCAACAAGTTTGGTCTTGTCTAAGAGAAGAGTTTAGCTTCTCAGAGATGTTCTTCTTTTTAACAAGCTGCTAGCAATTTGGCATAATTTATTGCAATAAAAAAAAAAGGTTTGAAACATATTTGTATTCCCCAAAGTCAGCTGTCTAAAAAAGTCATTTTTGGTATCAGTCCCAAAACTCAGGTATGGCTTCAAATGGTAATGGTCAAATGGCGCTTGGCTTGTACAGTTCCTAGAACGGCTGTTCAGAGCTGAGACTGCTCTTTCTTGTTGATGCGCTCAAGTGCTTGTGATATGTTCTAATAGTGCATTCACTAATCTAGATCCAAGTCATCTCAAATAGTTTTGCAGACTTGCCATAGTAGAAAAAAGGCAGATGTTTCTGATAACATGAATGATGGTTCTGTTCTGTCCAGTGAGTCTTGACAGGGCGACAGTGAGCCAATAGCAGGACCCTGAAACTGTAGCAGCGAAATGGAATTTAGCCATTGTTCATTTTATTAATGACGACTCTGAAAAAGGCTTATGATTAAATAGTTGAAATATCATACTGAACAGTAAAATCAGGTGAAACACTGAAAGTTAGGAGTCTGTAGAGCCCTACCACAAATCTAAAACTTTATACATATCCCCTAAAAGTAGAAATAGAATCAAAGAAAACCATTCAAGCAAACAGCATCAGCAGCAGTGACTCAGAACGTCATTCAACAGGAATATGTAGACTTCCTCCAGCTAAAGACTTGAAACCATGCAGGCTTCAGGGTCTTACAGGCTCAACTGTGGCTGGTCTACATGTGAACAGAGAAAGTAAAAATAGCAGCTGAATACGTATCATTCTCTCCGAGCTGCATACTGTTAGTAAACTGTGTCATTCATGGAAGGAAGGACATTTTCTACCACCAAGGCCAAACTAATGCAGATAAAGCTACATGTGGAAAGTTTTCAGTGATGGAAAATGCTGGCTAAGTGAGTATTGAGGGTCAAAAAAAAAAAAAAAAGATGCTTTCAGATTTATCCATATTAGTTTCGACATGGGCCAATTTATGGGCCTGTCAGCGTGATAAACAGGCTGCACTAGTGGCCAAGCAGTTCAAAAGTGACCTCTTGTGTTAGGTGAAACTTCAGCCAGGAGCGAGTGAGTGAGTTTAACACACCTCTTCAAGACTGTTCGACATGCTGAGCAGCATCTTTTACACCTGTCCATCCCATTGTGGAGGATGCCGTGCCAACCGGCACAACAGCTACAGTATCTGCTCTTTGATTTAGCTTAGATCAGTGGAGTACAAAGGATTTTACAACTGGGATTTGTCAGGGGTAACTTCTTGTGTCTTCACTTTGATAAGGAATTGCAGCATTAAGACAACACTGGGAGCCTGTGAGTGGTAAGGCACAGCCCTCTCGACACCCCACCTCTTCTTCCTCCACAACAAATCCTCTCGTGTTTGTTAAGACTTCTCTGTTTTGTTGTTTAGTTAGCTTCCCTGTGGAGTGCTGCGGTATGTCTAGATTAGGATTTTGCTCATTACTACTTTATCACCACTAATTAGTCTTTGTGATAGGTTTCTTGGACGTGTTTAAATTTTGGTTCCCGTATGTATATTAGAGCTTAATCATCACTGGTGAGTCATTCTTCAAACTCTCATTAACACTTCAAAGGTTTTCTGTTCTTGGTGTCAGCGTAGAGGGAGGACAGGAGGAGAGACGTAGCAACAGAGAGGTGTGTGTGGACAGGCACAGCTTTAATGCATCTCCCAATTCAGACAGCTCCAAACTGATACACTTTCAATTTCTTTTCCTGCCTCTTGTCCGAAAATCCTCCAATCCCTTTCCCGCCGTCTCCAAGTGTCCTTTTAGAAACCTTCTCTCTCTAGAATATTATAGCTTGTATAGCTTGTGTGTGTGTGTGCGTACTTAGCTGCTCATCCACTGAAGACCACTTTGATGCATATTTCACTGCCGTTGCAGAAAACAGATGAATCCTTGGCTGTACAGCACAGTGTCAAAGTGAGTGCGTCGGCATGTGTGAGTGTGTATGTGGATGTGACTCTGCGCTTGCACCCTCGTGTTTTCATTGATTCCGCAGGGAGCTGAGCAGTGTTTATGTAAATGAGGTGGCATTTAAACATATGCCCTGAACAATTATCTTGAAACAACTATTAAGCTGCACAAAAACACGGCCATGTTCAGAGTGAGTCAAGTACTTAGCTACAAATATTAAGCCATCATGAGGGGACAGAGGTGAGATGAGCCAACTGGCTTGCCATTTGGCGTGCCAGTTTGCTCATGGGCGTAAACACGATACCCAGGAATCTTTGTGCACTTTTAATGAGGATCATAATAATAACTGATACCATCTTAGTATCAAAGAACACCCAGGGGACGATCAAGCTGGTAATGGCATCTTGACATTTATGAAGTTCAACAAATGTCAGAAAGAAAGTGATTAGTTAAATGTGAGTTTGAGATAAAAAGGTGTTTGCAATACAAACTTAAAAGCAGCTATGGCGTCGTTGAGTTTTGTGTCGCCAGAAAAGCTACTTCAGAGTCGAGGCCCATAATACTGCAGTCACTCACATTGGTAAAGTCTAATGTTAATTCACACAAACACACACACACACATCGAGCTCAGCCATCAGGCCCTAGTGGAGCTGTTTGAGAGTGAGCAGGTGAGTGCTGCTGAATACTAAAGTCCTATATGACTGGACCATTCCTGCTGACCGCTGCAAAGTGCTCCCACTGATCACCGCTAATGTCCTCCATCACGGTTTACACTCAACACTCCGGAGAGATTGTGTGCGCGAGTGTGTGTTGGGGAGAAAGGTGGATAATTGGGACAGATGGGTGAGATAGGATGAAGAGAAAGAGGAGGGAGAGGGGGAGAGCGAGACAGTTGGCATCGATTTTAACACTCTCTCAAGCCTTTATTGACATTTCATTTAGCTAATGAATTCATTAGTGCTTCATAGCATAATAACCTCTACTTGATAACCCGGGTGGTTCCATGGAGGTAATGTGCCATCTTTCCTCTGCTGCCTCGCTATTTTCTGACTCATTCTCAGCTTTTTTGTGGTTTCTTCTCTTTCTGTTACCCAGCAAGTTTCCTCTCTGTGTCTTTGTGCTGCTTTGTGTAACTTGTAAATGAAACCGTTGGTTGAGGTGACATAACCTGCCAGTCTCTCAACAACAGCGCAGCACACCCTCAGGAATGACAGAGAAGAAGAGGGAGGCGCAAGATGTACAAGCGCATTTCTCTACCTATGTATAGGCATCTTTGTGCTTCTGCTAGAGTGTGCTCGCTGGCTTTGTGATGCTTGTTCACCTCTGAGATGGAAATGATCTTTATTCAATTTGCTCACGACTGATTCATTCTTTATTTGTGTCTCTTTGATCTGCTGCACTGGGAACACAAGCATGCACACAAACACACACGTACGCACAACCCTGCATGAATTGTTCAACCTCTTGAACTTATACAAAAAATATTTTTTTCATTCACATACAGGGTTTCACCCACAGTACACATTAATAACCTTCCATTAAGACTCAAAGTCTGATCAGACATTAGACGCTGGTTTGTGAATTGGAAGCATTCATTTACTGATGTTTGGGTCTGATGTCTGAAAGGGAAAATCTGCTTCTGTGGCCTAACTGTAAGGATGTTTGTGGGGCCGAGTTGATCTGCGTGAGCTCTGTGTGGGTGTGTGTGAGCACATTTGGAGGGTATAGTGTGGGTTGTGACTGTTTTGTAATAGTTTGTATGTTAATACAAGAGGAGCGAGGGCTGCTTGTTGATTAAAACTTTTATTATAGGATCTTTAAAGAGCAGATTCTGATATTAGATGCATGTTGTGAGTGACACACAAGCTATTATACACGTGTGTACACATGCACACGCGCACACACAGACACAACAGATGGCCAACCTTTCATTTTGTATATTACCTTGGGACAGATGTTTGTCTGTGTGGTCATTAGTGATCGCAGCATCAGATAATTACCTGGAGACACACCAGCACATAAACACACACACTCACGTACAATTAGTGAGCGTTTGATAATTATGGGATGTTTGATGAACCATCTGGAACACCAGCTCAGGTAGAAACTGAAAGACACCCTCGAAACAAAACCATACACACAAAAACCTGAAATCAGGGTTATCAAAAGAGTATCATTGCCCAAGTCCTGACAAAACGAGGAGAGCAAGACGACAGGTGAGGGATGAAGAGATGAAAGCGTTGTTGTTTCACACTCATTAGGATGTCATGTTTCATTCAAGGTTTGGTTGTATCCTCTTTTATTCTCCTGGAGTGATTTTCCCCCGCAGTCTGAACTCTGAATTTCACGTCTCTGTCTTTTTTCTTTTCTTTTTTTTCGAACTATCATTTGCCACTGCCTTCTGTCTTTTCCTTCATACATTTCTCTAGCCAATACCTTTGCTCTCATCCCCGTCTCTCTGACGCTCCTCTTGTCTCCCTCTCCTATTGCTTTTTGTCTCATCTCTCCAGCCCATTCATTTTTTAGCAGGTCAAAGGTTCTGCTGTTTAGGTCTTTGAACATTAGTGTGTGTGTGTGTGTGTGTGTGTGTGTGTGTGTACAGTATGCCTATACGGGAGTTTGTGTGTGCAGGCGATGGGAGTAATATAGAAGTAGCAATATTGCTGAAAAATCCTTGAAGGAATAAAAGAAAAGAGTATGTGCTTTATTTGATGGTCAGATTTTCTGTTTTTCAATAACCTCCACTTTACTCTGAGACTCTGCCTCTCATTTTGCTGCTTTACCTGGATGTGCTTTCACATATGAAAAAAAATTGCAGATACAATTATGGCTCCATTAACTTGGCATCCACATGTGCATGCTACACATGTGGATGTGCATGCTGCACCAGTGTGCTGGAATGCCTGCGTGTTTCTCCACCACTGACATGCAGGTCAGGGTTAAGAACAGCTCAGACAAATTAATTATCTCTTCTCTGGAGGAGAGAGATGACTCACTGAAAGAGGGGCTGTGAACCAGCACCTCCTGGTTCAGCAGAAGCCCAGGAATTACTCCGATCCCAGCAGAGACCCAGGTGCTTCCTTCTGAAAAAAACAGCTTGGATTTCATCCTCAGCTTGATCTTCAGATCATATTTTCTTTCGATTTTCAATGTGCATAAGGCCGATTTATAAAAATAACTGCGACTGAAAGAAGTCGAGCAGGCACTTTGCATTTATAGATCAAAGTGGCAGAGGAATTTTAATGCATATGAACAAGTTTCGCTTCCCTGAAATCGTTGACATAAGATCAAGGCTTTCGTGTCTTGCATTGCTGTGCCTTGCACAGAATAGGCTGTTATGGGGCATATTGCACCAATACACAGACTGGTTTAAGTTATAGCCTGAATGAAGAAAACTGAGATACTGAAATAATTTCTAAAATGTATTACATAGCATATGTATACATTGGTATCTGCATTGAAATTTTCATTGGTATGTCTGTTGTCTAGAATGGGGGATATATATTTTTCTTGTAATGGCAACTCCAGAATTATTTCTTACCCAGTAATACTTAACATGAAATACCAGTGGAAAATAAAACCCAATTTGATTGCAAGCATTTTTTTTATCAATGGGTTTTGTTGAATCTCGAGGTGACGCTTTTATGTTTCTGCTGCCTCAGCCTCGCCTGACCTTTGACCTTTGACCTCTGACCTCTGCTCTCACAGACCGCCCTAGGGAAAAATAATCAGTGAAAAAGATCAATGTTAGGGTCAAGGATTCGGAGGGATGACCAGGATATTATTGAGCTATTATTTTATTAAATGTCCTTGTACCTGATAATATAATGCTTGTATGTGTGCATTGTGTATTATACAGCACAATTCATTTAAACATGGATGTACAAGGAGGGGGAAAAAACACGCCAAGAGCACAAAAATACACACCATAATAATATTAAGGCTTTGTGTGCTATACTCCGAGGTGTATAATAAAACTCGTGAAAGAATGGCCTAAAGCAACTCTACTTGGTGCTGCAAGGAATTGTACCACGCCAAGATCATCGACTTTCTCATCTGATCACCGGCGTCATTACTTGTGTGGTGGTGGGCGCAGTGAATGATCCTGTCCTGACTACAAAGTCTTTATTCAAAACAAGATGGTGGTGCTTTTCTTATATCAACAAAATGGACAGGCGGCTGAGTCCACTGAAGCGTGATACAGGTAAACTAGAGAGTTTGAGTTCTTGTAGTTCAATGTCTTTCATCCTCAGACATCGTGTGACCAATAGTTCCTGTGCGCTCGCTGCAACAGATCTTGAGGTGGACCCTTTTGTTTCTTGTACCGCCACCCACCCAGTAGGGTTAGGCTAAGGGTTGGCTCATGTTAATGTAAGGGGAAACTACACAACACTGGTTAGTTAGAGTCACTTTAGTGAATTAACTAGCTAGCTAGCTAACATGAATTCCATCAATCCAGGGTCAGACTGATGAACTTTAAACAAAAGCTGAAATGCTCTTTCAATTCAGTTTGTGTAAAGGTTTAAAATGCCTGTTAAATGAGGTGTCCTTCTATATATATTTTTTTCATAATTCCAACATTGTCCTAGTGGAGTCTGGTAACATTTAAATGTAAATATCAATTGACCCTGTGTTTCTTCTCTTCACTGTCTCATGCAAAGATGAAAAGACTGCATCAATCAAAGCTCAGTGTTGACAAGGGAAGAAATAGCAACAGGACAAGATGAGGAGACTGAGAGAAAAAGAAAGAGAGGTGTGGTGATGGAGATGAGAGAGCAAGAGCAGGTACTGCCCACTGTTCCCAGGATAGGATTAGCATTAAGTTCCTGTGTTGTTCAACACAAACAAAAAACTGACTGGCCTTATCACATTCAAACAATGTAGGCTAAGCCCAATTACCATAGAGATATATGTTCTTTGGTAATTACAGTTCTACCCATAAGTTCAATTTAACAACAATACATGCCTAGCTAAATGTAGTGTCATTAGTATTATTGTATAAATATATTATTGTGTAAAACACATGTTGCTTATGTTTATGTACTGTTTGAGACACATTTCTATTATTCATATCCAAAATGATGGAAACTCAAACAAATAGATGAAATAAAGACATTGTATATAATTTGACTCAATTATTTTTAATACACTTTGACAGGAGAATTTATGCTATTGCCCACTGACATGGTTTTAAAGCTATTGTTATCCAAGTTTTGGATGAGAATAGCTCCAAAAATTTAAATGCACACATTTAGATCAGGGAAATCAAATTTTTTCAGGGTTGGGCACACCCCCAAACCCCCCTAGCAAGCTCAGTTTTTGGACCCCTGCGTGTGGCCATGCTCTCATGTGTGTTCATTCTGGTGTGTAGTCATGTTTATGTATCCAAATAGATATGACCTACTAGGACATTCCGATAGCACAGGATCAGTCATGCATCACTAACAATGCATCAAATTATATCAGACTTACTTCCACCAGCAACATCAGCCATGATGCAGGCACCAATAATTCATGCCGTTTGCTTCAACTAGCCTTCACATCAGCCATGAGGGAGAGAACAACCCACCGCAATTATCATGAGGAGCAGCATTCCTGTGTTTAGCAGATTGGAGATGCCAGGCGCTCAGCTTAGCGCTGTGCAGAAATGTCCTGGCTGCGTGCTGCCAGGATGGCAGGATCACAGTGGTCTGCAAGCAGCCTCCAGCTACCAGCCACCAGGCCTTGGCTACCTCTTTAATATGGGCAGGGTGCCTGCTTCCTCTGTCTGTTTGTGTATGTATGTTTGGTGTGATTGTGTTTGTGCGTTTCTGCATGAGTCTGCTATGGGGCCTCCTTACCCTTGCTGTGAGGTATATTCTTACCCTGTGGTACGGGATTAGTTACAACATTGAATGGGAAGACATGGAAACAGCAGGAGAGGAGAGGAGAGGAGAGGAGAGGAGAGGAGAGAGGAGAGCAAGGGAAACCCCACAAAGATGAGAAGAAATGTGTGGGTGGATTGTGTGTGCATGCATGTGTGTGTATGTGTGCCTGCATGTCATGGGTATTCATCAATTTCCCTAAGATTCTTCACTTTTCCTCTGCCATAAAACCCAGAGGCAAGAAGTAAACACAAACTCTGTAAGATCTGGTTCTCTCTGCCTCTTTTTGTTTCTCTGTCATTCCTCTAGTTTCACTCTATTCTCTCCATATGTAAAGTTCTCTGTGTGTTTGTGTGTGATTGTTTGGATTACATATGCAAAACATATCTGTCATCTAGTGAAGGGGAACAAATACATTGCGAGGTCCGGAGGATGTGGAGCATATTGGCTTTCATCTGTGAGCGTGCAGGTGTTGCAGCTGTGGAGTACTTGTCGTGAACAGTTTAAGCCGCATTCTGAATTCTATGTTCGCAGCTCCAGTTAGCTCGTCTCTTCCAGGTATGACAGAAATGTGTGTTTTTGAAAAAGCTTTGAAAAGAAGTGTGGGCCATGCACATCACAAAGCAAGCCAAAATATGTGAACTTTGCGTGCGTGACTGTGTGTGGGTGTATGTTTGTGTTTATGTGTGAGCGTGTGTGAAAAATAGCAGCATGTGATTTATGTAAATGAGTGTCATCGGCCGAGGAGGAGGCAGAATTCCCAGGCCTGATGAGTGGCTTAATGATTCATCAGCCTGGCTGAGGCAGGCATCAATAATGGATGACAGAGTGGGTCATGCAGGATTGCTCGCCCCTTGATTAAAGTGCTCCACAGCTAAACGCCTCACTTCCTCCCTCTTCTCACCCTACCTTCTGTGAGGATAAATACAGAAATGTGCCATGAACACACAGCCCTGCGCGCACACACACACACACACACACATATACTTGCACTCATGGTCACACACACCTCTTGCTCAATCTCTTTCTGTATAGCTTAATGTCATCTCACCTCTCACATATGCTTAATAAGCTCTCATCCCTTCCTCATCTCCTCACTCTGTTTCTTTGGTCTTAATCCAATCACGGCGGGTGAAAAAGGGAGAGAAAGGGGTAGGGAGAGGCAGAGAGAGAGTAGGAGAGGGGGAAAAAAGAAGATGGAAAGCGTGGGAGAAAAGAAGAGAAAGCCACAAATGAATGCTTTATGATTTGTCTGTACAGAAATGGAACCTTTCTCTCTGGAGATAAGACAGGAACATAAATGTTCTTTCTCTCCCCTCCACACACAGAGCAGAGGGAGTCATTCTCTCTCTGTCTCTCTCTGTAAGCTGTATGTGGGTGTTGGTGTGACAGGACAAATCTCTGTCTATTAGGAGACATAAACCTCTAAACCCTGAGCTACACAGCCATACATACTAATGCAGCCATACAGAGGGCTGGATAGAAGTTGGGAACGATAGAGAGGAAACACATAGAAAGAAAGAGATGTGGAGAGTCTAGAGATGGAAGGAGACAGAGCAGGATGTTGAAAGCAGAGAGTGTTCTGGCGGGATTTCAATCCCTGGCTAGCACGGGGTCTTAACTGCTACACAATCTTTGAGTACAGCAAAACCAGCTTTAACAAAGTTGGACTGATGTGCACCACAGAGCAAGCTCAGTAAGTTCATGTGTGTGTGAGTGTGTGTGTGTCTGTGTGTGTGTGAGTATCCTGTATATGTGTGGTGGTGTTGAAGCCAACAGTTTATTTTCTGCTTTCACATCTATAGTATCATTAGCCATCCATGCACTTATACTCTAATGTGCCAGAGAAAAGATCACTCACTCTTATTGGACACACTTATGTTATCCCTTGCTAGCACAAATGGACCACACAGAGCGAACATGCACACGCACGCACGCACACACACACACACACACACACACACACACACAAATGCTCACTCTTGCTGGAAAGCTTCAAAAGGAACCGCAATCATAAATGCCTGGAAGAGAGCAATCATTCCTCAACAACAGCAACCCATCGTTCTCTCTCACCCGTCCTGGCCCCCCCTTGGTGTGTCACGCTGCTCGCCCCTCATCTGTTATGTTTTTCAGTTGGCAAGACTTAGCCAGGCGTTAAGAGTGTAGCGTGTAATCTTCGATCGTATTAATCCTGTTCTTTAAATCTGTCACTTCCCAAACTGATTACCTTCATCTTCTTAACTTGTCTTTCACTCTAATCTGTATCATCACACTCTGACAGATTACAGTCGCAGTTTGATCACTTTAACAGATAGAGATGCAATCCTCTTTGAGGCAGTCAGTCACCAGCCTTGTCTGGACAGATAGGAATGTGATAGACAGCACATGAGTGCACGATATGTGTGTTTATATGTGTGTGTATGTACTAACTTAACTATGCTGTATATCCATTTATCCATGCAGGGTTTTCAGTTGTGTCTGTTATCTAAATGTCAAGAGTGTATGATCCATATAATTCCATTTTTCTGCCAGCTGGGAGAAGAGAGCATTTAATACTGGAGATGACATTTAGCAAGAGAGGAGAGAAGGCTGATAGGCACACAGATGGAAGGACACATCACTGACAAGTGCTTTTAATGCATGGGAGGGGAAAAAGGATACAAGAGAGAAACTGAGATTGACTCCAAAAATATTATAAAAGACTACGATAAAGAAAGACCTGAATTAAATGAGAGGTGGAGTGATGTGAGAGGAGAGGGTGAAAGGATAGAAGACAATCAAATCTCACCAATATATCTCCTCCAAGGCTCTTCTCATGTCCTTTTCACCCCGGAGAGCAACTGTGGAGAAAGCATCAGAGAGGAAACAAGAGGTGGAAGATAATCCGACAAAGCAAACTTACAGTATATGCATGTAGATATATGTAGAAATCACAGAGACAAAGAGTAAAGGTCACATCTCCATGCTTTATATCTAGCATCCTTTATCCTCCTGTAATTGGTTTATGGTGTTCTCCTTAATGTGCCCTGAGACAAAGGGAAGGAAACCTTCTCCTTTTTTAGAGAAACAAATGCAAGTCCCTGAAGAGCACAGTGACTGAGTGGTAGGATCATAAAAATACATTAAAAGACACAGAGGAGGCCACAGTTTGTAGAGCACCGGGGTATTTTAGAAATTTGCATGCACGCTTTCATGCATTTGTGCTTCCGCCTTGATCCCACCCAACACAAATTTTATCCACAAAACGGCTGGAAAGAAACTATGGGTCATGTTTGTTCAAGAGGAGAAAATGTCTTAAGATGTCCTCTGCTTTTTTTTCCTGTCTGTAAGCTATGCTCTGCCCTGGTGAATCAGTTTAACTTGTCCTGCACGAGCCAGAGGCTGAGCTCACATTATATTCAGGACATCACGCGCAGGGAGAGATTGTGAGGAGAGGGGGAGGATGTTGGGAGGTGGGCAGATTTAAAATATGGCACCGAATAAGACTAATATGTGATACAGAGCATGAATAAGTCCATGAAAACAAGGGAGCCCTGTTGAACGGGGAGGAGAAATAGAGAGTGATGGGAAGAATGAAGGCGGGAAGGGGTGGACAGATTAGCGGAAGGGCTAGAATATGACCAATTAATCGGTTTAGCCGATTCATTCTATCACAGGCGGGAGGGTGATATTGGCCGATAAATTGGCTATCGGCTTTTTCCTGCTCCAAACTCTATTATATCAGCCTTTAAAAATCCACTATCAGTCGACCTCCTGGGGGGGGGGGGGGGGGGGGGCTCTGTGGCCTTGCCTTGTGATGGACAGGGAATTAAATTTTGATCTCTTGCTGAGTGATCGTTTGGTTGGGCCTTGTGACTAATCATAGATTTATGACTTTCAACAGGAGAGCGGTGCAATTTATCCATGCCACAGGCTTCCTACTGTAACCCTAGTACAGTTGTTTTGAGGCTTTTGAACACCCCGCCTCATTATTTTTCATCTGCTTACATTTGCATGAGGATGCGACATGTCACACATTATATATGGAGTCAG
Source organism: Seriola dumerili (assembly GCF_002260705.1). Taxonomy (NCBI): domain Eukaryota; kingdom Metazoa; phylum Chordata; class Actinopteri; order Carangiformes; family Carangidae; genus Seriola; species Seriola dumerili. Next base: position 554,707 of record NW_019174978.1, on the reverse strand, counting down.
GATGCTACCGTGCAGCTCTCTCTTTTTAGGTCAAGACAAGTATAGGTCCTAAAAATCTATCAGTGACATTGATGCCTATAGATGTGCTCAGAGCAGATTTATTTTTATCAGTAAAACTCTAACGCAGTTAACCTACTGTAAACAGAGCATGAAAGCAGCACTTACTGTGCAGCCACTCAGTATTTAGACAGTGACATATTTTCTGTTTTTTTGAAGGTACTTCAGCATATTAGATTTAGAATAAAACAATGACCACAAGGTTAGAGTGTGCACTTTCAGCTTTAAGTGTTTCTGAGCGTGTTTATATTCATACTGAGTGGACAGTCTAAAAATGCAAAATTCCATTAGATAAATCTTTTAGGACAGCACAGCAGGTCAGTGATCCTAAACATACAGACAAGGCAACCCAGATGTTTTTAGTATAGTCAAGTCACCTGGCGTCAGTCCAACTGAACATCTGTCTCACAGATAAAGGTTATACTGAGGAAAAACAGTCTGAAATAGCTCCAGTACAAGCCTGACAGAGCATTACTAAGGAAGCTACCAAGTATCTGCTTATGTCTGTAGGTCACAGACTTCAGTCACTGACTGACAGCAAAGGACTTGAAATCAGATATTGAATACAATGCCCTTGGTAACACTTATGTTGAATTGCACACTCTGTCCCCTAAAACTGGAGGAAACTGTTTAAAAAGAGCTTCTATACATTTCATCTGATTTTGATGTTACTTGCCATGAGGAGTACTGCAGCAATTGTGTAATGTCCTCTGTGGCTCTAAAAAGAGCTTTTTTAAAAAAAAATAAATGTTGTCATCAAGGCTTTTCTGGGTTGGTCTTGAAACTTAAAGGTTATAACAAAGCTTGCATTATGAACTTGGAGTATGTCCTGGGCATTTATCATTCAGAGAGGGTCTAACAGAAGACACTACTGTGTTGTATCATGGGAAATGTAGGATCCAGAGGCTAAAAGTCGGGATGTCTCTGCCTCTGCTTCCCCAGTTACGGCCATTCTTTCACAGAAGTGAAATTTAAAGTGGAGAAGCAGCTTTAAGATCAGAAGTACCAGATTTTGTGATACATCTGATCTTAAACCAAATTTAGTTTTAGAAGTAAACAAATCATCTGGTACAAAGGTCGCAGACCCTCAGTTTAACGATAAAATCCTGAGAGAAGCACTCCTCATATCAACAAGGCAACAAAGGGCACAGGGCAAATTAGCAAATATAATCCCTTCATGATTTATTTATTCAGTTTGTTTCTTGCATGCTGCTCAACATGCAAAGGTCAGAGGGAGATGGAACTTTCCGTTTGTATTTTGAGTGAGAGAGAAAGAAAAGGAGGAATTGGACAAACACTGACAATTTTCTGTGCAGAGGGTTTAAATTTAGAAACTCGACGAGTCAAGATACACCTGACAGGATCTCTGGAATACACTTTGTACTTTACCATGTTTGTTGTTCTCATATTCTGAATTACTTTGTCCTGTCCAGTGTCTCTTTCACAGGTTGCTGGCAGTTTTAGAGATGACGTAGCTCACTGGTACTAACACATCTGTCCTTTTGGCTGTAAGAAAACCCTAATGACCGTATCCATGGTCAACACATCTGCGGTTTTGGCTGTAGTCGCTCTGTGTTCTAGTTTTGGCCATACTTCTAACTGGCTGTAATGATTTGGAGCAAACAAAGATACACAAACACACAGAGAAACACTGTTCAGACCAATAACAAAGGCTGGGACGTACATGCAGACGTACATGCACACACACATTAAATGAATAAATGGGTGGGTGCTGGCCATGGAGGCATATTAAAGGCAGTCAAGGGAGATTCATTAGGGCTGCAAATATCAGCTCATTAACACTCAGCTTTCCTGTTTGGCACTCTGTGTTCGTGTGTGTGTGTGTGTGTGTGTGTGTGTGTGTGTGTGTGTGTGTGTGTGTGTGTGTGTGTGTGTGTGTGTGTGTGTGTGTGTGTGTGTGCGTGCATGAGGGTGTTGCTGCCGCTGAGATCTACAGGTCATTACAGTAACAAGCAACTTAGCCCTCAGGTCAGCTGTCATTAGCTACAGAAGAATAGCCAGAAATCACACCGCACAGCCAGACTCTCATGCCGCCAGACTCTCTCCACTTGTGTATGTGTGTATGTGTCTGAAGGATTGGATCACAGAGACACCTCAGAGGCTGGCAGAGAAGAAAACAGAAGAGTGGCAGATACTTGTCAACCATGATAATAATAATAATAATAATGATGATGATAATAAACTTTATTTATATAGCTCTTTTCTTAACAATGTTACACAGTGCTCTACAAAAGAAATAAGAATAGACTGAAATTGACTGCAAGAGAGAGACAGAGCAGAGGCAAACAGAGTTGCTGATTTTTTTTTTTTTTTTCACAAATGGAATTGTGTTTGTCCATTACAGTAGCCAAGTTATGGTGATAATTATAGCTGAAGATAATTAAATGATTAATTGGGCTTGATAAACTGCTATGAATTGTTTATTGCTACATGATATCATGGGATGGTGTTAAAATAGCACGCCACTTTAGACGTTATTTCACGTATCGTGTCTATGCATTTTAAGGTTTTCACGTCTCATTTAACGCCGTTGTAATAGGGGTTAGGGGTTAGCCAGTAGCAGTGGCGATCCTAGACTCTAGAGGCCCCCAGGTAAAGAATCCTTTTTATTAAAAGATAATAAATAACATTAGGTGTACACACGTGTTTGAGTATTTGATCAACAAAGGAGGAGCAGCATGAAAATATGTAATAAGACAACATCTCTCTTGGGGAGACACACACACATCATCAGAGGCCTCACTAAGGGGGTTTTTGGGGCAGTGGTGGTGCACTTGTTTATGAGAGGTGTAAGGGTTTTTTTTTATAGTTATTGCAAAATATGTGCCAATATTTGGAGCCATCTGGTTTTCTTCTCCCAACAGTGCACCTCTGGTCGGTAGAGAAGTGACATGGTGTGAAATGACACACAAAAAGCAAAAAATGCGCAATGATAACACATGAAATGACTTAAGAAATTATTCATTCATCATTTGGTGATACCAGGTTGTTTATTCAATTGTTCTCTCAAGGCACAGTAGCAATTAGAAGTTATCTAAATTCATAAACATCCCTTATTCACAGTTTCTCCCTTTGTCTCTTCTCTTCTCTTCTCTTCTCTTCTCTTCTCTTCTCTTCTCTTCTCTTCTCTTCTCTTCTCTTCCCCTCATCACCTGCTGAATGCTAAATGAATGGGCATTGTGCAATTATGTGCCAGCCTTGCAACTTCTTCACAATTGTTACGCACCTTAAATATTGAAAAGACAGAGATAATTCTTCAGTGAAAGAGGAATGAATATGTCACTCATTAGATACCACACTCTCCAAAATTAATTTCATTTTGATACTGGCAGATGGGCTTTATGAAATGCTACATTAAGAAATAACTTGAAATCTATTCAGCATAGTTCCATCTTTCTATTTCTTAAATTATTATCTTAAATTACAGAATATGAAACACTAGATATAAAAGAAGTAAATAGAGGGATACACAAAACAATGCAAATTATAAACAAGTCCATCACACGAGTTTCACAGCAACATGAGTTAATTAACAGAGCCGGAAAGAAACAAAGTTTTAGAGGAAATGTAAAAGTCTTGAAAATCATTATAATAAACAAACGACAATATGCAGAAGCAAAGAGAAACTAACTAACGGCAAATTTGCTGATGCAGTTGAGTGTAGGGTTCATAAAGAGACATACTGCTCAGTGGCATGTAACCTTGTAAGGCCTGTGTTTTTATCAGTTCTGCAATGGCAATTACTGTAACAACGGTTTCTTCACAGTTAGCCATGTCCATGAAGTTTTTACTTTATTTTTTCCACCCCCTGCAGGATAAGCTCTATTCAGTAGCAGTTACAGTAATATATTTCAGTGAATCTCTTACCACCAGTTGTGCTGCGGCTGACCTCACTGTCTCTCTCTTCGTGGATTTATTATGCATACTGAGTGTTGTTTCGTCCTATTTTTTTTTTTTTTTTACCAGTCTGGGTATGTTTTGAATTTCATGCTGAACAAGACTGCAATTAAGACTTGTGTTGCAGTGCTGTTAACAATTAACACATCTGATCAAGTTTCATCTCAGCATGATTAAGACAGCATATTTAATAAGTCTGAGGAGGCACAAATTCACACTGTTCTATGTGGTAGTCAAGTATTCGCCAGCTGCCTGTGCACATCTAGCCATGTAAAGAAAGAGAGACATAGTGGGCAAGAAAAGGAAACTTAGTTAAGTGCAAAAACTAATTTATTTAATTCTTCACACCTCCTTAACAATAATACATTGGCGTCATTTTTTATGTCAGAATCTCAAATAAAACTGTCTTTCTCTGCAAATTGTTGAAGCCTACAGTTTTCATGATTTCATTGTGTCCCATGCCAATATTCTAATTTACCAGGAAATATACATCAAATTAAGGAGGGAAAAAAAACGATCAAAATGCTGTGTCAGAGGGACTTTACTATAATACAAGTCTGTTAGCCTTAAAAGTCCTCCCTCAGACTCTCTCTAGGTCGAGTCCAGCCATCCATGAAAATGCTGTTCAATATTTAATTACAGCCAACGAGAAAGTGACCAGCGAGACAAGTGAAACGATTTAGCTCATACAAGTACAGTAGGTGTCTGAACACAGTTTTAATTCAGGATTTTAATGTCATTGATTCAGTCTAAACAAACTATATAAAACCTAAATGGCGCTGAACACATTCAACTCAGTATGCATAAAGTTTACATGGAAGCAGCAAATTAAATGAAGCACTCTCACTATTTTCCACTCTGTTTATCACTCTAAGCATGAAAATGAGCTTTATTCACATTGTTTTCAATGATATTTGTTTTTGTATTTTAGAATTCATAACCACTCAAACCATTTAAACCACTTAAATTTAATAAATGACCCTGTATACTTGCATTACATAACAAATTTGGATTTGTATTTTTTTTTAAGAAAGAGCAAATGTGGTATCGCTTACCTTGTTGTGAAATGATTGAGAAGTATTGTCTTTATAATTATTCTATTCTTGTGTTTATTATTTATAAGTCTCTCTTTGTGTCCCTGACAGAGCTCTAGCTGTAGTCAACTCAGTGTTAAGGTGTTAATGAGAGTTATGATAGGAAGAAGCATATCTAATAGGTGTCTGCAGGTTTCCTTTGCAGCTCAGCAGTTTTGAATGTCAGGATCACCAGAAGAATCCAGATAATTCAAAATCTCCATTAGTCTCCATAGTGTGCTTACAACTAACGAGGGTGATTTTGTTTTTAAATTTCATATGCTAGAAAAATCTGACATCCAAAAAAAAAAAAAGAAAACAAGAGGGCAGTTTTAATGGGTACGATGGCAGTGACAGTATGATTGCATCAGAAAAGTGTTGTCACAGTTTCAATCCCAGAGAACTCCCAGAGGTTCCTCAAGGGATTTTTTTTTTTTCTTTCTGAAGAGTTTTTCATGAATGTGTTGTATATCATTAGTTTCCAGTGCACATATTCTCAAGCACTGACAGACCACGTGTGTAAAACACTTTTAGCGTGACCTGTTCATTTCCACAGTAGCTCTAGACATTAAATTACATGCGTTTGTGTCTGAAACTCCTGTTATGGTCCATAATGACTCTTATTTGCGGCATAATTTCAGCTATGACGAGGGATAACATGGCACTTCTCCCACAAATTGAGAATGAGCGGAGAAAGAGAGAGAGAGAAAAAAAGAAAAGAAGCATGGAAACACATTCACATTCACAGCCTCCCAGCAACACTCACACACATAATCATGCAAACAATCAATGTCCATTCAGGTCTGCAGATATCACTTGTGCATTTTCTGCAAACAAATTTATGCTACTGAGGTAAATTGAGGTCTAGATTAATTTAGCACTGGTGTATCAGGTTGACAGGCTGTGTATGACGGTGCATGCATAAGTGTGTTTGTTTATGTGGGTGTGCTGAATGTGTGGATGTATCTCTGTAAGTGAGTCTATGCATATTGGCAAGAAGAAATCATATGAGGTGGGCACATTTGAAGGAAATGAAAGCTCTCATGTTTGATTTTAGTATTCAACGGGAAAAGGGGGAATCACATGTGAGGATCCCTCTGACATAAACAAATGGCTTGTGACTTTGCAAGCACACATTTCTGCTTTGATGCATTCACACCTTTTCTTATGTACACCCCTCTTTCCATACATATATTTCACTGTTCAAAATAATTACCATGACAGAGCGCAGAGAGGTGAGAAGAAAGGGGTTAGGGAGTACAAAGGCGAGCACGCACAAAAATACACACAAGCTCACATGTATGCACACGTCATGCGCGCACACATGAAGACATGCACATTCACAGCTCCTGTGTAATCTTGCATAAGCCCAAAGGTCTACAGAAACAAAGCTTTCATTATCTCAATCTCATCACCCCGGCAGCACTCATAGGAAGGCCGCCCCGGTTGATTGGATCATTTCCTGGTCGTGACTTAAGCCTGCAAGGCAGATCGATACCATGGCGCACACACACAAACACCTACACACACACAGAACAACACAGGATCAATGTGTATTAGTTACCTCTCTGTTGATTTAGGTATAGGAGAGTTCTGTCAGCCTGGTCGTTTCTTTAGCCTCCCCTACACTTCACCCATTGTGCCTACAAGCTATCTAGCTGCAGATGGAACAGGCCAGAGGAAGGACAGTCTTTTCCCTCTGTATGTGTGTGTAACTGCGTATGTGTGCAGATAGAAATTGCATGGATATAGCATTTATATGTGTGAAAACTGATGGCGTGTACAGCGGGGATTGTTAAACTCTGTGGTGATAGCGATGCTCAGATGTTGGTGTGTGCGTTTCTGCGAGGGCAGGCAGGGGCCATTTCTCCTCTTGCCTGCATTGCTATCCTCCCTCTCTTTTCCTCTCACCTATGTTCCTGTGTGCAGGCATATTACTGAAGCAAATTGGGGCCAATAGACTCTGTCACTGCATGACCCAGGGCTCGCCAAACAGAAAAGGAGCAAGCCAGAAAGAGAGAAAAAGGCAAATAGAGGGGGATACAAGGGGGGATAAAGGAGTGGAGGAAAAGCGTAAGTTGGATGAGGGAGAAAAAAAGGACGAAGACAAAAACAAGAGCTCGCATAGAGAGGGAGGACGAGTAGGAGATGGACGGAGGGAAGGAACGAAGCAGAGAAGGAGAGAAAGAAGTGACAACCTCAAATTAAATTCCCATCATGTCAGTGTAGAACAGAATTCAATAGTGTTTATTGGCAGCCCCTAGCCTGAGGGAAATTACATTCTGAAGCAGAGCATGGCATGAATGCACACACACCCCTGAACACTCACGAAAACGCGCACAAAAACACACACACATACACAAGCAAGCACACACGTCTATTGTACACAACCCTGTGCTTGTCCTCGGACCAAAAAAAAAAAAAAAAAACCCTCTGGCTGATGTGAGCATGCAGACAAGCGATTTATCCCCCGAGGTCCATGTGCCATTTGTGCAGTGCGTGTTTGTGTGTGTGTGTATCTGTCCATGTGCTATTTATGCAACTTTATATATATGTGTGTGTGTTTTTGTCTGGAACTTTCTCTTCCTCACATGCATGTTTTTGTGTAGAAAAGTCTAAGTTGAGCATTTTAGATGCTCAGTTTTTTTTTTTTTCTGTCAGCCACAATTGCCCCTTTCTCTGCAGTCAGACTCAGACTATTTGCCATTACAGTACATACGCAGGTTTCTATTATAGTGGCTGTATTAAATGTGTCCCCAGGCTCAAGCTGCCATGAGCACAGGGCTTCAGTGCCTTTGTCCAACCTCCAGCAGCAGCAGTAAGGCAGCATACTTTAATGGGAAGCTGTTTAACAGTTTTATGCAGAGCACATGTAGAGGCTATTACTGCTGATGTCTCTGGGATGCAGATTTGCTCTAAATGGCTAACAATCTGCCATTCTTTTGACCCCCCCCACCACCACCACCCAAATCCCAACCCCCGCCAACTCTTCTTGCGCTCTATCTCTGCCCCTCTAACCCTTTATGTCTCTATCTCTCTCTGCATCTATCTCGACTCTCATTTCTGTCCCCCAATCCCTCCAGCACTCTAACTCGTCTTCTCCGTCTCTCTCTTTCTCCAGGAGCGTGCAGAGAGAGCTTTGGGCTGCTCAGTGGAGGATCTGAAGGCTCTTTTCTACTGTGAGCTGTGTGACAAGCAGTACCTCAGACACCAGGAGTTTGACAATCACATCAACTCCTACGACCACGCACACAAACAGGTATAAGGGAAGCACCTGCGCTACAGCTTAACACACACATGTTACAAACAGACACACAAGCAGACATTTTTTATGATCTCTCGCAGCGGAATTTGGGTGTGTTAGCTTTATGCGTGTTGACGGAAAGCTATGTTACATCTCCATGTCAATCCGCCCATTGGGTACAGTTTCCCAGCGGGTAGCAGTAGAAATGTGACAACTGCATCATCTCTGTCACACACACACACACACACACACACACACACACACACACACACACACACGCACACAGAGGTGGAATGCCTCAACTCAAGACAAATACACACACATCGCACTGCATGTATCCATTTGAACAGGCTGATAACATAACATAACATAACATAACATAACATAACATAACATAACATAACATAACATAACATAACATAACATAACATAACGTAACAACATAACGTAACAACATAACATCACATAACTACAAAAGTACAAAAACTGTGTAAAAAGGAGCCACTACTGCATGCAGTATATAATATCAAGCATGAACATAGAAATAGGAAAACTGTATATAGAGACATAGTAAATAAGAAAGTATTAACCGCTGTGTGTGTTTAAATAATAATAACTGCAAATCAATCATATTTCATTTTCTTTCTTCTGACTGTATTAAAACACCATAGTGGTGAGAAAATACATTAGTGACCATAAAACAATGTTATTACAACAAATAAGGAAATATTTCATGGTATATTGGCTTTTCCTTTTGCTTGCTTAAAAGTTATTGACAGACAAAGACCTGCACAGCATATTATCTTAGATAGTGATTTTACCATTGTTTGGGTTCAGTTAAACTTAAGGGAGGTCTGGAGAGAACTCCCTGTTGGAACCACTATGAACAAACTGTTATAGAGCTTCCATAAGAGGAATCAAAAGAATTTTACCTGAGACTTGAGAGGGTTGGTGCTATGTAAAAAAAAAAACAAACAAAAAAAACACCAAACACAGGTAGAGAGCATAGAGAAATAATTTTACTTAACCATGTTTTATTGCTGGGGTCTCTGAGACCCCAAACAGAAGTAAAAGTAAAGCGTAATCTTCTCTAGCAGACATCAAAGAGCAAAGCAATTCTCATAAAATCAGGAAAACTCATAATGTATAAAGGTCATAACACAATGTTAAGTTTTCTGAGCTGTTTAAATACAAAAATGCAATTTGCTTAAAATCAGGTGAGTGAAGTGTCTTATTCATAGCCGAGCCAGTAAAGCATAATCAAAGCAACCAGAATGAAGACAGAAGAAAACAGTGATATTGTGCCTTTAAGTATTACTTAATCTTCAAGTCCCAAATTTATGATACATGGAGAATCTTTTTTTCTGCAGTTCAAACTGAAGAGCAGTTGATTTGTATGTATCTGGTACATAAGGGCTCCACTACAAAATTCACTTTATTCTTCCTCTATCTGTACTTTCTTCAAAAGAAAAATAAATATTCTGTACCAAATAAAACATGGAGCTATTAGTCATAGCTCAAATATGATTCTATTATTCCGGCTTGGACAGGATGAGGCCAATGGACCATTAGGAAAAGGCCCGGCAGCAGGTTTTCTCCTGCGTTCTGCTTTCACATCCATTTTCATACACAACCTCCACACTGGACTAACAAGCTGAAGGTTCTGCTGATAGCACATTCTCCTACAGCTATCTGTTGTCATGCCAAGACATACACTTACATACAAAAACATACAGACATACACTTACCCATGTACACACTCGTCCACAAACACAGGCAATCTCTCAACCAAGCCAAGCCGCTTCCCACTTCTGAACGCCCACACTGTGCAACATGAAATAAACATTAAATAAAACTGTTCCTCCTCTGTCATTGTTCTTTGAAAATGAATTGAAGCAACTGCAGGCCAATGTTAATGCTTTGTTTTAGCTAGCGGCAGGCACATGAAACGAGCTGCATGAGGCACTGAGCTGACAGTAGCCACTGGCACCGTAGGAACACACACACATACACACACACACACACACACACACACACACACACACACACACACACACACACACACTCACACACACATACATACACTCCTACCGAGCAGACAACAGATGAAATTCTAGCTGAAGACAGCTTCCCTACAGGAGTATTGGCTTTGGAGAATGGAAGCTGATTGCGTTTGCTCTGTCTCCTTTCCCTGTCATCGATTCGGGGATAAACATGTCTGAATACAGCGCTTTATCAGCATTTACTGCTGATTACAGAAATTGCTCATTACAACAGAATTAGACTCCCTTTTTAAATAAAAGAGCAATCAGCCCATTAGTATGGCTCCTCACATGCTACCTAAGGATACATCATCCCTCATTCTAAGGCCCTAGTGGATATGAATCAACTCTGACTCATCCATAGTTGCCTTAGCTTGAGCACTCCTTAACACATCTAAAGGAATATTGATCGAGGCTTTGACGGACGGATTGAGCTTCACAGGGCATAGCTAGACTGGCATGTTGGAGAGAAGGAGCAATATCACTTCCCGCTGTTGGGGACATGACATCATCTTTGAAGACAAAGGGAGCCGCTTTAAAGTGGGAAACGGAAATATCTCTGCCCCGTGTGCTAACTGGAAAACGGTTCTGTACGCAATATTTTGGTTGGCTCTAAATATAGCTTCAGGTTTTTCCTGCAGTGGGACCTGTTTTTAAGAGAGAACAATAACCTGGCAGAGTGCAAATGCAAGAGGGAGGAGAAGTATTCATCTTCATACATTCCTTCTATTACAGACTGCTCTCTCGCGCTCAGTCATTGCCATGGACAGCTACACAACTACGACTCTGATCTTTTTTTCCTCCCTTCTTCTCCCCCTTTTTCCTGGCTCTGTCCGCAGCAGTTCATTATGTATGCCTCTCCGCTTGAACATGATTAATATTTCCCATAGAATGAGTCTGGCATCAAAGCCCCTCAAAGCTCACTACCGCACCCCTAACAAAGACACACACACACACACACACACACACACACACACATTCACATATGAACACGCACATCTGCAATGCACAAGGAACTATACTATAAGACATATATGTTTAAAGGATACAAACCCACAAGGGCTGCTCTTGCTCTGCTGGCACATACTTATTGCTGTCTTTAGTGAGCTGACAGTGGGATGTTAAGCATCAAGTGATAATGTAAAAAGACACCCGCTTGTGTAAGACTCAGCAGAGATTAACCTGACGACTGTCAGCTCCTGCATAAGATCTGGGTGTGAAAGAGAGTGAATGTATAAATAAATCTGATGTCTGAGGGGCTAATCTGATGTGTGCATATGGGCGTGTGTGCATGATGCATACTGTATGGGTGGATAATAGCGTAGCATAAGCTAAAAGTGAGAGTGGTGTAATCCTGTTGGAACTTATGCTACAGGATAAGTTCACAAACATATAAAATAAACAACAAATCCTGAATTTATAAGCCATGGGTGGAATTGCACACCGAGGTAGCTAAAATATACTGGGAAGCAAAAGAGAATAAGACAGGAGATAGGAGGGATGGTGGTGCATGATACTGCAGCTATTCCCAAACTCCTGAGTCCCTCCTTAGCCTTCAGACACACACTGATACACATACACAGACAAAAGCAACACACCAACATGCACATGCACACACACACCTGCCAAGCATGGATAAAGGAGGGATTAAAGTGTGTCAGAAAAGGAAACCAGAGAGAGAGGCATGAATCATTGTTTCCCTTAGAGGACTGGTGCACCTATAGACACATGGTTTCACACAAATACACACATGTGCACACACACAAGACATACAGACACAAAATGGAGCTAATTGTTACTTTTTCTGCAATATAGCGCGGGTAAAGACCCACCAGTTTGCTCAAAAAGAAAACACAATATTGTGGTTTGTGTACATGTGTCTCACAAACACACATACACACACACACACACACACACACACACACACACACACAATCAAGCTCATACAACGGCCCAGCATTTTTCCAACTGAAATCTTTGCCCTTTACAGTGACTCTCATGGTTCTTTTGATCAGTAGCTTTGCCCTTGTGTTTGGTGATGTGTAATTTCAGCATCAGCAAATCAATGCTTTTGGAACACTCCAGCTGAAAAGCAGATGTCATTGGATCAGAGGTTCTCTCAAGCTGAGCTGTGATGACTGATGAGGGGCTGAACATTTTAGAAATCTCTGCGGCACGCCACTAGATAGAAGAAGGCCGAGCAAAAAGAAAAATGTCACTCCAACACACTCAGAAAGAGCATCATCATCATTAAATAACTCATGTCAATCACCATAACTGCGTCTGTAATCTACTATTCACCAGTTGGGTTGTGTTGCTATCAAGCTGTGCGTTGGAGGAAAAATGCTTTCTTCCAGGCTGAATGGAGTTAATTGGACATGAGCTTTGGAGAAGAACATCTGCAATCGCTGCTGACTGATGTGTATTGTTTGAAAGACAGCTGCCTGCAGAGAGCTTCCTAAGACTGATCTCTCTCTCCTTTTTGTCCCATTCTCACATCTCCCTTCTTCCTCGCTACCCCCTGCGTTCCACATACCCCCCTCCCTCTCTGCCCCTTTAAAGAGGCTGAAGGACCTCAAGCACAGAGAGTTTGCTCGGAACGTGGCCTCAAAATCATGGAAGGACCAGCGCAAACAGGAGAAGGCTCTCAGACGCCTGCACCAGCTTGCACAGCTGCAACAGGAAACCCAACGGTAAGTTGGAGGAGCGTGTATTTGTGTGTGTGTGTGTGTGTGTGTGCGTGCGTGCGTGCGTGCGTGCGTGTGTGTGTGTGTGTAATGAGACCAGGGGCAGGAGTCCAGAGGGGTTGGAGTGTGTCACATCCAGTCAACGTTTCCTAGATTTGATGGATGCATCCACAGATGTGAGAGCACTCAGTTGGCCTAGATGGGCCACAGGTGAAGTAAATATAACATGAAGACACATTCTTGCTGACTCTCAGAGAGTAGATGGTTTGTTGTAGAAGGAGATGGTGTTTTAGAGAAGAATGAATAGTAGAAGAAAAAACATTGTTGTAAATTAAATGACTGAAAGGTGTTCAAACATGAAAGTTGCCTCAGGGTTCGGTAAAGCAATCAAAACAACTATGCACTATGCATCACATAGTAATCAGCTTGATTGCACCTATTTCCTGTGCAATTAAATGTGTTTTTCTATAATCAGGTGATGATATGTGAATAGCATTACTATGACTACACAAGTCATGTATTCTTTCTTTCTTTCTTTCTTTCTTTCTTTCTTTCTTTCTTTCTTTCTTTCTTTCTTTCTTTCTTTCAATAGCCTGTATAATGTATTGTTACAATATCCTCTACCTCAGTACTAATCTCAGTAGAGTTACAATAGGCTCCATTGTGGATCTGTATTATTACATAACTGTACAGATAATACATGTCTCTACATACCTGTATGTATGTTTAATGTACATTAAAATCTAATTTAATCTATAGCATTTCAACTAGAAGCGCACTCAGAGAGCACAGATCTCTGCCTCTGCAAGTGACAAACAACATACACCAGACATAGGAGAGAAAAATTCAAATTCATAGTAAATGATTTAGATCTGCCACAAAAATGAATGGATTCTTCCCTGGCCCTTGCCCCATCCCTCCGCCAAGTTCGATGCAAATCAGTTTTGTACTGTGTAATCCTGCTGACAAAGAAACAGACAAGGGTTAAGACATCTTTGGTGGGGGTAATGAAGCACTTGTATGCTGTATAAGTGCATTATCTACTTGACCCTCACTACTTAAAGTGTATTACTCAGCTCTATCATTTATGGGTGCAACTAATAATTAATGTGTACTAACTCATCATTTTGTGTCAGTATGTCAAGATTGATTAATTGACTAATGATTTCTGTTCTACTATCATTGTATTGTCAGATTTTAGTGTATTATTCATGCATTTGTACTGTTTTTTGTTATTTAGTTGACTCCTTCAACCTTTTATTTGTCTATAGCTTTCTAAATATGCATGTTATTCAGATAATTTATGTTTTCATGATATGTCATGATGGCATTAACTTTTAATGTCATGTGTCAGTTCAAGGTTGAATTTATTTGAAAGAGTAACTAACAGAAGGCTGAAAAGCAGTGTTTCCCTGCCCTCTCTGATGTCTTTGCCACATCTGTAACCACACCCAACAGTGATGTCACAAGGTCTTGGAGCAAACCTGTACATCGCTGAAGCAAGGTGAAAAGTCAAACCACCGGTGGTCAGCAAAAACAAGCTTTTCAGCGGTTGTTAAGTTACTCTGTAATTAAATTGAGCCAGGCTAAAGTGAAGTCAAGTGTGATCAAACTAAACTAAATTCAGGTTTGTCATGTCACCTCATGTTGCAGAGTCCCAGGAAGGAGTCATGGGCTAAGAAGTACAGTCAGGGCTGTGAGCCAGCAGCAAGAGAGAGACATGAACCAAAGAGACCACAGCCCTGACTACAAACCTGAGCCCTCCAACCACGCCCAGCAACCCCGTCCTCCACAAACCAGGACAGCTACTCTCAGCCACCAGCCAAAAGATCCATGCCAATCTCCGTGCCAAATACCGTTGGCCACTGCTCTAGCAGAGTCCCCACTAATCACACATCCGGCATCCAATACAGACCCTCCTGCAGTGAACTCCCAGTCTTGTCTGGGCATGTATCCCCAGCTGCCTCTCCCTGGACGGGGGAGAGTGGGAGGCAGGCTCGGGGTGTCCTTCTGCTTCTCACGCAGGGGGCCAAGGCTGGAGCCTTCTGCCTCCGTCTTCTCGGACCTCGAGGAGGAGGAGAGAGAGAAGAGGAAGCAAATGAAAGAAAGGATAAGGGGAATAATGGAAGATATTGACAGGGAGATTGGGGCATCAGAGGAGAGGAAACACGATCCGAGTGAAAAGCGTAAGTCTAGCTCTGACAGTGTTGGACCGAGCGACATGGGGCAAATCCCCGGAGAGACAGTGAGAGAAGAGGAGGAGATTGAAAAAACAGACATCCTGAAAGAACACTCTCTTATTTCCACAGCAGCACCTGATAATAAGAGCCATGATTCACTATTCTTACCATCGCAGACCCAGGTGACCATATGGGGTGCAGCACTAGCAGGGGAACACATAGACACCGAAAACACAGATAGTGAGACAGAGAGAAAGCCAGAAACAGAGGCGGGGAGGGAGGAGAGTCAGCATGTGTGTGTGCTAGGGAAAGATGGCTCTACCCGTCTGAGATGGCCTGTCAGTTTGCTTAAGTTCACCAAGTCTCAACCACACATTTCCTACAGCTGCAACCCACTCTGCTTGAACCCGCAACGACCAGAAAAACTCACAGAGGATCTGCAGGAGTCACAACAGGATCAGTTGTGTGCTCTTTCTGATGAATCAAACCCATGTGTGCCAGTTATTCTTACACCAGACGCTCATTCCTGTTTACAAAGACATACAAGACATGAGTTGAGAGCACCCAGATGGAAAATAGCTGAGGAGAATATCAAGACGGAGCAACATATCAATGTGGAAACAAAAGCACACCTGTTCCTAAAAAAACCCCTTTCATCATCGGAAACAGGATCAGAAAGAGGAAGAAACAACCTAAGTATGGAGAATTGTGTGAGGGCAGCCTCCCATCCATTTGACCCTGCCCATAGTGACAGCTCTGACACAAACTCCCAGGATCCTCTGGGAGGCAGATTAGGGGGTGTGAGAGGGATCAGCGAGAGAGCCATCACAGCCCTGAGCTGTAAATTAGAGTCTGTCACCCAGTCTGGCACACAGGGGATGTGCATCAGCCCGTCCAGGTGTGAGTGTGGGAGAGAGACAATGTGCGAGTGCGCCAGCACTCCACAGCCGTATGTGGGTGTCTCGGAAGTGTCACGCAAAAAGAGGAAAGCTAGCACAAAGAAACACAAGCTGGGAAAGAGGAAGAGGGGCGAGAAGGAAAAAACTTCAAACAAGCGCCTATCAGCAAGGTGCAAAGTGAGGAGTGTTGTCTCCACAGTATCCACTGGCAGAGAGAGGAGAGGAGAAGCTGGAGGGAGCTGGAGGAAGAATGGGAGGCAAAGGGTGAGTGGGGATAGAGGCATGAGGAGGATGGTGCGAAGAGCAGGGAGCAGCTGTCTCCTGGGGAGATGTGAGGCTGAACCAGTATCTATCTCTGTCAGGAAGAGGAGGCCTCACAGGAGCCACAGCACTGAATCCCAGTCACAGCCAGACAGAGAGCAGGCAGATCACTGCAGTGCCTACTCCCAGCTCACCAGACACACAGCAGACAGAGACACCGAGGGGGAGGGAAAGCGAGACGAAGACGGGGTGACTTTTCCCTGGCGGTCTCACTTCTCCTTACACTCCTTCTCACCAGGATGCAACTCAAAGCTGTTTTGGGAAAGGGGTCACCATAGCAACCCCAGGAGTTTCATTGACTGCTGTTACCCTGACAACAGCTGTGGTAGCAGCCCGGCGAGAAAGAGAAAACTCCCCCACAGGGACAGGAAATTCATTCATAGTAAGAGTTTGAGGCACGGTGAAGCCTGGGAGGAGAGGGGCAGGAAGGTGGGAGGGAATTCAGGTAGAAGAGACAGAGGCCTGATTTCAGATACAGAGCAGTGGGAGTGGATGAGAGGAAACTGTCCTGGAGGCAGTGAGGAGGGCAGGTCAAGGGCTGGGTGGAGGTCAAGAAACAGAGTAGTGGAGAGGGACCGGGTGGCGAGGTTTAGCCCCAGTCCTAGCAGCTGGGGCAGGAGTAGCAGACATCTTAGCACTGAAGATGTAGACTGGGACAGGTGCAGCGTTGACAGATGGACATGGGGCAGCAGCGACAGCTGGGAAGACAGGGGGACACACAGATCCACGTCAGGCTCCAGGACAGGGGCTGACAGCAGAGACAGCCCGGGCTGTGTGTGGAGATGCACAGGCACCAGACGCTCAAGCTCAAGACACTTCTCCAGCCCTGAGTGGTGGACAAGCGGGCAGACATACAGCCCCCAAAGTGTGATCAATACACGGGCCAGCAGATGCCATAGCCCACGATCCTGCAGCCCCTGCAGCAGCACCAGCATGTCAGAGCTGAGCTGGGAGTGGAGCAGGAGCAGTACCTGCTCTGGAGTCACAGTGGATGGGCTGACAGCTAGTTCTTGCGGGATGTCCTCAGGAGCTCCAGGACTCTCATCCGAGGCTCCTCAGGGGGCAAAGAAACAGAGCACCTCCACATCTGCTTCATCTGGCCTTACCTGTAGTTCCCTCTCTCATTCCTCACCCCCCAGAGCCTCTTTTGCTCCCACAGTTCCAAGCCTCAACACGCACCATGGTGAAACAAGTCCTTCACAGCTAAAAGAGCCCAATTCGCAGTCTGACCATCGACATGGATCCTCAACCCCTGTCACCACAAGCAGCTCAGGCAGAACTCTTCAGGGACTATCCCCCAGTAAGTCTCTGCCACAGAAACCAACAAGGATGTTGCTTCTCCCTCTCATTGGGAAACTACCTGCAATCCAGAGAAAGGCTAAGAGGAAAAAGTGGCTGCTGGAGAAGAGTCAGGACAAGGGGGGAGAGGAGGAAGACGAAGCTAAGGGCAGTGGAGTGGATCCTGGAGCAGTCGTCGACAGTCAGAAACATCCTCTGGACGTGGCTGAGTCAAACGCAAGCAGCATGCCAAATCTCTGCCTGTCACAGATTAGGACTGATGACAAACAGACAGGTGGAGAGACAGCACCGCCAATCAGCTTTACTGCTGAGGAGATGGACAAATATCGTCTCCTGCAGGAGCAGGCAAGAGAGCACATGCAGAAAGTCCTGGAACGGTCGCAGGAGAGTGCAGATACACACACAGAGACAAACTACACACACACCACACAGGCAGAGAACTGTGGAACTTCAGAGGAACAATACACACCTGTACCTGCACCCTTGCACAACCCTTCACAGCCTCAAACCCAGTCAATTCACACAGATGCGATGCAAGCACAAGCACAGCACGCCCTCCGGGTCAGTCTCCCTCTTCCACATGTGACCCCACAAGAGAACTTTACTCAGCCCATGGCTCTGGCAGTCCCCAACCTCCCCCCTCTTCCACCATCCCCCCCTCTCTCCAGCCTTCATCATATCATTTTACAACACACAGCCCTCTCCATGCCCCCCTCCTCCTCCTCCTCTTCCACCTCGCCCCCCTCTCCTGCCATCCACCCACACCCAGCTCAGCTCCCTCACCCCCTACAACCTCTCCACCCCTCCCTCCCTCATCACCTTCACCTCTCCCCCTTCTCCATCTCCTCTCTGTTCCCCTCCATCCTGCTGTCCCATCATCCCATGCCTCTCCTGCCTCAGTCCGCTGCTTTCCATGCAACCCCACTCGCCCCGCTCTCCTCAGTAGCACTGCAACCCTTGAACCCGCAGCCTTTCATGGAGAGAGTGTGGCCAGTGAGGTTTCAACAGAAGGCATTATGATTGTCACAGAGTGGCTGCCATGTTTATTCATCTTCCTTGGCAACACAGACTGGTGAGAGAGAGAGAAGGAATTTTTAGTTTGGACAAAAGCCTTCTATTTGAAATGGGGATGTGTCAGTGCTTTTACTAGCATCATCTCCAACTCTTACCCACATATGCACTCACAAACACACACACACGCATGCATACACACAAACAGCCCAACTATTGACTGTTTTCAAATGAAAATGTGTTTCTCCATTTAGCCTCTGCCGTGTTGCAGCAGACAGTGAGAAAACAGACTTTGATCCTTTGCTTTTTCCATCATTCCTCATTCAGGCCCAGAATAAAGGGAAAGGTGCACCTGCTATTCAAAGACAAGCTGGGCTTGTGTCATCCTCTCTCTTTCCTTCTGAACCACAGACAGACCTTGCTGCCTTTTGAAGTATCATTCATGCCAGGGAAAGAGGGGCAAGAGAAAGTGATAATACTCTCCCCTTATCTCCATTTCATACAGGTTATCTGAGTTAGAGTGTGACTTTCAATAAACATAAATAACGTTCCAGGAACCGGGGGGCATAGCACAGCCATTTTAACCTTGGTGTATATTGTATTTGTGTGTGTGTGTGCATGTGTGTATGTGTGTAAGATAGATGTAATTCTGGAATGACACACATGCACCATAGGAAGGACAACAACTAATTTCCATATCTGACACATGTAAAGACCTGTTATGTCTCTATAGTGTAAATATTCTGACAGAGAGTGATAACATTAGAATCATGGGAAACAATAAAATAAAAGGTGAATTCAACCTTTAGCAGTAGTTCAATGCTTATTCCACACTCACTGATACAAACACATCAACAACTTTTCATATTAATATGTGACATGACCTTTTTTTCCACACAGCAAATTGATTTAACAAATCAGTTGTTAAGACAGCAATGAATGAAACTGATCTGTTACATTAAAACTTGGGTGAAAATAAATGGGCTTTAATGCTTCATGTTATTCTGTCTGATTCATGGTGATTGTGCAACTTGTTGCAACAAACTCCACATAAAAAATTAATACTGTGTGGTTTGGTATTTCTCAAAGTGAGGCCCACAATTCCTAGGAGTCATTTCTAAAATGTAGAAGGATCATTCTAAAAGAGTTTCTAGTTCTTTTCTTGATCATGAATTTCCCCTAGGGGACAAATAAAGTATCTATCTATCTATCTATCTATCTATCTATCTATCTATCGATCTATCTATCTATCAATCTATCTATCTTATTGTTAAACAGATAAATTATTTGGTACAAAGAAACTTTTTGACCACATTTCATTATTATGTCCACTTTGACCTTTGGTTCACCATACTGGGGATGCCCAAAGCCAAAAATATCCACTCTGTTTCAGGAGACTTAATCAGCACCAGATGGTTTGAAGTGTATATTTTGCTTGAGTATCATATATGTGAGATAAGAAAGAAACAAAGAAACAAAGAAACAAACAAATACCATTTGCATCATTAATGAAACATACACTGTGTGAGCTTTTTTCTTGCATGTCTTACCCAGGGTTATCGTGGTTAGTAACTGTTGCTATGCATCCATGCTTGGTGATTGGTGAAGGCAAGGATGTATTAAAGCTGCTTGCCAAACAGTTGATCACTGCAGCGGCCGGCTCTCGGGGAGCAGAGCACAGAAGAGAACAGAGCGGCATCCAGATGGTCTGTGGACTTGGACTACCCAGAGTGCTTTGAGAGATTGGATTGATTTGCCCTCTGTGATATCAGTGAACACAGACCAGCACACAGGGGGGGCTACAGCAAGAGGTGACATAAATACAGACATGAAAACAAGACACAAAATGTACACTCCGAGTCCTGAGGTGTTGGCTAGAAATGTAAGTCAACTCCTGCAGAGATTCAGTAATTAGAGCACAATTCCTCTTTCTCCTCCTCATGACCCCTGAGCTTGTGTGTGTGTGTGTGTGTGTGTGTGTGTGAGTGTGAGTGAGTGTGAGTGTGTGCGCATAAACGTGTGAGTTTGTGAGAAACAGACACAGAGAATCCCTATCTCTCTCCACAGGACAGGAGATCAAACAGACTGTGTGAAATATAGAGCAGCAATAATTAGCAGCTGTTACAGCATCAAACCTCTCTATCTCTACCTCTCTCTACAACACATACACACACACACACCCTACTGCTCTGTTCTTATCCCAGAGTTTAATTTAGCGATATTCAAATGTGCTGCAACTTCTCAGCCCTCCAATACTGATAATCAGGGAGAATACAGAATCAACCCACTCCATTTGTTCCTCCATCTTCTCTCCAGTTCATGTGCATTAAATTCACTGACACAGTCTAATGTGGAAAATGCATGAAAACAGGCACATACAAAAACAAATTCAAGCAAAAATGTTATTTTAAAAACCCATTTAAATAGGGAGACCTTAATTTTATTATAAAGTTAAATTGGCAATGACACACACACACACACACACACACACACAAGGCCGGCCCAAGGCATAAACTAACTAAGCAGCTGCTTAGGGCCCTCCAAGAGCACTTGAAATGCCCCACTATATATATTTTAATACTATGACGGCCAGCATTCTAGCACCTATAGGTGCCACTAACGTCATATATAATTACATTGTTTGGGCTCTCAAGCAGTTCTGCTCAAGCAGTGGAAAAAATAGATAAGTGCGACTGTACTTGGCTTGGAAACTGCTCGGTAGTTTTAATCTTTATTTATTTATTTAGTTATTTGAAGGCTAAAACTGACAGATAAATGCAGGCCTAGTGAAGTAAAAAAAGACATCATATAATATAGAGAAGGATTGGTAACTATCCAATTTCCAATTAATGTTGTTCCATGTCGTGTATTACCCATTGATTTATTTAGTGCTGCTGCATGTCTTCTATTCAAATTGACCGTTTTCTTTGGGCTATAGTGCTAAAATACAACACTATAGATATGTAGTTTAAAAATTATCAACACAGAAATGATAAAAACATTTTAAACGACAGGCACTGTTCAACGCAACTGGCACACACGCCCGTAACTATGACACACCTACCTATGGCTGCATCTGTAGATGGTGAGCACTCTCATGCCAAGAGGGGTTGTTGCTGTTTGCTCTGAGATTTATTGGATTGTTATTTTTTGTTTATTGTATGTTGGTGTTTGCTTTTTACAATTGTTGTACCTGAAGATGATGCAAAAGTTCTCAGAGACCGGTGTAGCTGGACTGCATAGCAGCCGGCAGCCATGTTGAGATTTATTAAATTCCTTCTTTATCAACAATGAGAGTGGTTGTTTCTTACTTCTTATAGCTTTAGCCTAAAGGCCTACTATTTACAAAATCAAGATCTAGTTTGTATTCACTAAATGAAGTGTGTGAGTGGCTGCATCTGCGGGTATAGGCTAGCAGTCAGGTTGCTATCATGAGTAAATATAATATGGTGGATATATCAAAGTATGAATTGAATTTCTGTCAAAAAATCCCATGACAAAGGTCACATTGAATACTGTGACTTTTTTTATACCTTACTATACTATGACGTTTTCATGCTTAAATACACTGTAACTTTTTTATGCTTCACTATACTATGACATTTTATACCTTGTCATAATTGAACATTTCATGCCTTACTGCAATATATCCTTTTTACGGGGGAGCACGGTCAGCAGGGGTTAGGACGGTAGTCCCACAGTGTGAAGGCTGTGAGTTCGAACTTCGGGCCTGGGTCCTTTCTGTGTGGAGTTTGCAAGTTTTCCCTATGCCTTCGTGTGCTCTCTCTAGGTAATCTGGCTTCCTTTGCAATCCAAAGACATGCACATTGGGATAATTGACATTTGACATTTTTATGCCATACTATACTATGACTTTTTATTTTTGACATTTTATGCATTATTATACTATTTCATTTTGTGATATTTTTATGCGATATTATACTATGACATTTTGTGACATTTTTATGCCATACTATACTGTGATGTTTTTCAAGTATTTATGCCTTACTATACTATAACTTTTTTGACATTTTTTGAGATATTTTATGCATTAGTATTGTGTGATGTTTTTTGACATTTGAATGCTTACTATACCATGAATTCTTGCCATACTATACTGTGACATTTTTTGAAATTTTTATGCCATATTGCTCCATTTTTATTCCTTATAAAACTATGACATTTTTTAAAATTTTTATGGCATAATATATTATGATGTTTTTGACAATTTTATGCCATATTATACCATGACATGTTGTGATATTTTATGCCTTCTCTATGACATTTTTTATGCCATACTATACTAATACATTTTTTTTTGTGCCATATTGTACTATGACCTCACTATAATATACCTCACTTTTTTGACATTTTAAGCCTTACTGTACTAGGACATCTTGAACATTTTTATGCCATATTACACTATGATGTGTTTTGACATTTTCATGCCTTACTATACTAGTACATTTTTAGACATTTTTATGCGAAACTATACTATGACATTTTTTGACATTTTTATGGCTTAGTATGCTAGGCCATTTTATGACATTTTTATGCCATATTAAACTATGACATGTTTGGGAATTTTTATACCATACTGTATATACTATGACATTTTTTTGCATTTTTATGCCATACTACACTATGACATTTTTTGACATTTTTATGCCATATTATATTATGATGTTTTTCACATTTTAATGCATTACTATACTATGACATTTTTTGACATTTTTATGCCATATTACACTATGACGTTTTTTGTCATTTTCATGCCATGCTATACTATGACATTTTTTTTACATTTTTATGTCATATTTTACTATGTCGTTTTTCACATTTTAATGCCTTATTATACTGTGACATGTTTTGACAATTTATGCCTTCAATTTTTTTATGACACACTATACTATGATATTTTTTCACATTTTTATTACCTTAATATACTATGACATTTTTTTTGCCTTACTATACAATGACGTTTTTGAGATTTTTATGCCTTACTATACTATCATGTTTTTTCATATTTTTATTACCTTACTATACTATGACATTTTTATGGCATACTATACTTTGATGTCTCTGAAATATTGATGCCTTACTATTCTATGATGCTTTTTGACATTATACATTATTGTACTATGACATTTTTTTTGCCATACTATACTATGACATTTTTTAAAATTTTTATGCCATATTACACTATAACATTTTTTGGCATTTTTATGCCATATTGTACTGTGACATTTTTTAAAGTTCAATGCCTTATTATATTATAGACATTTTTTGGAAGTTTTATGCCATACTATATTATGACATGTTTTGACATTTTTATGTGATACTATAGTATGACATTTTTTGTCATTTTTGTGCCATACTATACTATGACATTTTTTTACTTTTTTATGCCATGTTACACTGTGACATTTTTTGGAAGTTTTATGCCATACTATATTATGACATGTTTTGACATTTTTATGTGATACTATAGTGTGACATGTTTTGACATTTTATGCCATGCTATACTATGACATTTTTTGACATTTTTATGCCATATTACAATATGACATTTTTTGACATATTTATGCCATGCTATACTATGACATTTTTTGACATTTTTATGCCATATTACAATATGACATTTTTTGACATATTTATGCCATGCTATACTATGACATTTTTTGACATTTTTATGCCATATTACAATATGACATTTTTTGACATATTTATGCCATGCTATACTATGACATTTTTTGACATTTTTATGCCATATTACAATATGACATTTTTTGACATATTTATGCCATGCTATACTATGACATTTTTTGACATTTTTATGCCATATTACAATATGACATTTTTTGACATATTTATGCCATGCTATACTATGACATTTTTTGACATTTTTATGCCATATTACAATATGACATTTTTTGACATATTTATGCCATGCTATACTATGACATTTTTTGACATTTTTATGCCATATTACAATATGACATTTTTTGACATATTTATGCCATGCTATACTATGACATTTTTTGACATTTTTATGCCATATTACAATATGACATTTTTTGACATATTTATGCCATGCTATACTATGACATTTTTTGACATTTTTATGCCATATTACACAATGATATGTTTTGACATTTTATGCCATGCTATAGTATGACATTTTTTTTGACATTTTCATGCCATATTACAATATCACATTTTTTGACATTTTATGCCATACTATACTATGACATTTTTTGACATTTTTATGCTAAATTACAATATCACATTTTTTGACATTTTTATGCCATATTACGCTATGACATGTTTTGACATTTTATGCCATGCTATACTATGACAATTTTAAACATTTTTCTGCAATATTACAGTATAATATGTTTTGACACTTTATGCCATGCTATACTATGACAATTTTAAACATTTTTCTGCAATATTACAGTATGACGTTTTTTGACATTTTATGCCATACTATACTATGACCTTTTTTGACATTTTTATGCCATATTACACAATGATATGTTTTGACAATTTATGCCATGCTCTACTATGACATTTTTTGACATTTTTATGCCAAATTACAATGTAACATTTTTTGACATTTTTATGCCATATTACACAATGATATGTTTTGACAATTTATGCCATGCTCTACTATGACATTTTTTGACATTTTTATGCCAAATTACAATGTAACATTTTTTGACATTTTTATGCCATATTAGAATATCACATTTTTGGACATTTTATGCCATATTACACTATGACATTTTTTGACATTTTATGCCATACTATACTATGACATTTTTTGACATTTTATGCCATACTATACTATGACATTTTTTGACATTTTATGCCATACTATACTATGACATTTTTTGACATTTTTATGCCATATTACACTATGACATTTTTTGACATTTTATGCCATACTATACTATGACATTTTTTGACATTTTATGCCATACTATACTATGACATTTTTTGACATTTTTATGCCAAATTACAATATCACATTTTTTGACATTTTTATGCCATATTACACTATGACATGTTTTGACATTTTATGCCATACTATACTATGACATTTTTTGACATTTTTATGCCAAATTACAATATCACATTTTTTGACATTTTTATGCCATATTACACTATGACATGTTTTGACATTTTATGCCATACTATACTATGACATTTTTTGACATTTTTATGCCAAATTACAATATCACATTTTTTGACATTTTTATGCCATATTACACTATGACATGTTTTGACATTTTATGCCATACTATACTATGACATTTTTTGACATTTTTATGCCAAATTACAATATCACATTTTTTGACATTTTTATGCCATATTACACTATGACATGTTTTGACATTTTATGCCATACTATACTATGACATTTTTTGACATTTTTATGCCAAATTACAATATCACATTTTTTGACATTTTTATGCCATATTACACTATGACATGTTTTGACATTTTATGCCATACTATACTATGACATTTTTTGACATTTTTATGCCAAATTACAATATCACATTTTTTGACATTTTTATGCCATATTACACTATGACATGTTTTGACATTTTATGCCATACTATACTATGACATTTTTTGACATTTTTATGCCAAATTACAATATCACATTTTTTGACATTTTTATGCCATATTACACTATGACATGTTTTGACATTTTATGCCATACTATACTATGACATTTTTTGACATTTTTATGCCAAATTACAATATCACATTTTTTGACATTTTTATGCCATATTACACTATGACATGTTTTGACATTTTATGCCATACTATACTATGACATTTTTTGACATTTTTATGCCAAATTACAATATCACATTTTTTGACATTTTTATGCCATATTACACTATGACATGTTTTGACATTTTATGCCATACTATACTATGACATTTTTTGACATTTTTATGCCAAATTACAATATCACATTTTTTGACATTTTTATGCCATATTACACTATGACATGTTTTGACATTTTATGCCATACTATACTATGACATTTTTTGACATTTTTATGCCAAATTACAATATCACATTTTTTGACATTTTTATGCCATATTACACTATGACATGTTTTGACATTTTATGCCATACTATACTATGACATTTTTTGACATTTTTATGCCAAATTACAATATCACATTTTTTGACATTTTTATGCCATATTACACTATGACATGTTTTGACATTTTATGCCATACTATACTATGACATTTTTTGACATTTTTATGCCAAATTACAATATCACATTTTTTGACATTTTTATGCCATATTACACTATGACATGTTTTGACATTTTATGCCATACTATACTATGACATTTTTTGACATTTTTATGCCAAATTACAATATCACATTTTTTGACATTTTTATGCCATATTACACTATGACATGTTTTGACATTTTATGCCATACTATACTATGACATTTTTTGACATTTTTATGCCAAATTACAATATCACATTTTTTGACATTTTTATGCCATATTACACTATGACATGTTTTGACATTTTATGCCATACTATACTATGACATTTTTTGACATTTTTATGCCAAATTACAATATCACATTTTTTGACATTTTTATGCCATATTACACTATGACATGTTTTGACATTTTATGCCATACTATACTATGACATTTTTTGACATTTTTATGCCAAATTACAATATCACATTTTTTGACATTTTTATGCCATATTACACTATGACATGTTTTGACATTTTATGCCATACTATACTATGACATTTTTTGACATTTTTATGCCAAATTACAATATCACATTTTTTGACATTTTTATGCCATATTACACTATGACATGTTTTGACATTTTATGCCATGCTATACTATGACATTTTTTAACATTTTTATGCAATATTACACTATAACATGTTTTGACATTTTATGCCATGCTATACTATGACAATTTTAAACATTTTTCTCCAATATTACAGTATGACATGTTTTGACATTTTATGCCATACTATACTATGACATTTTTTGACATTTTCATGCCATATTACAATATGACATTTTTTGACATTTTTATGCCATATTACACTATGACATGTTTTGACATTTTATGCCATACTATACTATGACATTTTTTGACATTTTCATGCCATATTACAATATGACATTTTTTGACATTTTTATGCCATATTACACTATGACATGTTTTGACATTTTATGCCATGCTATACTATGACAATTTTAAACATTTTTCTGCAATGTTACAGTTTAACATGTTTTGACACTTTATGCCATGCTATACTATGACAATTTTAAACATTTTTCTGCAATATTACAGGATAACATGTTTTGACATTCTATGCCATACTATACTATGACCTTTTTTGACATTTTTATGCCATATTACACAATGATATGTTTTGACAATTTATGCCATGCTCTACTATGACATTTTTTGACATTTTTATGCCATATTACAATATGACATTTTTTGACATTTTTATGCCATATTACACTATGACATGTTTTGACATTTTATGCCATGCTATACTATGACATTTTTTGACATTTTTATGCCATATTACAATATGACATTTTTTGACATTTTATGCCATACTATACTATGACATTTTTTGACATTTTTATGCCAAATTACAATATCACATTTTTTGACATTTTTATGCCATATTACACTATGACATGTTTTGACATTTTATGCCATGCTATACTATGACATTTTTTTTGTCATCTTTATGCCATATTACAATATCACATTTTTTGACATTTCATGCCATATTACACTTTGACATGTTTTGACATTTTATGCCATGCTATACTATGACAATTTTAAACATTTTTCTGCAATGTTACAGTTTAACATGTTTTGACACTTTATGCCATGCTATACTATGACAATTTTAAACATTTTTCTGCAATATTACAGGATAACATGTTTTGACATTCTATGCCATACTATACTATGACATTTTTTGACATTTTTATGCCATATTACACTATGACATGTTTTGACATTTTATGCCATGCTATACTATGACATTTTTTGACATTTTTATGCAATATTACGATATGACATTTTTTGACATTTTTATTTAATATTACAGTATAACATGTTTTGACATTTTATGCCATGCTATACTATGACATTTTTTGACATTTTTATGCAATATTACACTATAACATGTTTTGACATTTTATCACATGATATACTATGACAATTTTAACCATTTTTCTCCAATGTTACAGTATTTCATGTTTTGACATTTTATGCCATACTATACTATGACATTTTTTGACATTTTCATGCCATATTACAATATGACATTTTTTGACATTTTATGCCATACTATACTATGACATTTTTTTGACATTTTTATGCCAAATTACAATATCACATTTTTGACATTTTTATGCCATATTACACTATGACATGTTTTGACATTTTATGCCATGCTATACTATGACATTTTTTGACATTTTTCTGCCAAGTTACATTATCACATTTTTTGACATTTTTATGCCATATTACACTATGACATGTTTTGACATTTTATGCCATGCTATACTATGACATTTTTTGACATTTTTCTGCCAAGTTACATTATCACATTTTTTGACATTTTTATGCCATATTACACTATGACATGTTTTGACATTTTATGCCATGCTATACTATGACATTTTTTGACATTTTTCTGCCAAGTTACATTATCACATTTTTTGACATTTTTATGCCATATTACACTATGACATGTTTTGACATTTTATGCCATGCTATACTATGACATTTTTTGACATTTTTCTGCCAAGTTACATTATCACATTTTTTGACATTTTTATGCCATATTACACTATGACATGTTTTGACATTTTATGCCATGCTATACTATGACATTTTTTGACATTTTTCTGCCAAGTTACATTATCACATTTTTTGACATTTTTATGCCATATTACACTATGACATGTTTTGACATTTTATGCCATGCTATACTATGACATTTTTTGACATTTTTCTGCCAAGTTACATTATCACATTTTTTGACATTTTTATGCCATATTACACTATGACATGTTTTGACATTTTATGCCATGCTATACTATGACATTTTTTGACATTTTTCTGCCAAGTTACATTATCACATTTTTTGACATTTTTATGCCATATTACACTATGACATGTTTTGACATTTTTATACCATATTATACTATGACATATTTTGACATTTTTATGCCATACTATACTATGACACTTTTTGCCATTTTTATGCCATATTACAATATGACATTTTTTGACATTTTATGCCATACTATAATATGACATCTTTTGACATTTTTATGCCATATTACCATGTGACATTTTTTGACATTTTTATGCAATATTACAATATGACATTTTTTGACATTTTTATGCCATGCTATACTATGACATTTTTTGACATTTTTATGCCATATTACAATATGACATTTTTTGACATTTTATGCCAAATTACAATATCAAATTTTTTGACATTTTTATGTCATATTACACTATGACGTGTTTTGACATTTTATGCCATGCTATACTATGACAGTTTTTTCACATTGTTCTGCAATATAATACTGTAACATTTTTTGACATTTTATGTCATACTATACTATTACATTTTTGGACATTTTTCTGCAATATAATACTATGACATTTTTTGACATTTTTATGCCATATTATACTATGACATATTTTGACATTTGTATGCCATACTATACTATGACCCTTTTTGCCATTTTTATGCCCTATTACAATATGACATTTTTTTGACATTTTTATGCCATATTATACTATGACATATTTTGACATTTGTATGCCATACTATACTATGACCCTTTTTGCCATTTTTATGCCCTATTACAATATGACATTTTTTTGACATTTTTATGCCATATTATACTATGACATATTTTGACATTTGTATGCCATACTATACTATGACCCTTTTTGCCATTTTTATGCCCTATTACAATATGACATTTTTTTGACATTTTTATGCCATATTATACTATGACATATTTTGACATTTGTATGCCATACTATACTATGACCCTTTTTGCCATTTTTATGCCCTATTACAATATGACATTTTTTTGACATTTTTATGCCATATTATACTATGACATATTTTGACATTTGTATGCCATACTATACTATGACCCTTTTTGCCATTTTTATGCCCTATTACAATATGACATTTTTTTGACATTTTTATGCCATATTATACTATGACATATTTTGACATTTGTATGCCATACTATACTATGACCCTTTTTGCCATTTTTATGCCCTATTACAATATGACATTTTTTTGACATTTTTATGCCATATTATACTATGACATATTTTGACATTTGTATGCCATACTATACTATGACCCTTTTTGCCATTTTTATGCCCTATTACAATATGACATTTTTTTGACATTTTTATGCCATATTATACTATGACATATTTTGACATTTGTATGCCATACTATACTATGACCCTTTTTGCCATTTTTATGCCCTATTACAATATGACATTTTTTTGACATTTTTATGCCATATTATACTATGACATATTTTGACATTTGTATGCCATACTATACTATGACCCTTTTTGCCATTTTTATGCCCTATTACAATATGACATTTTTTTGACATTTTTATGCCATATTATACTATGACATATTTTGACATTTGTATGCCATACTATACTATGACCCTTTTTGCCATTTTTATGCCCTATTACAATATGACATTTTTTTGACATTTTTATGCCATATTATACTATGACATATTTTGACATTTGTATGCCATACTATACTATGACCCTTTTTGCCATTTTTATGCCCTATTACAATATGACATTTTTTTGACATTTTTATGCCATATTATACTATGACATATTTTGACATTTGTATGCCATACTATACTATGACCCTTTTTGCCATTTTTATGCCCTATTACAATATGACATTTTTTTGACATTTTTATGCCATATTATACTATGACATATTTTGACATTTGTATGCCATACTATACTATGACCCTTTTTGCCATTTTTATGCCCTATTACAATATGACATTTTTTTGACATTTTTATGCCATATTATACTATGACATATTTTGACATTTGTATGCCATACTATACTATGACCCTTTTTGCCATTTTTATGCCCTATTACAATATGACATTTTTTTGACATTTTTATGCCATATTATACTATGACATATTTTGACATTTGTATGCCATACTATACTATGACCCTTTTTGCCATTTTTATGCCCTATTACAATATGACATTTTTTTGACATTTTTATGCCATATTATACTATGACATATTTTGACATTTGTATGCCATACTATACTATGACCCTTTTTGCCATTTTTATGCCCTATTACAATATGACATTTTTTTGACATTTTTATGCCATATTATACTATGACATATTTTGACATTTGTATGCCATACTATACTATGACCCTTTTTGCCATTTTTATGCCCTATTACAATATGACATTTTTTTGACATTTTTATGCCATATTATACTATGACATATTTTGACATTTGTATGCCATACTATACTATGACCCTTTTTGCCATTTTTATGCCCTATTACAATATGACATTTTTTTGACATTTTTATGCCATATTATACTATGACATATTTTGACATTTGTATGCCATACTATACTATGACCCTTTTTGCCATTTTTATGCCCTATTACAATATGACATTTTTTTGACATTTTTATGCCATATTATACTATGACATATTTTGACATTTGTATGCCATACTATACTATGACCCTTTTTGCCATTTTTATGCCCTATTACAATATGACATTTTTTTGACATTTTTATGCCATATTATACTATGACATATTTTGACATTTGTATGCCATACTATACTATGACCCTTTTTGCCATTTTTATGCCCTATTACAATATGACATTTTTTTGACATTTTTATGCCATATTATACTATGACATATTTTGACATTTGTATGCCATACTATACTATGACCCTTTTTGCCATTTTTATGCCCTATTACAATATGACATTTTTTTGACATTTTTATGCCATATTATACTATGACATATTTTGACATTTGTATGCCATACTATACTATGACCCTTTTTGCCATTTTTATGCCCTATTACAATATGACATTTTTTTGACATTTTTATGCCATATTATACTATGACATATTTTGACATTTGTATGCCATACTATACTATGACCCTTTTTGCCATTTTTATGCCCTATTACAATATGACATTTTTTTGACATTTTTATGCCATATTATACTATGACATATTTTGACATTTGTATGCCATACTATACTATGACCCTTTTTGCCATTTTTATGCCCTATTACAATATGACATTTTTTTGACATTTTTATGCCATATTATACTATGACATATTTTGACATTTGTATGCCATACTATACTATGACCCTTTTTGCCATTTTTATGCCCTATTACAATATGACATTTTTTTGACATTTTTATGCCATATTATACTATGACATATTTTGACATTTGTATGCCATACTATACTATGACCCTTTTTGCCATTTTTATGCCCTATTACAATATGACATTTTTTTGACATTTTTATGCCATATTATACTATGACATATTTTGACATTTGTATGCCATACTATACTATGACCCTTTTTGCCATTTTTATGCCCTATTACAATATGACATTTTTTTGACATTTTTATGCCATATTATACTATGACATATTTTGACATTTGTATGCCATACTATACTATGACCCTTTTTGCCATTTTTATGCCCTATTACAATATGACATTTTTTTGACATTTTTATGCCATATTATACTATGACATATTTTGACATTTGTATGCCATA
Organism: Seriola dumerili; assembly: GCF_002260705.1. Classification (NCBI taxonomy): domain Eukaryota; kingdom Metazoa; phylum Chordata; class Actinopteri; order Carangiformes; family Carangidae; genus Seriola; species Seriola dumerili. The sequence goes on along the minus strand of NW_019174978.1, from coordinate 521,015 downwards.
CTATACTATGACCCTTTTTGCCATTTTTATGCCCTATTACAATATGACATTTTTTTGACATTTTTATGCCATATTATACTATGACATATTTTGACATTTGTATGCCATACTATACTATGACCCTTTTTGCCATTTTTATGCCCTATTACAATATGACATTTTTTTGACATTTTTATGCCATATTATACTATGACATATTTTGACATTTGTATGCCATACTATACTATGACCCTTTTTGCCATTTTTATGCCCTATTACAATATGACATTTTTTTGACATTTTTATGCCATATTATACTATGACATATTTTGACATTTGTATGCCATACTATACTATGACCCTTTTTGCCATTTTTATGCCCTATTACAATATGACATTTTTTTGACATTTTTATGCCATATTATACTATGACATATTTTGACATTTGTATGCCATACTATACTATGACACTTTTTGCCATTTTTATGCCCTATTACAATATGACATTTTTTGACATTTTATGCCATACTATAATATGACATTTTTTGACATTTTTATGCCATATTACAATATGACATTTTTTGACATTTTATGCCATACTATACTATGACATTTTTTGACATTTTTATGCCAAATTACAATATCACATTTTTTGACATTTTTATGCCAAATTACAATATCACATTTTTTGACATTTTTATGCCATATTACACTATGACATGTTTTGACATTTTATGCCATACTATACTATGATATTTTTTGACATTTTTATGCCAAATTACAATATCAAATTTTTTGACATTTTTATGCCATACTACACTATGACATGTTTTGACATTTTATGCCATGCTATACTATGACATTTTTTGACATTTTTATGCCATATTACAATATGACATTTTTTGACATTTTCATGCCATGTTACAATATGACATTTTTTTAGATTTTATGCCATACTATACTATGACATTTTTTGACATTTCTATGCCAAATTACAATATCATATTTTTTGACATTTTTATGCCATGTTACAATATGACATTTTTTGAGATTTTATGCCATACTATACTATGACATTTTTTGACATTTCTATGCCAAATTACAATATCATATTTTTTGACATTTTTATGCCATGTTACACTATGACATTTTTTGAGATTTTATGCCATACTATACTATGACATTTTTTGACATTTCTATGCCAAATTACAATATCATATTTTTTGACATTTTTATGCCATGTTACACTATGACATTTTTTGAGATTTTATGCCATACTATACTATGACATTTTTTGACATTTCTATGCCAAATTACAATATCATATTTTTTGACATTTTTATGCCATGTTACACTATGACATTTTTTGAGATTTTATGCCATACTATACTATGACATTTTTTGACATTTCTATGCCAAATTACAATATCATATTTTTTGACATTTTTATGCCATGTTACACTATGACATTTTTTGAGATTTTATGCCATACTATACTATGACATTTTTTGACATTTCTATGCCAAATTACAATATCATATTTTTTGACATTTTTATGCCATGTTACACTATGACATTTTTTGAGATTTTATGCCATACTATACTATGACATTTTTTGACATTTCTATGCCAAATTACAATATCATATTTTTTGACATTTTTATGCCATGTTACACTATGACATTTTTTGAGATTTTATGCCATACTATACTATGACATTTTTTGACATTTCTATGCCAAATTACAATATCATATTTTTTGACATTTTTATGCCATGTTACACTATGACATTTTTTGAGATTTTATGCCATACTATACTATGACATTTTTTGACATTTCTATGCCAAATTACAATATCATATTTTTTGACATTTTTATGCCATGTTACACTATGACATTTTTTGAGATTTTATGCCATACTATACTATGACATTTTTTGACATTTCTATGCCAAATTACAATATCATATTTTTTGACATTTTTATGCCATGTTACACTATGACATTTTTTGAGATTTTATGCCATACTATACTATGACATTTTTTGACATTTCTATGCCAAATTACAATATCATATTTTTTGACATTTTTATGCCATGTTACACTATGACATTTTTTGAGATTTTATGCCATACTATACTATGACATTTTTTGACATTTCTATGCCAAATTACAATATCATATTTTTTGACATTTTTATGCCATGTTACACTATGACATTTTTTGAGATTTTATGCCATACTATACTATGACATTTTTTGACATTTCTATGCCAAATTACAATATCATATTTTTTGACATTTTTATGCCATGTTACACTATGACATTTTTTGAGATTTTATGCCATACTATACTATGACATTTTTTGACATTTCTATGCCAAATTACAATATCATATTTTTTGACATTTTTATGCCATGTTACACTATGACATTTTTTGAGATTTTATGCCATACTATACTATGACATTTTTTGACATTTCTATGCCAAATTACAATATCATATTTTTTGACATTTTTATGCCATGTTACACTATGACATTTTTTGAGATTTTATGCCATACTATACTATGACATTTTTTGACATTTCTATGCCAAATTACAATATCATATTTTTTGACATTTTTATGCCATGTTACACTATGACATTTTTTGAGATTTTATGCCATACTATACTATGACATTTTTTGACATTTCTATGCCAAATTACAATATCATATTTTTTGACATTTTTATGCCATGTTACACTATGACATTTTTTGAGATTTTATGCCATACTATACTATGACATTTTTTGACATTTCTATGCCAAATTACAATATCATATTTTTTGACATTTTTATGCCATGTTACACTATGACATTTTTTGAGATTTTATGCCATACTATACTATGACATTTTTTGACATTTCTATGCCAAATTACAATATCATATTTTTTGACATTTTTATGCCATGTTACACTATGACATTTTTTGAGATTTTATGCCATACTATACTATGACATTTTTTGACATTTCTATGCCAAATTACAATATCATATTTTTTGACATTTTTATGCCATGTTACACTATGACATTTTTTGAGATTTTATGCCATACTATACTATGACATTTTTTGACATTTCTATGCCAAATTACAATATCATATTTTTTGACATTTTTATGCCATGTTACACTATGACATTTTTTGAGATTTTATGCCATACTATACTATGACATTTTTTTAACATTTTTATGCCATTTTGTACTATGACATTTTTTGACATTTTTATGCCTATTACACCATGACATGTTTTGACATTTTATGCCTACCTAAGCAATGACATTTTTCATGCTACACTATACTATGACTTTTTTTCTCAATTTTATTTCCTAACTTTACTATGACATTTTTTTTACATTTCATGCCATATTACACTATGGCATTTTTTAGCATCTTTATGCCATACTATACTATGACAGTTTTTGTTATTTTTATGCTATATTGTACTATGACGTTTTTCACATTTTAATTCCTTATTATACTATGCATTTTTTGATATTTTTATGCCATATTACACCATGACATGTTTTGACAATTTATGCCTTCCTAAACTATGACATTTTTTATGCTACACTATACTATGATGTCTCTGACATTTTGATGCCTTACTATTCTATGATGTTTTTTGACATTTTATGAATTACTATACTATGACATTTTTTTGCCTTACTATACTATGAAGTTTTTTTTGCCATACTACACTAAGAAAGTTTTTGTCATTTTTATGCCATACTGTACTCTGCCGTTTTTCTCATTTTTATGCTGCCTTTTTGACATTTTTATGCCTTACTATACTATGACGTTTTTTCATTTTAGGCCTTAGTTGTTGGAGTAAAAAAGGTCCTGGTCCAGGCCAGAGACTAAGTCTAGACCTCTTCACAAACACTTAACTTTCTACAAAACTGTACTTTTACTGGAGTCAAAAAAGATTCAAAAAAGAAGTCGCTGGTCAAACTCCAATGCAATAGAATTTATTCTTTCTGATCCGGATCCGAACTGAAGACAGTGAGACTTTGCACAATCATGTGTAGTTCTTTCTTATGTGGGTTATCCACCTATTTTCTAAAGTGAACCTTTCACTGCCTTGGGAGCAATGATGTCCAGCCCCGTGTGGAATTCCCCAAACCAGGCCTGCCAGAGTAGTGTAGTAGGACCAGGTGTCTGGAAGCCCCTTGTCCACCCTATCAAAGACTCCTGTGCCAAGGCGTGTAGTAGGACCAGGCATCCAAGAGCCCCTCCAACTCCCTAAACCTAAGGCTGTCATCGTTTATCCTCAATCTGGGCCTCACTACGGCTGCTACTCCAACACCATTGCTCCCAGGGCCTTCAGACCATTTTTTAAACTTTATTCCCTCCAGGTTCCATTCTGTAACAATCTTACTTCAGTAAAGGTTGGTTCACATACAAACCTAACCTCAGTTGTGAGTATAGCTATTCCGTTGGATTATATAAGTTTAACATTCAGTATATTTATAATGCATAGTACATTTTAGTGAAAATTTACCACAACATAGTTTACAATGACATTTTTTATGCCATACTATAATAAGACATTTTTTGACATTTTTATGCCTTACTATACCATGATATTTTTTGACATTATTATGCCTTACTATACCATTTTTATGCCATATTGTACTATGACGTTTTTCACATTTTTATGCCTTAATATACGACGACATGTTTTGACATTTTTATTGCCATACTATACTATGACATTTTTTTTTACATTTTTATGAAATAGTATATATACTATGAAGTTTTTTTTTACATTTTTACACAATAGTATACTATGACTTTCTTTGACATTATTATGCCTTATTATACTATAACATCTTTTTTGACATTTTATGCCTTACTATACTATGATGTCTTTATATTTTCATGCCTTACTTTACTGTGGCGTTTTTTTTTTTAACATTTTTTATTCCTTACTATATTATGATAGTTTTATACCTTAATTTACTATCACCTTTTCATGCCTTATTTTATTATGATGTTTTTATGCCTTACTATACTATCACTTTGTGATTAGAACTGTCGCCCCATACTGAGAGTGTTCTGGATTCAATCCCCAGGCCAGGGGCCTTCTGTGTCAAGTTTGCCTGTTCTCCCTGTGCCTGCATGGGTTTTCTCCAGGTACTCCGGCAATCCAAAGACATTCACATAAGGTTAATTAGCATCTCTAATGCCTTATACTGTGTTATACATTTTTATGCCTCACTTTACGATGATATATTCATGCCTATGCCTTCCTCTACTATGACTTTTTATGCCTTACTATTCTCTTACTTATGACATATATGACATATTTGTCCTTATGTCAAGAATGATGTTACCATATGTCTCATTTATAAGCGCATATAATATCATGACATATATACATCCTTTGGATATATGAAGACATAAGTTTATAATGTATATGAAATATTCATAGTAAAATGCAACTTTATTAAACAACATGATCAAGAATATCATATACAAACATAGAATTTTTACAAGCATTTTTTAGTAAATTTAACCATACATGTCTATATTTTATATTTACATATGTAATGAACATATACTGACAAGCTTTGGGATGGATATATATTCATGTAATATATGTTTATAGTATAAACCTAAACAGACATACTAAAATACATGTTTCTTTTAGCAAGACATATATGTCCATATATTATATTGTCCCAATTTCTAACAGGTTTCACATGTAATTCTTATATAGGCTATACTGTATATACATACATGATTTTACTTCATATGTACACATATTTCATATATGGAGATTCAACACATGTCCATATATTAGATTTGCACATGGGCATTTCTAAATGTAAATTCAGACCTTATATGTCAATAAACTGTTCGGTTGAAGGCATAAAAAAATCAATTTCTTCGTTTGGAGGGGTGGCGGGGTTGTTGAGTCACTACCAATGTTTAGAACAAATCCACATCCTTGGCCAAATCTAATTCTGCTTTGGGCCCCATAAAGGCTTGGGTCGGCGCACACACACACACACACACACACACACACACACACACACACACACACACAAAGTTTCCCTTCCACACAAGGGTTCATGTGGAAATTAGTAATCACAATATCACTGTACTTTCTGTCAGTGACTGATTAAATCATTACCTAAGCCCCAATATTAGCCCCCTGGTGTGTTCATGTTTTGCTGCTGTGTGTGTATGTGCGTGCGTGTATTCCGTTGCGTGCCTGCGCATTAGTGTGCGTATGCAAGACTGTGAGTTGATTTATGATCAAGAAGAAACGGTTTCCTCAGTCAATCGCTCCTGTGAATTAATGAGGTATAAAAATTAAAGCTGGCATTCAGTCAAATACACCAGCAGTCACAGAGAGCTCGCCGCTGGGGCAGGATCACTTCTATTGGCACGACATTTGATTGTTAGATTGTGGGTATAGATTGCATTGAGCAAAAAGAGCCCCTCACGGCTACTGAAGCGATCCATCGACCTAAATTGCAATGTTGTAGAAATGAGACACTTCCCATCTCTTGCTCTCCTCCTTTTCTTTCATTTTTTTGCGGTCTCGCCTTCTACCCTTCTCTTTGATTCAACCAGGTCAGTGGGGCTGTGTTCATCTCCCCCGGCTGTTCTCTGGCTGCGCAGAAAAGGCACCAATACACTTCGTTCTCTCTATTCCCCTCATTACATGTTTGAATGCTGTTGTACAGCACAGACATATTCATAGCACAATGTGCTTCGCAGAATTATTACATCAAGAAAAGCCCTTCCTATACCTTTACTCTGACAGTGACATTCATTAAAAGTTCTCTCAAGTCGTGGCACATACAGTACCAGGCTGTCCCACTCCAATTTACATCTTTTTTTTCCCTGAGTCTCTGCGGCTCAGAGCAAGGATAGCCTTCTATTCTAACTATTCTACAGAGGCACCAAATGACATCCAAAAGTTAGAAGTAAAAATAAAGTTGAGAAGGACTGAGCTGAGCTGCTCACGATCAGAAAGCATCAGAAACTGAATAGATCTTTCAGTTTCCATTAGTTGAACAGTCAGGTGTCCAGTAAATCATATCATTTAATCATACAGGGTTCCACATTTTTGTTGATTTAAGGTTGATGCATCACTTTGTTAACTTTTAAACTCCCATAAAGGAGCAGTTCAAAGAGTAATCTGTCACCACTGATGCGCCAGGAGACACTGCTGTTGCTGCAGGTGCAATATATGGAAAGCTAAGTGGCTCCAGGCTGTTTAGAGCTTTTACATCAAAAAGATGTATCACTGTTTATAATTCAGAGCCAGGAAAGCACTTTCATCCTGTGAAAAAACAGCCTATTTTTGTTTTTTTGTTGTTGTTTTATCCTATGCACTCACTTGTATGCTTGGCTCTCTTGCAGAGGAAACTTGTTTGTGTAGGACTGGTATTATGTATAAATAACTGTGTGAATTCTGTTCAATGATGGATTTAAGGATTGGAGGAGGTAGTGGGCTCAGTGATACTCTTAAACTTGGCACGGTCGCCCAAGGACATGACACTGTCAGCACATTGCTTACGCTCATCTGCTTGCTTGCTTGCTTGCTTGCTTGCGCGCACGCACACACACACACACACACACACACACACACACACANTTATGTATAAATAACTGTGTGAATTCTGTTCAATGATGGATTTAAGGATTGGAGGAGGTAGTGGGCTCAGTGATACTCTTAAACTTGGCACGGTCGCCCAAGGACATGACACTGTCAGCACATTGCTTACGCTCATCTGCTTGCTTGCTTGCTTGCGCGCTTGCGCGCACGCACACACACACACACACACACACACACACACACACAC